>NC_054546.1:21832554-22167554 GCF_017654505.1 Polyodon spathula
TAGGTTTTTGTGGTTCACTTTCCTCAGGACTTCCGGTCTGCCTACTAACAGGCAAGTTCAGGGGGGGCGGGGGGGGATGGGACATTAATAAGTGACAGACCTCACAATTCAGCATAAGCCACATTTTCTTCCCCTTTCTGACTAAAAAGTTGCTTATAGGAATGAAAACCTTGACAGGGGCCCTGTCAAAGCTGAAACCTTTATTAATTCAAGTGCTGACTGATGTTCAAAAACAGCAATGAACTGTACAGAATGTAAGCCTGGGGGCTTGTGTTAATAGTACAATAAGTCACTAATACCACATCCTGACCATTTATTGGGTTGCGTTCTTTCTTTCTTTCTTTGAAAAGCCTTTTCTGAAGGATTCAGACCAACTCAAACTAGTTACGTTTTCTTAATGATCTAACGATGCAAAAACAAGTACAGCTGCTTTGATAAATTATATTCTGGAGGAAGAAAAAAAATCTAATTTTTTCTGTTTCATATCAGCAAAGTTCAAGTGTAATTAGTGCCCCACTGTGACTTGAGGGTCATGGGATATTTGGGTCTTCCAAGGGCTTAAAGAAAACCATATGAACAGAACAAGGTGACCAGAGGTTAGATGTGTTGACAAGTGCTCGGAACTTCTGACCTAATTTCAGCAGAAAAGTCTGTTAGAGGTAACTTTGTCTTTGCCATTACAGAGTCTACTAGTGATAACATTTTGTTTAAGTTTAAAAAATAAAGAGTGCACACTGTTGTGATTTGATATTGCTTCACTTCTTATATCAATTTCAAGCATAAAGAATGGAACTAATATTCACTTCAGGTCATTTCATGACATGCGGCAGTATACATTAAAAGAATTCAACTGGAGTTTATGACTAAGAAAGAGCTTTGGTTGCTCTACACACACATCCCAGCTGAAATAACAACAACCTTTTCTTGGTGTCAGGATCCAAACGGCAATTAAGAATGAAGTGGAAAATGAACTAACGTTTTTTACCCAGAAGCCCTACACATAGCCATTATGAAACAGAGAGCATCCGTGTATGCGGGAGCATCGCCACGAGTATGCAGGTTATAAGTGTTGATAGAACCCTTACACAAACTCTCACTGCACTAGAATTCTACTTTATTCTTCTTTAAATTTATAGGAACATAATCCAAATATAACTGTTTCTCGTCATAACAACAGGTGGAGATGACACTCTGAAAGCATCTCAGCTGTTTATAATACATTAAATAACCTCAGAACTTTCATAGACCAATCAGGAAGTGGCACTGCAGATGACTGCAGAACATTTAAATAGAACTGTTATTTCTTTCTTTTTTTTTATTGAAGAAAGGGGTTCATGTAGCATCCCAGCCCTAGTGTGGGGATTCCATTCTCATATCACACACTATCCCATGCAGCATCTACCTATCTATCTATCTACTGCTTAATTATACTAAAGCTGAACTGACTGTCCCACTTACTCTATAGGTATTCCAGAGTGTGCATATCCTGCGATAAAGCCAACATCATGAAGGCCTTACCTTTAAAATATCAACACAGCTCAGCTTCCAGTCAGTGAATAAAACTGACACTGACCTGGACTTTCAAAGGGCCTGTATCATATCAATAAAACTGACATGACCTGTGCTTTCAAAGGGCCTGTCTACTAGTAGCTGGACTGTTGTTGTAGTTTGTTTCTGTTCGTGTTTTCAATTCAGAAATGGCAGAAGTTGCGTCTGTCGCACCTACCAAAGCAGCCCCTGCTCCGGTTAAGGCTGTTAAAGCTGGTAAGAAGACCGCTACCAAGCATAAGAAAGCGGAGCCCAGCGTATCAGATTTCATCGTCAAGGCAGTGTCTGCTTCCAAGGAGCGCAGCGGGGTGTCTCTGGCCACACTCAAGAAAGCTCTGGCGGCCGGCAGTTACGATGTGGAAAAGAACAACTGCTGCATCAACACGGCAGTCAAAAGTCTGGTGAGCAAAGAGACCCTGTTGCAGACCAAGGGTCTCGGAGCTTCTGGCTCCTTCAAACTCAACAAAAAGGTGGCTGAAGCCAAGGATAAGGCAGCTAAAAAGACCGCGCCCAAACCTAAGAAGCCAGCAGTGAAGAAAGCTGCTCCTAAGAAAGCTCCAGCAAAGAAACCCACAACCAAGAAGGCAGCTACCAAGAGCCTGAAGAAAGCAAAGAAACCCGCGGCAAAGAAGGCAGCAACAAAGAGCCCCAGAAAGTAAAATAAACAGCGGCTAAGAAGCCAGCCAAGAGCCCAAAGAAAGCCGCTAAACCCCAGACGGCGAAGACAAAGCGGTCAGCTCCTAAAAGATGCTGAACTGAAAAATCTGATGTGACTGTTTTGAAATTAACTACTACTATGACTACTACTACTAATAATAATAATAATAATAATAATAATAATAATAATAAAGACAGAACTTTGATTTGACATTAATCACATGTTCACAAAACATAGTTTAAAGTTTGTAGATTATTTTATTATTACCTTTAAAATATTTGAAAACATCTATTGTATCTATTGTGTTGAATGCATTTTTCTTTACTTTACTGGTCTCTGGACCCACAGCATTTAACTTCCTGCTCAGTCTCAAGTCTTATCCTGTGTCAACAATATTATCTTTGGTGCTGATTGTGTGTAACCCTGAAAAAAACATCTCCCCCGCTAGTATTAACAGGCCTCAACAAAGGCGTTTATCCACTCAGCAGTTGGTTAGTTTCCTTGTACACTTTACCAGCACTTAAATATATTTGACATAATAATACAGTGTGCCGTTCATAAAACAGCCGCAACCCCCCCAAAACCAAACAGTCAACTTTAATGTATATTCAAAAATGATTTACAGTACTGGAAGAATGTTACGCATATTACCGGTAGATGTCTGCAAGAATTAACAAGAAGGCTTAGTTGACATGCCAAAACTTGTTTGAAAGTATTACATACTTACCAAAATCTGTATAAATTTCATATCAGGTTTGACAGACATTGTTGTATGACATTATACTGGCTCTGTAAATCTCTGTTAAAAATCATTGTTTTTTTCAATACCTCTCCTGTTTATAGATTATTTGCTTATTATCCTAACATTCAACAAGCAGTTCTGAAGATACAGGTAAAAATTTAGGATTGTGGGACAGTCTCTAAGATAATGCAAAACTATTGGATTATCTCTTCTTTAGACATGTAAAACAATGCAAGTATGAGATACAAAGCTTCCCTGTGCTACAGCATGGATGCCAGGGAACATTACTTAACCTCCCCCTGCTGCACACAGTCGCAGGTCTTTGCCTGTTCATATTACAGAATGACAAAAAGTCTTTATGAAGGGAAGAAAGTCTTCATCTACAGTGAAATCTCACTTTAAGGAAAGTAAACAAACTGCACAGTCAACAGGGTTTCTAATGAAGCCGAGAAGGGAAGATACAGTACAATGTGTTTGACAGTCAATGATTTAATAATAGGTTGTGTGTACAGCTGACCCTATGTCTTTGGGTGACAGAACCACTCAGCATCACTTTGCAGTCCCTCCCAGACTCATCCTGGAATCCTAGTTCATGCATGTGTCTAGTTTAGAACATTGTAAGGCACTGCTCACTGGAATACCTGCCAAATGAATGGTAAAATTTTTATTTTTTTTTTTCTTTGGCTTTTCATCAGTTGTCAAAATGTCCCACATCTTATCACTGGTGTGCTTTGTGTTACCTAGTTTTATCTCTGTGTAAAGCAGACAACTTGAGGCCCAGTCTCCTCCTGTACCAAATCATGATCAGTATGAGATTCTGGGGTTGTTCAGGTCTCAAAATGACATAATTCTCTTGGCTATAATGTTAGTTTGGATCAGTCATTGAACCAACAATGTACGAATGTTTGTCAAGGCTTCCATATACAGTACTGTATCTAGAGAACCGGTTGCCCAACTGTGACAAAAACGGCTAAGGATCACCTTAGTGGAATACATCATAATGCTGGCCAAATCAAAAGGAAGATTGAGGGACTCATATGTATGGACCCTTGAGGAGATGACTGCTGAACAGTGCTCTACCTTCAGAGATGTTTTAAATCCAAAAAAAACAGATAAGAATGAAAAATTGACCTGATTAATGATAAAAAAATAAATAAGTAATGAGAGAGGTACTATTTGAAAGGTACTGTGAGGCGTGTGAGTAAAAATGGATTTTCCAGACAGCGATTTAGCGTAAAAAAAAATAATTTTATTTAATATTACACGGAAAAGAAAAAAAAACAATAAAGAAGGATGTGAGGGAGGGAGTGCTGGAGTAATCAAAAATAAAGGAACGGAAGCCTCTTAATTCTCTTCGTGATCTGCTCAATCCAAAATGAAACAAAAAGGAATAAAAATAGAAAAGAGCAAAGTTAGTAAGGCCTCCGTCCGTAATTAAAAGTAAATAACACAGTCCACCCCGCAAGTACTTCCCTCCAGCCTTTTTTTCCCCGCCTCTATTCCTCAGGACCAACCCCGAACACAGTAGCATGTTCCCTTTAGTATGCAAACCCCGCCCCGGTAGTCAGTGGATCACCAATCCCAGACTGACAGGTATCCTTAACTTCACTTGACTCCAGTGGCTGGAATTTACATACTCGTGCTTCCACCCCTCACCAAGGTGCCGCCCCTCAAAAAGATGACTTTTGTCATGGTCACAAGACCTTGGTAAGGGAAGTCCCGAGTTGGTTTGATGCCTTCTACTGTTGGGAGGCTGAATTGCAGACCGAAAACCCTTTGACTTATCACAGGTACTTATTAAGAAAAATAGATTTTAGATCCTAAGTTACTTCACTTGCATAACATTGCCTGAAGCCCATGGATTGACTAAATTGTTTGCCCGATACTCTGCAAGTTGGTCCTTGAGGTTTATAGTAAAACAATCACCAGCAGAGATATTTTCAAGTGAGATTCATTCTTGGTGAGGTATTGCTGTGATAAAGACAGCTTATCCTGTGACAGAGGACAGAGTGATGGTATCAAGTAATTCTAAACAGGTTTTGTATTTGTTTATTTGTGATTTAATGACATCGAGGGGTCTGTATGTATGTGTGTGTGTAGAACATTTGTAAATTAGAGTTTGTTTGTTTAGACAGATATTATGTCAAAAAAACAGATGATAGTTTAAATATAGCAACCTAAAGCTAAATCACACTAATGCTAATCAGAACTCAAAGACTGATCGGTCTGCCCCATAAAAACGAAAGGTTATATATTGAATGGGTAGTTTTAATTAGGTACCAGGAAGCAACTTCAATAATGTTGTCTTTGAAATTGCAGGAGTATAAAATACAAGCAAAGCATAGAAAAAGGGGTAGGGGGCAGTGACAGTATTACTCATGAGAATAATAGGTCCTGCAATCTTTTAAAGCGAAAACCCATGAATTGTAAATGGCTCAAGCACATTATATGGTGAAGGGTTGATTAGAAGAAGTACATACAAATGTAACCAGACAAGTACCTTTAACCCAACTACTGCAGGGTCAGCAAGGACCAAAAGATATTCTGATACTGTCATCACTCTGATTTTACACTGCGTTTCAAAAGCAATCAAACATGAACTGTCTCGTGACCTGCTTCTGTCAAATACTAGCATTCCTTTTCTAAACAGCTCTTTAGAGCTAATTATATTAAGATTCCTTCTTATCTACCTTACAGGTAATCTTGTAAGGTGCAATAACTGTTTAAAACTTGAATTTAGGTTACCCTGACCTCTGTAGCCCATGTTAATTCCTTTTCACCTGCATGGGATTTGAAACGCCAGAAGGATTTTTATCACAGAGCTTCAGAACATTCCTCAGTCATTCCGTAAAAGGGAGAACCATTCCACACCTGGAATTATAAACTGAGCTAGGTGACATCACAATATCAAAGCAAATACAGACTACCCTGATAGAAGTTTAACACAGTATTTGTGCTCATTAATATGGTAGTTTTCCCATGTTTATACTATTAATTTACCAGGTTTTTAAATATGCTTTACCATATGCTTACCTATTACATGTTTTCACAATGGTTTATTACACTTTACTATGCTTTTGCTATGGGAAACATTTATCCCTATAGCTTCTTATTACCTTTTGAATAATTAAAATTAGATTCCCCTGAGTAGCATTTGCAAGTTTTATAAGTTTATCAAATTTATTATTTTTTTTATATATATTTTAATTACACATCAACACCTCCTAAAAGTCTGAAGTCAGGTCTTCTAGTTCAGTAAGAATTGTTGCAATGATATCACTTTAACTGCTTCTACAAACAAACCAAAAAAATGACTTCTGAAACACAGTTGCTGTAAGGCATCAAACTTGCAGTTTAAAAAAAATCTCTAGAACGAGCTGAAAAACAAACTGTTGTGTTCATAGATATCAGCAACATGTAGGCAACAGTGATGACTGAGAAAAGCCATGTGCCCATTGTCACATGTGTGGTATACAGCAATTACAATTGTACCAGACAAAAGCATTTCTCTGGTGGGTGTGACAGCCTCTTGTTACACGTTGAAACATGCACCTTTTCAAACGCATGTTGGAATCAAATCAACTGCAAAGCCTAACCAGTTTACTAGCACAATACCTCAGCTATCTGGAATGAATGGAAGCATACAGCCATAGATTCCCTGGTCTGAAGCGTGCATTTGTTAAATACACAGTATCTACGCCTATTGGCTCAGGGATTACGTTGCTATTTGTAAAATTCAGTGGGCAGAAGAGAATGGTGGGAGGAAGCAGTGAGAGGCTGAGCTTATTTAAGTGCACTGCAGCACAAAGTCTCATCTGTTGCGCTCCAATTGAGAAAGAGAAAAATCTGATTCTGCCAGATTTTCACAGATTGTGATCACTTCAAGACTGACTCCAGCTACAGCTGTCCCCAGTTAAATAATTATTTCAGTTCTGAGCTCAAAGATGTTGACTCACACTAGACTGTTAGAAAAGTAAAATGCACCACATGAAAAAATACTACATTACCAACTAAAAACAGCACTTTCCTGTAGTATACTGCAGTACATACTAAAGTATATTATAGGAGAGAGTAATAGTATTTTATAGGGGTTAGAATTGTAATTGGTCTTTTTCCTGTCACAAATAAATTATCCTAATAATTTGGAGTAACCACAAATCCAGTCTTACTTTCTTTAGTTCCTGCCTCACCCCAGTTTCTTTACTAGTATTATTACTCCCAATGGACAGACGAACACCCAACAGAATTGCTGAACTCACACCATGTTTGTCAATGTTTTTAATTTAGTAGCTATGATTGAATGGTTGAAGCTTGAATTACCACCGGCGCTGCATAAAATATTTTTACTGATGCTTTTACCAAAATGTATGAAATAGGACAAGTTTATAAATATCTGGCTACAACCAGGAAATGCTTAAGGAGTTGACAAAGTGAACCCTAGTCACTAATTCAAGTGCTGCGCAGAAACCATTGAAAACTGCACATTTTTTCACACAGTGGTGAGGGTATGAAATGGATTATCTAGTCGTGTTGCTGAAGGAGACACTATGCACAGAGTGGTGAGGGTATGGAATGGGTTACCTAGTCATATTGTTGATGCTTAATCACTAGGATCTTTTAAGACTAGACTTGACAAATATCATCCAGTTACTAGTAGCTGGACGAGCACTGATGGGCCGAATGACCTCCTCTTGCTCATACATTTTCTTACGTTTCTATGTTGATCCTTACTTCAATAATTTTTTAAGAGAAATTTAATAAAGTTAAAAATGTAGGAATGTACTGTATCAAGGAGAGAAAAATTAAGGTAACAGATTCCAGCCGTTTTCATTTGACTTTTCATTAAACCATGATTATATTACAACAGAGGTAGGGTTTAATTCAATGCAAAGCCTGCCTTCTGATCTAGCCTGTATTAAGTTTTGATTTATTTGGACTATATGGAGTGCATTGTATAAAAATAGTATTAATATTTTAACATATCTTTTTTTTTTCCCAGATTTAACTTAAATCATGTATTTTTTCCCAAGATTTATAAATGTTGTGGAAATAAATAAATATTTTTAAAAGTGTACATTCAGATATAATTTATAAATCTTAAGATATTTAGAATTTTTTTTACATTTAAATGTTAAATCTTTATTTTAAAAATAAATATATATTTTCTTATTAAATATTTATTTTGAGAATTAAGATTTAGCTGTTCACAAATAAATCAGGATTTTGTAAACTTAAGTATTTAACAAAATAACATTTAGCTAAATATTTAACTATGTCCACGGTCTTCGGTCTGGATCATGTTCAGACAGACATCATGGCCGATTCCAATAATTTACATTAAATTATCGAGTGTGCATCAAGGGTGATTTTTGTTGCCAGTGATATGTTAGTCTGACAATTTCACCCTGTCTATGATGATAAATTGTCTCTCATCTGCGAGAAACAGGTCGTCAGAGGATGGTGCTCCCCTCCCTTGGAATCAACCAATAAGAGCAGCTGTGAGTGTCACATGGTAAAAGTCATTCAAACAACTTGGAGAATGGTGTCTGTAGTTATGTGACAATGGGAGTGCATTGAGAAATTGATAGATCTCTTGAGAAATATCCATGTTTATACAATACAAAAAAAAAAGAGTATCATGAAAAAAATTAAAGGAGCAAGGCAACTGAAGAAATTGCCGCTGAGATTAACAAGTCAGGTGAGGTTTTGATATTTAGATGTGAAAAGTCCAGTCCAGACAGAGCTACTGGTCAATATTTAATTTTGGAAAATGCATTTTGAAATTACATTTAAAAAAAAGGCATAGTCCGTCCCTCACTAAACCAAACATGTCAGGAGACAGATAGGTTTTCCGGTTTAAAAAACAAACACATCAGTGCTACATTTATTTGAAATAAATAAGTACATAAACTTAAATAAATATCTGCAGATATAGCACACTTTCTTTATACTTTAGCGTATAGGCTACTTTTTTTTTTTTTTACTTTTCAAAGCAAGAGTTACAGAAACACATAAAACCAGTAGTTTTATTCTTTCACTGGATGACAAAAATCAGCGCATGTATGGTGAGAAGGTTCTCGCGATAAATCATTGATGACGCATCGCCAGTGACAAAAATCTACCTGTGTATGGTGGCCTTTACACCATCAGCAACTGCACTCTCGATAATTTAAAGGAAATTATTGGGATCGGCCATGATGTCTGTCTGAATGTAAACTTGACCGAAGACCATGGATATACAGTATTTCACCCGCCACTTTAAGAATGCTGACACAAAGCGCAAAACAGGTGGAGCTAATTTGCAAACAAATTCCAGATTTAGCTGGCCAGTTAAATATTTTTCTAAATGTTAAATCTTGTTTAGAGATGTGGCAAAGTGATTAACAGTGTGCAGGTGATCAATGAACAGATAGACTATTATAATTCAGGTGCAAAGGTGTTTAATGGGTTTGTATGTCCAGTGCCTGATGGCAAAACAAACAGTAAACAATAAATGATACTAAGTAATACAGCGGCGTGTATTACTTAAATTGTAATTCTTGGGTATGTCCTGAAATAATAGTCCCATTTATTATACACCCACTCGAAACATAAAATACATACACAAGTCTGTTAGTGCGTGAATTAGTGCTTGTGGTGCAAATCCTGTTATTTGTGATACAAGTGAAGTGCTGTTCTGGGTTTGTGCTGACCCTTGGCGACAGCTCCGGAACGTGTTAGCTGTCTACTACTAACAAGACACAATTAGAGACAAACAAACAATCACTCACGATACGGATATACAAAACACAGGTCCTTCCGAGTTCTTTTCTCTAACCAAAATGAAGGTCACTTCATCCCCTACTTGTACCATCACTCAACCACTTGGTAAACGATTGCAGCAACTCCTCCATTTTGCGGCTGCCACATCATTTCACATGTATGGTAAGAAGGTTCTCATGATAAATCACCGCCCCTTTTTCTAAATGACCGACTTCTTTTTAACCCTAGGAACAAAGTGCTAGGCCAAGCAGTCCAGGGTACTCTGTTCCCGTTACTTAGCGCCCTCACAGGTCGGGAGGGAGATTTACCACCAAGAATCATTGTCTTTCTGTCACAGAGATTTAAGATTTAGTTTAATATTTAGTTAAATGTTAAATCTTTTTAGAGATGTAAGATTTAGTTAAATTCTTAAGTTAACAAAATCCAGATTTATTTGCGAATTTGTGTTTTTCGGTTTTTATTTTTTTCGGTGCTTATTTGGCAGAAATCTGGGGGGGGGGGGGGGGCACGTGACCATCAGGACAGAGGGCGCGCTGACTCTTTATACAGGACTGAATGACAGGCAGGCAGAGGGTGTTCAGGTCAGGACTGAGGGGTGCTCTAACTATCTCACTTGCAGAATTGTGAGGGAAAACACCCAAATATTATGGCACTTCATAAAAATAATGTAGGTCAGAATCATGTTATTACATCAGCTGACTTGTATTCCCTTCCTTATACCTGCAGTAATACTAGAAATCCCCTTCAGAGGAGGCTGTTATAAATCACTGATGAGAAAACAATCAGTCGCTACTAAGGGTTTGTCCCAATTCATCTTATCCTGTGTACAGCTGTCACTCGGTGCATAGAACATACAACCGCAAAGTTTCCCCAACACTTTAAAAAACAATGTATAGAAGTTTTGGGGTACGATCTTTGTTTTCGTGATTTATAGCAAGTTAGTGTGTACTACAGGGTTATTATAATCTAAGCTTAGCTTTGCAGTCCTCTTTCCCAAAGCATACAATTAGAGACACCTTACACACAACATGCTAATTTATAATATTACCCTTCTAAAAGCATGGCAAGGTGTAATAACACATAGTGAATTCAGAGTGAAGCTCAGAGGTATGGCAAAGCAAATACAAAAATATGGCAAGTTATGGCAAAATATGGAAACTATATTTAGTGCATAGTATAACCATGAGAAAAGCATAAGAAATCTGCAAAATTACTCTGGTAAACTTTTAGAAGGGGATGATTCCTTTTGAAGTTACGAATATAGGGATTTGTTAAAATATAATCATCTTTTTTAAAAGAAATAGTGTTAATATGGATACAGTAATTATTGTACCTGCTGCACCACTGTAAAAAATTAATAAATAAAAAATAATAATACCTCTATTGACTGGAACTGAAATAGTTGAAATTGACTGGAACTGAAAATAGTTGAAATTGAAAAGATTTCATATATACTATATATATATATATATATATATATATATATATATATATATATATATATATATATATATATATATATATATATTTATTTGTTGGCCACAAATCAGCCTTGACTGGCATCCTCTTTCTTGGCACAACTTGAGACGGTGACGCTCTAGAGAAATGTGAAATATGTACTCATCTCCCAGGCAGCAGCACCAACTACAAAGTCCAGAGAGACATCTAATAACATGGTTTAGGGAGTTTGAGGTACGAGAGAAAGCATGCAGAGTCTCTATTCCACACTGCCCGCTGTCTGCACAATAGAGTCACGACTGAACACAACTACTGTGTAGCTACCAACCCTCCAAATCTAACAAAGCACTTAGATGCAATGTGTGTAATAATAATTGACTAGAAGACTTGTCTAATTATTTGCATTCCTTGTTTTGTGTTACTGCAAAACTAGATTCCTGACTGCAGGTAACATGCACCATGAAACAAAGTCACAAATGCAAAAACTCACTGTGGCAAACTAGAATAAATGTTAAATGCAAAGTACAACCATGGGAAAAGCATTGGAAAACTGCAAAAATGCAGTGCAAAAATACAGAGGTAAACTTCTCTACTGAGTATTCTTGTTAAATTCTTTTCAAATTGTATGCCCTATAAATAGAGGTATTTAACCTAAACAAATGTGTGTTTTCAATGCAACTTAATAAGGGGAAGTTGAAAATCCTGGCCATAACTCTTAAATTGTTCCACACTGCCTCCCATACTCCACTCACCTGACTCCTCTGGGATGAGGGTTGAAATGTGCAGCAATAAAAATGTACCTGTCATGGCCTGGTCCATGAATTATCCAGAGGCCCCAGTGGATCCTGTAACAGATGGTCCCTCAGCCTTGGCACCAGCTGCTGTGTCCCGAGGGGACCCTCTCTGGCAAGAGCTCACAAGCAACGTTTGCAGAATTCTGAATGGGGGGTGCAGGACAAGCACATCTAGTAACAATTTCCACACATCTGCCACAAAGTAGCAAGCCTCACGGAGATATGCAGTGTATACAAGAGCAGCCTAACTCCTATGTCAGGGCAGAAAGCTGCATCACCCGAAACCACAGACACTCACCTCTGCTTTAAACACAGCACCTTGGGGCCCAAACCTTAAAATGCTTGTGCCACTAACAAGCATTTCTTTGCAGTCAGTCCCTTGCTATTTTGCCGTTTCATCTTCCACATATTAGCACCCTCGTTTTAAAATAATAAACAATCCAACAAATAAATAAATAAATATATATATATATATATATATATATACATATATATATATATATATATACACACACACACACACAGTACTGTGCAAAAGTTTTAGGCAGGTGTGAAAAAGTGCTGTAAAGAATGCTTTCAAAGATAGACATGTTAATAGTTTATATTTATCAATTAACAAAATGCAAAGTGAGTGAACAGAAGAAAAATCTACATCAAATCAATATTTGGTGTGACCACCCTTTGCCTTCAAAACAGCATCAATTCTTCTAGGTACACTTGCCCGCAGTTTTTGAAGGAACTCGGCAGGTAGGTTGGCCCAAACATCTTGGAGAACTAACCACAGTTCTTCTGTGGATTTAGGCAACCTCAGTTGCTTCTCTCTCTTCATGTAATCGCTGACAGACTCAATGATGTTGAGATCGGGACTTCCAGGACTCCTTTTTCTTCTTTACACTGAAGATAGTTCTTAATGACTTTCGCTGTATGTTTGGGGTCGTTGCCATGCTGCAGAATAAATTTGGGGCCAATCAGGTGCCTCCCTGATGGTATTGCATGATGGATAAGTATCTGCCTGTACTTCTCAGCATTGAGAAGACCATTAATTCTGACCAAATCCCCAACTCCATTTGCAGAAATGCAGCCCCAAACTTGCAAGGAACCTCCACCATGCTTCACTGTTGCCTGCAGACACTCATTCGTGTATTGCTCTCCAGCCCTTCGGCCAACAAACTGCCTTCTGCTACAGCCAAATATTTCAAATTCTGACTCATCAGTCCAGAGCACCTGCTGCCATTTTTCTGCACCCCAGTTCCTGTGTTTTCGTGCATAGTTGAGTCGCTCTGCCTTGTTTCCACGTCGGAGGTATGGCTTTTTGGCCTCAAGTCTTCCATGGAGGCCACTTCTGACCAGACTTCTCCAGACAGTAGATGAGTGTACCAGGGTCCCACTGTTTTCTGCCAATTCTGAGCTGATGGCATTGCTGGACATCTTCCGATTGCGAAGGGAAGTAAGCATGATGTGTCTTTCATCTGCTGCAGTAAGTTTCCTTGGTCGACCACTGCGTCTACAGTCCTCAACGTTGCCCGTTTCTTTGTGCTTCTTCAAAAGAGCTTGGACAGCACATCTGGAAACCCCTGTCTGCCTTGAAATTTCTGCCTGGGAGAGACCTTGCTGATGCAGTATAACTACCTTGTGTCTTGTTGGTGTGCTCAGTCTTGCCGTGGTGTATGACTTGACAGTAAACTGTCTTCAGCAACCTCACCTGTGTTAGCTGAGTTTGGCTGTTCCTCACCCAGTTTTATTCCTCCTACACAGCTGTTTCTGTTTCAGTTAATGATTGTGTTTCAACCTACATATTGAATTGATGATCATTAGCACCTGTTTGGTATAATTGTTTAATCATACACCTGACTATATGCCTACAAAATCCCTGACTTTGTGCAAGTGTACCTAGAAGAATTGATGCTGTTTTGAAGGCAAAGGGTGGTCACATCAAATATGGATTTGATTTAGATTTTTCTTCTGTTCACTCACTTTGCATTTTGTTAATTGATAAATATAAACTATTAACATGTCTATTTTTGAAAGCATTCTTACTTTACAGCATTTTTTCACACCTGCCTAAAACTTTTGCACAGTATTGTGGGTGTGGGTGTGTGTGTGTGTGTATATATCATAACTTTGGAAAATAACATCATGAAATTAAGACATCTACAAATAATATGCTTGAATCAAATAACAAGAAGACCACTCAGATATTTGGATACTCAACTCAACCACCGAAGCACATTGAAATTTACTATAACTCCAAGAACAAATATGAATGTACACATTTTTGAGCAAAGCCATTCTAACATATACATTTATTACAATAGCCTTGATGTCCCATATTATTTAAAACTAGTTCTTATTTATGAAATTAGGCTTTTTAGCCTATCAATATCCTCTATGTACTAACCTATATATAGAATCAATATAGTAAATACATTGTATGAGAAATGTTCATTTTTAAAGGGACAAGGGGGTTTTACTTACAAATGAAATATTTACTATGGAAGTTATTTCACCTTTAATGGAACTAATTTGTCTAAAATGAACTTGTCCATTGATACATTCTTATTTTTCAATGTGTATTGTTTAGCATTGAGCGATACATATTAAAAGATTATACTGTATAAAACAATTAAATTACTTTAAAATGAGCAAAACTGATCCTACATAGGATTCTGTACACATGGAAAAAATAAACTTGGATATACTAAAGCTGATAATAACTAAAATGATTCAGACAGTGTAGATAAAGGAAGAATTTCACTAATTGAATTAATTAATGTAAATTAAATAATCTGTCTGCTTCTATACAAGGTTTCAGGACCATGAAAAAGAGAAGGAAAGCGGTGGTATCACTTAATACAGCAGGACACAACTGGTTGTATATAATATAGCCATGAGAGTAAGCCTAGAGATACTGCCACAATACTTCAGTGACAGGGCTTAAGCTGTAGCCAAGGATCTCGTTTCAGAAAGTGATAGCACATCAGTGTCAAGTTTTGACATGCCACAATCATTTACTGTGGCAAGAAACAGCTGGCCAAAGCACACCATGCAGGCGCTTGTCTTCTGTATCTGCGGCCACCTAACACTTCACAGCAAACACACCAGCCATGAATCTGCAATCTTACCAGCGTAGGTAGCAGTCTGGTGTGAACACACACATCAGCACTCATGAAAAAGAAGAAGAAGAAGAAAAGGCTGGGCAATTAAGACTTCATACCATGGAGAGTGAGTTCCATGGAGTCGTCTTCACTCGGTGGATTTACAAAGGAACAGCTGAAATGAACTTGCAGTAACAACACCAGCTTGAAGCAATTTGTTCCAAATAATAATAATAATAATAATAATAATAATAATAATAATAATCATTATCATCATAATTTTTATTTTATGTAGCGCAATTCATAGAGCACATCTCAGGGCACTTTACAATCTAACAACACACTAACACATAATCATAAATGAGCACACAGACTACAGTGGCTCTCAAAAGTATTCACCCCCCTTGGATTTTTCCACATTTTATTGTGTTACAACATGGAATCTAAATGGATTTAATTAGGAGTTTTTGCCACTGATCAACACAAAAAAAGGTCCATAATGTAAAAGTGAAAAATAAAATTACAAATTGTTCTAAATTAATTAAAATATAAAACAGAAAATAACTGATTGCATAAGTATTCACCCCCTTGAGTCAATATTTGGTAGAGACACTTTTGGCAGCAATTACAGCCATGAGTCTATTTGGATAAGTCTCTATCAGCTTTGCACATCTGGACACTGCAGATGTTGCCCATTCTTTGCAAAATTGCTCAAGCTCCGTCAAGTTGGATGGGGACCATTGTTGAACAGCAATTTTCAAATCTTTCCACATATTCTCAATTGGATTGATGTCCAGGCTTTGACTGGGCCACTCCAGGACATTGACCTTTTTGTTTTTAAGCCACTCCAGTGTGGCTTTGGCTGTATGTTTAGGGTCATTGTCCTGCTGAAAGATGAATCTTCTCCCAAGTCCCAGGTCTCTTGCAGACTTCAGCAGGTTTTCCTCCAAGATTTTTCTGTACTTTGTTGCATCCATTTTGCCCTCTATCTTCGCAAGCTTTCCAGACCCTGATGCAGAGAAGGATCCCCATAGCATGATGCTGCCACCACCATGCTTCACTGTAGGGATGGTATTCTAAGGGTGATGTGCAGTGTTAGGCTTGCGCCAAACACAGTGCTCAGCATTGAGGCCAAAAAGCTCTATTTTGGTCTCATCAGTCCATAGAATCTTCTTCCACTTGGTCTCAGAGTCTCCCACATGCCTTCTGGCAAACTCTAGTCGAGATTTGATGTGAGTTTTTTTCAACAGTGGCTTTCTTTTTGCCACTCTCCCATAAAAGCCAGTTTTGTGAAGCACCCGGTCTATTGTTGCCATATGCACAGTGTCTCCCAACTCAGCCGTGGAAGACTGTAACTCCTTTAGAGTTGCCATAGGCCTCTTGGTGGTCTTCCTGATTAGTGCCCTTCTTGCTCGGATACTCAGTTTTTGAGGCCGGCCTGTTCTAGGCAGATTCACAGTTGTGCCATATTCTCTCTATTTCTTAATAATGGACTTTACTGTGCTCAAAGGGATATTCAATGCCTTGGAAATGTTCTTATATCCTCTCCCTGATTGGTTGAAGAACCTTATTCAGGATTTGATTTGAATGTTCTTTCATCTTCATGATGTAGTTTTTGTTAGGAAATGTACTAACCAACTGTGGGACCTCCCAGAGACAGGTGTATTTAAACTGAAATCATGTGAAACACCTTAATTGCACACAGGTGGACTCCATTCAACTAATTATGTGACTTCTAAAGACAATTGGTTGCACCACAGCTTATTTAGGTGTGTCATAGCAAAAGGGGGTGAATACTCATGCAATCAGTTATTTTCTGTTTTATATTTGCAATTAATTTAGAACAATATGTAGACTTTTTTGTGTTGATCAGTGGCAAAAACTCCTAATTAAATCCATTTTGATTCCATGTTTTAACACAATAAAATGTGGAAAAGTCCAATGTGGGTGAACACTTTTGAGAGCCACTGTATACATATTAAAACACAGAACGCATAGCAACTGTTATTTCTTAACTATTTCTCTCTCTCTCTCTCTCTCACTGTACATCCAACCCCAAGTGAGTAAAATGTGCATCTATATATACAGTTGTCAGGATTCAATTACTCATTAATAATTCACTTGAATCCCAGCATGTGAACTAATTTGTGCACTCCCCGTGCTCACATACTATTACATACTTTATCTGCACATGAAGTGATTGTGCAATCCCCGTGCCTAAATACATATTACAATACTCACACTACATCGCCCAATTTATACCCTGTGCACATATATATATATATATATATATATATATATATATATATATATATATATATATATATATATATACACACACACACACACACACCAACATTAACACACTACATACAACATATAACACAAAATACTCAGGGGCAGGTCAACATTTTTGTGGGTATCTCAAGTGGTGCATCCAGTAAAAGGCACTCGGCGTAAAGTGCAGGATGCGCCCTATAGCCTGGAGATCACAGGTTCGAATCCAGGCTATGTCATTGCCAACCATGACTAGGGGTTCTTAGAGGCCGGCACACAATCGGCCGAGCGCCGCCCCGGTATGGAAGGCTCAAGTCATCAGGCAATCCACGGTTCACTGTGCACCAGTGACCCCTGTGGCTAATAGGGCGCCTGTGGGTCTGCAGTGGAGCCATTCAGATCTGTGTTGTCCTCCAGCACTGTAGGTCTGATGGCTTCGCTGTGGATCCACAGTGCAAAAAATGACAGATTGGCGGAACACATTTCGGAGGACATGTGTTTCAGCTTCTGTTTTCTGAGTTGCCGGGGGGTTGCAGTGGTGAACCAGGATAAAAATAATAATTGGGCATTCCAAATTGGGGAGAAAACCAGGACAAAAACCATTGGTAATGACTAATTCTCTCTCTCTCTCTCTCTCTATATATATATATATATATATATATATATATATATATATATATATATATATATATATATATATCAACATCTTTTTAATCCTTAATTGTCTGTAGAAGGGCATTCCATAACGGGTGCGTAAAATCAAAATGCCTATAGACCACATCCAAGTTTTTGGGACTCTTAATAGCCCAGCTTCAGCAGATCACAGGTTTCACACAGGAATATATTCAATTAACATATTGGAGAAGCAATTTGGTGCCAAACAGTTCAAGGCCTTATATGTCAACAGTAAGCTAATGCATGGATGCCAACACAGGTGTTATATGTTCAAAGGATTTAGATCTAATAAGAATTTGAGCAACCGAGCTCTGAACATACAGTAGCCTATTGAGAGCATGTTTTGAAGCACCAGCAAGTAAGGCATTGCAGTAGTCAAGACACGAGGTGACAAAGGCATGCACAAGTCTCTTGGCATTAGATAGAGATAGGTCTCAAGCAGGCTATGTTACGTAGATGAAAAAAGACACATTCATGACATTTCAAATATGTGCGTCGAAGGTTAGACAAGGATCAAAGATAATAAAGAGATTTCTAACTTCAGAAATGTAATTTATTTTTCAGCCCATCAACTAAAGCTGCCCAATTTACTCAGTTGACGTGGAGAGCCAAGCAGCATAAACTCTGTCTTATTACAATTTAACTGCAAAAAATCTGTAATTTCAAATAAATGATATTAAAACCTACAATATGATTCTGCCGTGTAGTTCAATACAGTCAAGTAAAACCTGGAATATCCGAACACCTCAGTAATTCTGAATTTGTTAACCTGTTTAGTTGTGTGCTGTGCTCTATATATCACTTATCAAACATGAAAAATAAAAAAGTAAAAGAACGAAACATAATATGAATGACCTACAATTTGTATTTTTAGAAGAAATAAAATTAGATAATCTACAATACAGAACAATAAAGGAAAATAAATGGATCAACTCAATACCATGTTGCCTGAAGATTTAAATAGAAAGGAATAGCAGATTGTTACATCAATTACTATTTAGTAAATTACATCACAAACACGTTAATAGAGATAAGTGAGTGTGCTTAGCATGGCATCAGCAGCCTATAAGCATCTCCATTTTGTTTTCAAACACACCTTCCCTTGACAAAGGTATGTTAAACACACACCAAAACGTTGGGAAGTAGGCTGTTTTGAGCAAAAATAGATATATACAGTAGATAAATAGAAAGCATACATCACTCAGTATTAACAGCATTAAATTATATCTCTTTAGGAGGTTTCTAAATTGGAAAGTCCCTTTTTCACTTGTAATTTGATGAACCTCAATTCCAATTCCAGGTCCAATTAACAAGTTTTATTGTAATGTATTTTCAAACTGATATTTTCATCTTACTGATCAATACATTAATTTCACAGTATTCACAAGAGCTTACCAGCAGTGCTATGGTGTAGCACTCAAAAAGGCTCCTTTTACTTTAAGCTGCTTGTGTAAGTGTGATATAGGGAACCAAATATTAAAGAAGAGGACACTTTTTGACAGATGCACCCCAACACGTCTGTAAACCTGCCTCTAAAAATACTTGAAACAAAAGAGTGCTAACCAAAGCTGAGGGAACACAAAGCCACTTTTTCAGATGCAGAGGCTTGAAACCTAGTACCAGGGGCCCGGGAGACCTAGCCTGAGACAACTTTGCTGTATTAAACCCCAAGTCTCCATGTTGTGCTGTGCAGTGGTCTGAAACACAGTCTCCTGAAACAAGTTCCAAGCCACAATGTGGCTTCATGTTCTCTCAGCTTAAGGCTTTAAGTCTTATGAGGATGACCAACCAATAACCGCAGCCTTTAGGTTTTTAAAATGTTTTTATTTACTTTAATTACTGATTCCTTCCTGTGCTGCTGGACTATTATCCGTAAACAAAAGACAGCACAGGTAGTGATTATTTACCAAGAAGTTGAACATAGTCAGCACCCAGATATCCATTACCCAGATACATGGCAGTCTCGTTTTACCTCCCTTGTATTGCATTTACTCGTCACACGCGATTTCCGATTCCGTCATCTGTTACAAAGCCCATCTCTTCAATGTTACAATTTATTTAACTATCCTTCACACCCTGTGTTTTTTTTTTTCTGCATGCTAAATCAGTCTGTTTTTATTGTGTAGTTAAACAGCGCTTCCTCCAGTTTCACCTGACGAAAATTCAGCCAAAACAAAGAGAAGAGACAAGCTATGATAATGTAACAGTTAATCATTAAACAGTTTTAAATATTGCATATATATTTTTAAATCTGTTGTTTTTGTGAATTTTCATTTGCAAGTGAACTGTGACATTTGGGTTTATAGAGCACTATATTCTGCAATTTTGAATAAATGATTTTGGGTACTGTTTTAATTCTGGAAACTATCTTTTCTTTATATATCTTTTGCTAAATTACATTCCCTTTTACATTGTGAGCAGTTCTGCGTTTGGGCAACATGTTGATTTCATTTTGTTTTTGGGTCGTTAACGGGGAATTATACATTCCAGATTTAAAAGTATGTACTGTATTACAGTCCACATATTGTATCTTTTGTCAAGTGCTATTTTCAGAATTATATCATTCTCAATTAAAATACTTCTGTTGAAAATAGTGCTGTACCAACAAAACCAATAAAGTACATCCACTGGAAGCATGCTTATTTTAAAACACAGTCGTTTCAGATATGCATTTCTGATATTGCGCATTTTTTGTCCTCCCTGAAAAAAGGGTTGGAACAGGCTAAAATGAAATAATGAAATGTGTTATATGCGATTAACCGTCACTGAAGTCAAAATTGTATAGAGTTGGATGTCTGGGTTGGAGTGCTGACTGTATACCAGCTGAAATACATGCATGCCATGAATTAAAGAAAAAGCAAGCACAGAACCAGAAGATATTGAACACCAGAAAAAATAGGGAGCAGTGATAATGTTACAAGAGCTTATAAACAGGTAAGACTTTTAAAATCTTATGAGAATCTTTAGAAAGCAACAGCCATGGGCAAGCAGCAACATCAAGAGACATGAGGGCTGTGATCACCAGAAGAAGTTAGCAACTTAACACTATGCCAAACACCCACTGAGAATGACTACGTATTGCAAAGTATAATAAAGCACAGTGAAAGCTTGGTAAAACATAGGCAAGCATTGCAAAACACAAAGATATGTGGTAAAAGTATTTTTAAACCATGGTAAACTATAGTAAATACATTGTATAACCAAGGCAAAACTGCAATATTATTGTTTTTTATTTACTTTGGAAAAGGTCCATTGCCAGACCTGTGTTTAAACTAGCTCCTGATTCGATGCTGGAGTTTTTTCTTCTCTCCTCTCACTGACTAAATGAAGCAAATGTATAACATAAACAGAGCATGGGGAGATAAAAGAGAAGCTGTGAGCCACAGGCAAGCAGACCATGCTGGGGCTTGTCAGAGGACTTTCTCTTTGCATCAAGCACATCCCCTTATCAGATGGTGGCTGGAGCAGGCTGGTTTGTGCAGGGAGGGGGACTTTCAGTTTCTTTTAAATAAACATCTGAACAATGGAGCATCAGTGAAAATTGTTGATGTCTTTAGCACAGCTCTGAAACATCAAATTAACTGTGACAACATATCAGAGCCGTAAATTAAACCACAGGGTTGGTATTATGGACCTTAGGGGTAGGGGTGGGGAGGAGGCACACCTGCTTTGATAAACCTTGTTTGTGCTCTCTGTGCTCAAACGGAGGTCAAAACAACAGGCAACCCTGCCACTGCTGCCATTATACCCCAGCTCCATTCACATAGGCAACACTGCCATTGCTGTCATTATACCCCAGCTCCATTCACAAAGAACAAAGCTCTTTGAAATGGGCCTAACAGTGAAATATTTAGTATTGAAGGCATTTCATCTTTAATGGAACCACCATAGAGTATATTTGAGTTATGGAATGATATCGGTTAAAGATGGCGCTCATATTATAAAATGCAATGAAAAAATGGCACTAGTGGGCCTCCATAGGATTTGATACATGTGAAAAAAGTGTCAACAGTTCCTGCCAGTATACCTTGTTGTAGTTCCATTAAAGGTGAAACAACTTCCAGGGAAATAATTTATTTGTGGCTGTCACTTGTAGGCAGATTTCCCATCATGTAGACCCTTGTCCTTGAATTACCAGTTTAGGTGTCCTGTTATTTCTTTTTTATTCTGTCTATCATTTTAGTTGCCTCCTCATACAGCACTTCCATAACTTGTAAAACTCCTAAAAATAATATAAGCGATCAGTTTGGTGATACTATACCCTGTTGTAGTCCAAACCATGCAGGACTAATTAAAACCCACACCATGCTAGGAGCAGGTAGATTTTCTTCCCTTTCTTACAGCAATACTCACTGCAGAAGTCTCCAATCACCATTGACAGAAAGGGAGCATGGAGTTCCAAAAAAAAATTAAACCTGTCCTCTCCGATTTACCCCGGAACATCTTGATCTTATTTTCCTCCACTTCAAAGAATACTTTCTGATTGTAGTGTGCTTGTTATCACAAAAGAAAATAAGAGAATCTAGAGGAAACAGGCAGTTTATTCTGGATGGGAGCATTATAATTGGGCTCCAACACAACCCTACTGTGAGCTCCCCACACAGGTTCTGTGAAGACTCTGTAATTGACCGCATAATGACGTCTGCAAAGCTACAATGCTTCACAGGGGAAGAGAGTCTCCATTCTTGATTCTGTAATGAGCTACAGTATAGGTCCCATCCCGCTGTCTTTTGCTATTCAAAGCCTGCATGTGAGTAAAGAGACAGCGAATCCCACACTGTGCAGGGCTTCAGTGTGAATCACACACAATGCCTCCTTGTTGTATACCTAGGAGGTGCAGGGTTTTTCTGTTTTCTGCCCCATGTTAAGCTTCTGAAATAAGTTGTACATAGTGATACTTCATCATACTTAAGTGGACAAAGCACAGGCAAACACAGAGGCATAGTGGAAGAAAACAAATAGTATAAAATAACCCTTTCCAAGTTTCCCATAGTAAAAGCACAGCAAAGAGTAATAAAGCATGGTGTAGTAAAGCTCAAGTAAACATTGTAAAGAATAGTGAGGTATGGTAAAGCATATTAATAATCATGGCAAACCATGGTAAACTATGGTAAATGCATAGTATAACTATAGGAAAAGCAACAATACTGTGGTAAACCTTCATAAGGGAAATCACAACCTAAATAAAAAAGCAAACAGGTAAATATTCTTATTTATGTATGTAATAATGGGCAAAATGTCCCCCTTTACTTTTATTAACACGTGACCAATGAAGTGGTCTAATATTATAGAGCTGGTCTCAATAACAGGAGATCTTCAGATTCTCCCAGTTGAAAGAATTTAGTCTTAATGGAGAGCTGGTCCTAATATGGGGCTGGCCACAAAGAGGGAGGTTTTATTTTAATTGTTATGTTATAGAAGTTTGCAGAGCATTGCATAACATTACTGTCAACAGTGGAGGGAACTTAGCTTTCTGAAGGGGGAGAGCAATCTTTTACAGTTGTTTTCCCATGTACAAAGTGATACGTATAGCCCATAGTTTCCACTCATAGGCTGTATTAAATAAACAATTACATCATCCACCATAATATCCTGGTCTATGGTGACATTTTAGCAAATATTCTTTGTATAAATACTAAAATAAACATGCTTATTTCAGTGCTTTATTTAATTAGGGTCATTCAAAAACAATAGCGACCCTCACATGCTAATCATGTCTGTCCATCTTTCTGTCACATTCCACAAGGTGCACTCAATAACTGCCTTGATTTTGTACCAATCTTCACCAAAGCATTCTCACACAACCTCTCATAGCTTACTCTCATAGCCTCTTCTAGATGTTTTGGATTGTATTTGGCTGTAATCCAATAAACTAGATTTTATACAAATATTTTAACCTTTCATGTGCTGTGTGATTATGAGACTACCTGTATGTGTGTGCACTAGTTTTAGTGTCCATGTTTGTCCAGTGTAAAACTGCATATTGTAATGAAGAACTAGCTGATTCCTAGTCACACAACAGAAAAACTCCCCTAACCCTCAGTAGCACGGCAGTAGCACCTGCACATGTAATTTGTAAATATCATGTGCTTTTTATGTTATAAACAAAATATGCATTTAATATGGCAGGGCTGGGGTTAGCATTCCATCCCTGGTACAACATGTGTGAAACATGGCCAGGTGTAAATTGATTCACTGATGGTCAATTCTACCTGGTCTCATGGCATACAAGAGGAGCTAGGAGTCAGCGCCCGAGGTTGTACTCCCAATTTTTGCCACACTGGGAAAGCAAGTTTGGGCACCGAATTATTTTGCATTTTGTTGAACTATTTTGTTTGTGTAAACCTTTTATAAAATAAAAGTGTGCAGAGAAAGCTCATTGAATTGCAATCTCTGTCTCCTGCCTCTGCTATTCCTGTCACTACCCTTGACTGACCGGCTGCACTATCACATACAATTATGGAGATTTTCCCTTTTCTTGTGGAAATGTCCTGCTTTACTTCATTCAAGATACTTCATTCTTTCAAATGCAAGCTTGGTAAATAAATCCACAGACCGAGACAGATAAAGATAAAGTTTATCTGTCTAAACAACAGGATAAGAGGCTGCCAACAATGAGGAACAGTGTTCACCTACAATACAAACAACCTCTTCCAGTCTTCAAAATGAAGGAAACAAATATGATTGTGTTTTTCAATATACTCTTCTGCTGAGCTGACCAACATTTTTGCTACCAAAAGCATGCAAATCAAGAAAAGTGTTTAGTAAAAAGCTGGTATTACTTGCTATTACCTGAGACTGCAGAGTATCCTTGCAGCCTATCAAACCTCTAGAAACCCTGAACGGGACATTTCTATAGAGCCCTGCTGTGGGGCTCAATGAGATGTATATGGATGGGACACTTCTATAGAGCCATACTGTGTAAGTCAATGAGCTATATATGGGTCAAGCGATATCTGATGGTAGTTAAAGATTACATACCTATGCCACTCCTACAAACAATCACTTTACTTGTTACAGAGTAGCGTGAGACCACTAAACTCAATTAACTTAACTGAATTTAAACCCAAGACTCCAGAAGTCTCCCACATTTCAATTTAAACTGATTAGAGTTCCAGCACCACCCCACCCCCCCCCCCCCCCCCCCCCCCCCCCCCCCCCCCCCCCCCCTTCACTCCAATCCATGCCTATTCTAAGTAGAAAGTGACCATTGAGGCATAAAGAAAGCTAGTTATCATTAGAGTGTTAAATAGCATTTCACACAGCCGTCCAGCACTTCAATCAACTGGATCTCACATACAGTACCTCCCCCTTTTTTCTGTTGTTTTTAATATTGAGATTGCAAACATACAGCGGTGTCCTCCAGTATGGACATCCTCTTTTAATCTGAGCGTTATTCCCCTGAGTAGCATGTACTACATGTTGAGGCTGATTGTTTTAACAGTGGTGTAGAAACAAAAGGTTATTGGTCCGTAGCCCAGACTTTTCTTTCTGAATACAATCGAGTTTGAGGGGAAATGAAATGTGTGGCAAAAGGTATCCCCCATATTAGAACTCAATGCCTGTATGTGCTGTTACAAGTCAGAAGAAGTCAAACCATATTCACTCACTTTTTTACAGACCTGACATGCTACTATTAAGCCAATGTAAAGCTGCCTTCAATATTAAGGCAACACCTGTATTTAGTATTCAGATCACTATCTGTACTCCCAAATGTAGAAAACCTTTGTTTAATTATTCTAAAAAGACCAACAAGCTGTAAACTATGAACCATGTGCTGGAGTTTGCATTCAAGAAACATGAACCTCAGTCGTAAGACCACCCAGTATGTCTGGCCTTAGCAACAAGGTTTCCCTGTATTTAATTCAATAAAAATACAAATATTTATACAAGGAATGATACCACACTAAAGGTAATATTTAAAGAATATAATATTTTCCAACTTGTATTACTGTACAGTATATTGACACATTTATGACTCTACCTGTGAAAACACCATCTTCCCATCAAATATGTCAGACACCTATATAATTAACATACCAGCAGCACACCCCGTGGAGAAGAGCAGCGCAACACAGAGCTCCCTGTGCCCCGGACACAGACAGTCTGTGTGTAATGACATTGTATCAACTGATCCTCCAGTGTGTTAACGTTGATGTTTATATCACAACTCAGATACTATATAATCATACTGTATTAGTTAACCCTTAAAGAGTAAGTAGCAGGGTTCCAAAAAATATAGTGACACGTTCCCACGTGTTGCTACAACTGTTTAAATAATATACCTGTCATTTTTCTTTTCATTGTTAACATCCTGACAACTGTTTACACTTATACTGATACAGGTAGTGTAAGGATTATTGCCCTCATTGTAAACAGGTAACACAGCAATAACAATCCATGATGTGGTGCAGAACAGAAAAGCCAGAGCACTTGTTATGTTTTTGTTGTTTTTTTGTTTTTTTTTAAATCACTCCATGCAGTTATTTAGGACAGATCTCAAACCCCATTGCACTAGAGCAGTCATTTTGAAAAGTACTTTGAAACAGACTTTAAAGTTATGTGTCAGGATGTTAACAATGAAAACAAAAAAGACAGGTACATTATTAAAACAGTTGTAGCAACAAACATGGACGGGTAAGGCTATATTTTTCGGAACCCTGTATTTCACTCTGATGAAGCCTCCGACAGCCTCAGACTGGTTTCAATCCCCTTGATTAGCTCTGCTCTGGAGACTACCTGATGTTAATTTAGGTAAGGTAGTCCAAGTATTAGTGTTAATCTGCGTCTGTGAAACCAGCCCTTAAAGTTGTTGAATTCTAATTTGTTCTGTTGGTTTCTTGACTCGGGACATTAATTAAGAGTCTAATAGTTTAATAATTATCTGAAAATAACCATTTTACAGACACAATCTTGTGACACTTCTTTGGAAAAGCTGTCGGTATGTCATGGGTTACTCGAGATCGGGTAATGACGTTTTTGTTCGTCTTTTCTCGGCAGTTAGTCCCACATTCCTATTTGTGTACTCAAGCAGTCACATCTTTTGTTGGTGATTTTAAAACACATAACTATACTTGAATTTAAGATGCAAGCCATTTGTTAGAAGATTTTTTTTTTTTTTTTTTTTTTTAAAGTGCTTTTTAAATTTGAAGGAATGTGGTATGTACTGAATAACTTTATTATTCAAAAACAAGAAGCTAAAAATTGTAGCTTCTCCACAGAAGCCTTTGACTACAACCAGGAACATGCTATAATGTGCCAGTGATACAATGCAAATGAAAGACTCCAAATTGGACACCTGGGTGATTAATCCATCAAAATATAATTCATGGACGTTAATCAATTCATTGTTGTATCTCTTTTACAGCAACAAATGTTTGCATACATAAAGTATACTGTACATAACCTCAATGTAGCAAGTACATATTTTATAAACGCAGAATTAGTGTCTTGCTCATAAGCATTTCATTTTTTACAGTATTTAAAACTTGACAACAAACTGTTGCACCCAACATCACAACACCTAGCACCTACTGGGTCCATGTATGGTAGTTTGTTTACACACTCTGTGTGAGCCTTTTCAGCAGTCAATGCCTTATAAACATGTCACTGTTTCTGCTCAGGTCCATTCATTCCCCCATTGCTGTTCAAGTGAATGTACTGAAAGCTACCAAATACCTTCCACTGGTGTAGATTTATCCTGCTTGTTTCATTTCCCCAGGTGAGACTGTTAAACCTCTGGGTGCATGGGCTCATTTCTGTACACAGTACAGCACTGCTTTAAGGCCACCGTGAAAAGATCGCCTCGCGCTTTTTGACCGTCCCGATTGACCCAGATGTAAAGTCACCATCTGCAGTCCCAAACGTATCAATCTTCTGGTAAGTTACCTCTGTAAGCTACTGTGGCAAAGTGGTGAATACGTGCAGGTGAGTGCAGTGCAGAGTGGATAAATGACACAGACGATGATGTACAGGTGCAAGGGTGTTTATTAAATTAATTAAATTAATGATTTTAGTGGTCGTGGTGCAAAAGACAGTTCCTGTAGTGGAAAAGGTGAGTGGTGATATTCGGGTTTTACGCTGGCCTGCGGCTGCAGCTTCGGATCGTGCTCAGTATTCTTGGTGAGAAACGACACACAAGACAAACAGTGTTAATACACAGACAAGCAGAACACTCACGGTTTTTCGTATAAACAAGACGGTCTCCTTCTTGGTTATTTGGCTTAACCATATGCAAAGGAACAGATCACAAACCCACGCCCCCCTATTTATACCCTCGCCCATGACCCCTAGGTTAACGAGTGCATCCGCTCCTCCAATCCTCAGATGCCACGCCGTTTACCGTCCGGGTCAGTGAGCTTGGGTGCCGTAGCTCCGCCCCTTTCCTAAATGGCCGACTTCCACCTACCCTTCGGAATAAATTGTCTTGCCATTTGTTTAAGGTTACTCTGTTCCTTCTTTCTAGTGCCCTCACCGGTCGGGAAGGAGATCTAATACCAAGCGTCATTCGATCTCTGTCACAGCTGCTCAATCGCCTCTGTTAAATGACACATGTAACTCATCAGCACATTTGATTTAGAAAGCAAATCTGCAATTTGCTTAAAAGCTATAATAAACTATAATAAATGTTAGCCAGTTGTAAAGATTTTGCACAATAAAAAAGCTATGGTGTTAGTTACAA
Source organism: Polyodon spathula (assembly GCF_017654505.1). NCBI lineage: Eukaryota > Metazoa > Chordata > Actinopteri > Acipenseriformes > Polyodontidae > Polyodon > Polyodon spathula. The sequence continues at coordinate 21,861,245 of NC_054546.1, forward strand.
GAAATGTTATGTTTCTTCAGTAAGATTACTCCCCAGTTCAGCCACATTTTTTTGGTCTCTTGACTGGCTTTATAATGGCGTTTCATTGAACCATGGCAATTGTTATGTGTACTTCCCATGGCCCTCAGTAGATGGCAGCACAAGCATCAGTCTGAATTGGGTCTCCATCAGCCCCAATTAGGATTGTGTGTCGCTGACAGAAACCATCCTGTCAGACTCACTCTTGTGTTATGTGTGTCCTGTATGACAGATATTCAGCAGTGTTAAACGTATTAAAAAGAGCCTGGTAATTATTATTTACCATCAGGGTAATATTGGAGGTACGTGAAGAAATGTAGGAATATAAATTATATGCAACTTTATAGATATGGGTCAAGATTCTCAGAAAACATTGTTATCTCTTTGAATTGCATTTTTCATAGCAAATAGGTTATTTATGAAGACAAAAGGAGGATGGCTAGATACTCATGTTCATCAGAAATTAATTATATGCACCTGGTCTGTTTGTTAAATTGTTTAAAAAAGTATGAATATCTGGTAAAATTACAACAAAATTCGATAGTAATAAACTGGCACCTTTTCATAGTACAAATACTACACATACTGAGAATACCAAATCAGAAGTTAATGAACCAATTCAAGATTTTAAGATCACATTTTCCATTGACCTTGCTAGTGGTGGTCAGAAACCAGAAATAGAGAACAAAGTTGGAAATTAAGTGGAGACGGACTTAGGACAGAGGGTATGAGACATCTCTTCACACAGAGAGTGATGAAGGTACAGCATGGCTAGCTAGCTATGTTGATGAGGCAGAATCAATTGGATCCTTTAAGTTTTTAAATCAATTAGCTAACTAGGACCCAGACGACCATAGATGGGCCGAATGGTCTCCTCTCGTTTGTATGTTTTGTGCTTAATCTGTGTTTAAGATTCAGATTGGTTTGTAGACTGCAGATGGAAGCAGCAGTAGGTAGACAGCCCTACTTTGGTATTCAGATTCAAGATCAGGTTATCAGGCTTTAACACCAAAGTAAGACCAAAAACGGCAAACCTTACATAATTCATACCACTCGTGTAGGTGGACTGGAGTTATCCATAAACAATGTGAAACAAAAGGTCTTTGCTTCGCTGCTGCTTTGACCTCTAACATCAGAAGGTCATGGATTTCAAATGTGCTGTAGAATATAAATGAGATATTATCATATACCCCACTACGCATCTGGCTGCGGACTACATGCTAAATGGATGTGATGCATTTCAATTGCAAAAGCAATTATAATTTAAGTGTTTTCCACCACAAACAGTCATCTGCTTCACAGGAAAGCAAAGGAACGTGACTTTACAGATGGGTGAAGTCCATAAAAATACGCCCATTAAAACATGAATATTTGAAAAATAAAAATAATGATATACTATAAACAACAAAACTGTGTTATATTCCAAAAATTCTAAAGTTAACTAAACTATTAATGTTACATTGTTTGTTACTAGTTTTATAACAAACAAAAAATGTCTGCAAGTGTGCCATCTCGACCAACAAACAGAGACAGATTCTTCTATATACAGTTCCTCCAAATTCTGAGTTTCTCAATAACATAAAAAAAAATGTCCCAAACCAGTTCAACTTCAACCGTAAGTTGTTCTCTATATGTAATAATATAAGTATAACTTACTCACTGTACATACTTAAATGCAAACAGATAGACACCTCCTTATATTCTGATACTCTAAATAAGATACATCTGTAAGCAACTAAGTCATGTAAAGAAGGCATTAGCTGAAATGTATCTACTTGACCACTTTTCTTATATTTGTACCTTTTAGCTATGGACTCTCGATAAGTTATGAATGTCCTAACTGAGTTTCAGCACAAGTGTATAAGCGGTTCCCTTGATATATGTAAAATACTTTAGTGTGACTGTCACAAAGACAGCCGGAGTGGGTGACGTCAGACCAGAAGCAGGAAATAAAAACGACAGAGAGGTGGAGTTTGGTGGAGCTGAGCGAATGCTTTCGCTCAGCATTTCATAAATAAACAGAACAGAAATGAAATGGCTGTAACAAACACAAACAGGACATGGCACATTCGCCAAAATAAATAGACAAACAAAAACGGACTAACACTACACAACAGGGTGAGCAGATATTTGAACTATTACTCTTACAATTATTCACTATTACCTCCATCTCCTATCCCGTTCTCCACTCACCGAACACACAACCCAGAGTATGTGAAAACATGCTGCCTTTATGCAGCTGTACTGAGACTCAACTGCTAGTCAATCATTCAATTGGAGTCGCGGTACAACAGCACGTGAATTAATAAAGTGCAATCCCCCGTGCTGACATATACATTTTAAACACTCGTGTTACACAGACCTGTTTATATCCTGTGTACCAATGACTATACACCAACATTAAACACACAACACGCAACATATAACAGAAAACACACACAGGGGCGGCCACTTCGTCACAAGGACCCACTATATTTTTTTGTTGCCTGCTGAGATAAACTAGGAAAACTGACAACTGCTGACTATTACTGGGGTTAAACATTAGGCATGAAGAGACATCTGCCCTGCAATCATACCCTTCCCCTTTCTATCTCCCTCTCCAGTCCTGATCTATCACACAATAAGATCTTCCTTTCAGTAATAGGACAATGTCCAGCAGGAGTACATCATAAAAGGTTCCCATCAAGCACCAGCCTCCACCAGCTGGGTCTCACTCCCTTATCTGAAATTGCCTCTGCAGCTGCGGACTGCATTTTTTTTGCCGCCTGACAATGGGCTGAATTGTCTGTCCCTAGCTGTTGTTTCTCAGTGGCTGCAAACCTTGTGTACTGCAGAAATTCATCACCCACCTCCCAGAGATCATGACTGTCACCCCTGTTTACTGAACACACACAAGAGCGCTATCAGGCTGGCACACCTGCCTCGGGCTCTGGAGCCCCTGTGCTGCTCAATCAGGTCAGTGAGGAAGAGACCGGATCATCACTGAAATAAAGCTACACTGTAAACCCTGCAAAGAACAGCTATAAAGGCAAAGTCATTTGCCTGTGGTGGGAAGAATATTGTTCCTGCTTTATGAATGTAAGGTCCACAGTGTATCCTATTAAGATCTGATTAATTTTTGGCTGGATCAGATTTTGAGATGTGTCCATTTGCATTTCATGTATGATGTTGGAACAATAATCGATTAATGTGTCATTATCAATGATAAAATTCTGAGGGTCTTTCAGCCAATCAGAGTGCTGTTTCATCTTGGCCATTTCATAGAGAAACCCAATTCATGATATCAACTGTATCATGCTTTATTTTCAACAGCACTACGACTGACATCAACGGTTTTAATCATGAGTCACTTTTTCGGAATTCCCTTTAACTGTAAAGTCAATTGAAATGATGACATCGCAATTGGCCATCTGTTTTAATGATAATGCACTAAATAAAGCTTGGTTGTGAGAAAAAAAAATCATAGCTGGTAAATAAACAATAAAGCAGTACATAATAGTGAGCGTTTCTGTAAACAAACTACGGAGATCAGCTTAGTCTGAGAAAGATATGCTATCTAACTAGGGGATCTGACCTTTGAACTCTGCCAGCCCCAGCCTTCTCTTATGGAATAAAGATCGAGAGAGTAGGTGGGGCTATCAGAGTTCAAAGGTCATGATTTCAATGGAATGAGGGAGACTGTTCAGTTCCAGCACTTTGTTTTCAGTATGTTCCAGACAAGCTCAAAGCAGCTCAAAGCCAGGTCTGGCAGATTGAGAGAAAGATAGTAATACTGTGTTATTGGAGTAACAGAGGCCAGAGATGCTCAGAGTGATGGCAGGCATATACAAGAGAGAATATTGATAGTAATACTGTGTTTGGCAGAGTGTCCCGCCCCTATGTATATTTGTCCGCCATATATGATGGCGAAAAGCCTATATTATCATTTACGACACAGACGAAAATTCACCACCATTATTATTGTTGTGTATTTTAATTACGTTGTGAGAGTGCATGACTGTCAGCTACTGATTATTTAACTAGCTGACAGTCATGCAGACTTAGTAAATCCGTGCAGAATGTGACCGAGGGATAATATAATAATTGATAGCTAGTTAGTCCCTCAGTGATAAATATAAAAGATCTGCAGTTTGGCTGCACAGAGAAGGGTGTTCAAGTGTGGCGTTAGGAGGTAATTTAATTTAATTTAAAAAGACAACAATTGCTACGTATGCTGGTTTCGCAACCAGCGTACTACTTGTTATTGTTTATTGTTTGGCCAATGTGCCTTTTTGTTTGAGTGTTTTGTTTAAATCTTTTGTTTTATTATTGAATAAAAGCACTGAGCACTGTAGTGTCTCAGTTTTGACCTGCCATTCCTTGTTTTGGTTTCATTTCACTGATCTGACGTCACCCCTGCCACCTCTGAATCACACTGGTATTGGAGTAACAGAGCCCAGAGTCGCTCAGAATGATGGCAGGCATACACAAGGGAGAAATGACATGTAATTTAAAGCTACTCATTCTTTAAACAGGTAAATTATTTTTTAGAAAACTTGGGATAATATAATCCATGATGTTTGTAGGGTTAACAACATACCAGAATTCTGATCTTGTCTCCAGGTTTAAGCAAAGAACACCCTGTTCTAGTAAAAAAAAAAGGATGAACCCAAGTTCTTGAAACAACTCAGTTCAGAAGCTGCTGACCTATGACAACCCACAAAACATTCCACTCTTTTCTAAATTAATAATAAAATAGGTATGGAATTACTTTCCACGTGAAAATCCCAGTACTACCTGTATTGAACTGAGATCCCCGGACAAACACAAGAGGTCTCATAAAACTGATTCTCAAATCAGAGGAATGCATAAAACCCAGCTTTTGAAACCAATTCCCATTTAGATTCCACGTACAGGACCACAGAGGAGAGAACTCATATATCCCTGCTTCACGTGTAACTATCTTATGGTAATACAGCATGTTTGACATTAAGCTGCAGTCTCAGAGCCAGTAATATATAGTTTAATGGAAACAGCCTAGCAACTTCACATTTGGGAAATGAGCAGATTCAAATCAGCCTGAATAGCTGCTAGCCTTGTTGTTACAGCTTCAAGTCTTTCTGCATGTCCTCCAAATACCCTGTCGTGTTTTAAATGCCTTACTCTTGACCACTGCCTGATTGAAGCAACTGTAGCTGACAAAATAATTCCATAAATCTCCTCTTCTCAAATGAGCAAGTTTTTAAATAAACAGGTATAGCAAACATGTATTTTCCTTTTAAAACATGGTATTTGTTACTGAGGCCCTTCATGTATAAATAATATGTTTTTGTTTTGTGTAAAGAAAATGTGTTTAATTTGAAAGTTTTTGTAAAATAACATTTGTGTTAGATATGGCAGGGTTGGGAGGTTAGAATTCTCTACCTGCTTAACTGAACTTCATGTGCAGCATCAGGCCAGGTGTTGATTCACTAATTGATTATCAATTAACCCTGGCTACATGCCTTTAAAAAGGAGCTGAAAAGCCAGTCCTTGGTTCTTGGTTCTCCATTTGTTGTTCTTTGTCTAAGCACAGTTATTGTGTGTACGAACCAGCTTGAGCAAAGAAAGCAACCACTCGTGATCACTGAGTGCTTAGAAATAGGGATTCACTTTGAGAATTTTAATCTCTCCCATGTATAGAGAGTGTCAGGGACAATGTTCCTGAGAGGGACCTCCCTTTTAATTGGAGCAGCGCTCGGCCAGTGTTTCCATGTACATGTACATGTACGTGTATGTGTATGTGTATGTGTATGTCCTGTCTCTCTAGAGCTACCATTAATGGTAACCTGGTGGCGGCCACATACTACAACTGACTGTGTAAATTCCTGTAAATAAACCCTGGAAGCCTGAGCAGTGTTTCAGCGTCAGCCTCTGTGTCTCTCTCAGTGGAAACCCACACAGTAACAGAACAGTAAATAAACCCTGGAGGCCTGAGAGGCGTTTCAGTGTCAGCCTCTGTGTCTCTCTCAGTGGATACCCACACAGTAACAGAACAGTAAATAAACCCTGGAGGCCTGAGCGGCGTTTCAGTGTCAGCCTCTGTGTCTCTCTCAGTGGATACCCACACAGTAACAGAACAGTAAATAAACCCTGGAGGCCTGAGTGGTGTTTCAGCATCAGCCTCTGTGTCTCTCTCAGTGGATACCCACACAGTAACAAAATAGTAAATAAACCCTAGAGGCCTGAGCAGTGTTTCAGAGTCAGCCTCTATGTCTCTCTCAGTGGATACCCACACAGTAACAGAACACCCCTGTTACAGATGCCAAAAAAAAATTAAGCCAGACATTTTGGATAGTCTTCAAACTCGACTCAACTCGCTTTTACACAAAGTGTACCACTTTTAGTTTTAAAATCTTAATGCACAGAGCTGATTTGAATAAAGACTGCCAAAAAGCAAATCCATTCACAGTCCAGTCACTTTGTAAACCATTACCATCCTAACTCAACAGCAATCTATCTCTGCAGCTTTAATGTAGGCGCTGATCTCATAGCTGGCTCTGAAGCCAACCAGACACATTAGAAAACACAAGGCTTGGTTCTCCAAGCTATTTATTCCAAATGGTGGTTTATTTCTCAAAGGAAAAAACACAATTTTCAATTCTAAAACAACTATAAAATAAATTAAGACCACCTACAAGCCCCTACGTTAGTATTTTCAGCATATTTTTTTTCTGGTTATTAGTAGAACCATTGTGTATTTCCAGGGGCTGGAGCTTTACTTATCTGTCAGTCACCCAATTTAAAATCACAGCACAGATCCAAACTTGTCATTTCACGCTGCGTCCCTGCAGTGCAAGCTTCAGTCACTCATGATCCAGCTACTACAACCCCTCAGCTTTCAATTTCCACTGATCCTTCCTCTGATTTGTGCCATCAGATTTTGAAGAGAATATCAAGAAACTCATTCATCCTCTTTCCACCACAATTTCTACAGTATCTGATCGCCTAAAGGAAAAAGAAAAAAAAATAATGTTGTACACTTTCAATGTTATACTACAACAGCATTAAGATTTATTATTTATAGCTACACGTCAGGACATTGCAGAAGTAAGCTTCCAATGATTATTGCACATGTGGAGTTTGTAAAAAAAGATGTCTTCACTTACCTAAGAAAATTGGAATACTGTTATAACTTATTTAAACAAAACTACATTGATAATAAGTAGGCTATCCTGCTGCAGTCTCCGGTCTGTGCTAATTTTAATTGAGACAGTGGTCGTGTTCTTATAGCGCAGATTTCCGCAGTTCTGCACAGTGCTGCATAGAATCGCAGAGATGCGCTGTAGAAGTAACTCAGCACCCACAGAAATCTGTGCAGATTCTGCATAGCCCAGCGCAGCTTTGAAATATTCCTGTGGGAGGCTGGCTATGGCTGTGAAGCAATGGGACAATGCAGAGATCACAAGTGATCTGTTAATCGTAATGCAAATAACCACTAAAACTACCACCTTGTTAGCGAAGGCGAACCACATTTTATCATTATACAACAAAGCCTTGAACAGCCTTGTCAACGCTATATTAAATAAATAAATAAATAATTTAAACAAACATAATGTACTAACTCCGTCTTACAGTGGCTCTCAAAAGTATTCACCCCCCTTGAACTTTTCCACATTTTATTGTGTTACAACATAGAATCAGAATGGATTTAATTAGGAGTTTTTGCCACTGATCAACACAAAAAAAGTCCATGTCAAAGTGAAAAATAAAATCTACAAATTGTTCTAAATGAATTACAATATACTGAACAAAAATATAAATGCAACAATTTCCAAGATTTTACTGAGTTACAGTTCATATAAGGAAATCATTCAACTGAAATAAATTCATTAGGCCCTAATCTATGGATTTCACATGACTGGGAATACAGATATGCATCTGTTGGTCACAGATACCTTAAAAAAAGGTAGGGGCGTGGATCAGAAAACCAGTCAGTATCTGGTGTGACTACCATTTGCCTCATGCAGCGCAACACATCTCCTTCGTATAGAGTTGATCAGGCTGTTGATTGTGGCCTGTGGAATGTTGTCCCACTCCTCTTCAATGGCTGTGCAAAGTTGCTGGATATTGGCGGGAACTGGAACTCGCTGTTGTACACGTCGATCCAGAGCATTCCAAACATGCTCAATGGGTGACATGTCTGGTGAGTATGCAGGCCATGGAAGAACTGGGACATTTTCAGCTTCCAGGAATTGTATTGCATTATCATGCTGAAACATGAGGTGATGGCGGCGGATGAATGGCACGACAATGGGCCTCAGGATCTCGTCACGGTATCTCTGTGCATTCAAATTGCCATCGATAAAATGCAATTGTGTTTGTTGTCCATAGCTTATGCCTGCCCATACCATAACCCCACCGCCACCATGGGGCCCTCTGTTCACAATGTTGACATCAGCAAACCTTTCGCCCACACGACGCCATACACGCCGTCTGCCATCTGCCCGGTACAGTTGAAACCGGGATTCATCCGTGAAAAGCACACTTCTCCAGCATGCCAGTAGCCATTGAAGGTGAGCATTTGCCCACTGAAGTCGGTTACGACGCCGAACTGCAGCCTGGTCAAGATCCTGGTGAGGACGACAAGCATGCAGATGAGCTTCCCTGAGACGGTTTCTAATAGTTTGTGCAGAAATTCTTTGGTTGTGCAAACGCACAGTTTCATCAGCTGTCTGAGTGGCTGGTCTCAGACGATCCTGCAGGTGAAGAAGCCGGATGTGGAGGTCCTGGGCTGGCGTGGTTACACGTGGTCTGTGGTTGTGAGGCCGGTTGGACGTACTGCCAAATTCGATAAAACGACGTTGGAGGCGGCTTATGGTAAAGAAATGAACATGCAGTTCTCTAGCAACAGCTCTGGTGGACATTCCTGCAGTCAGTATGCCAATTGCACGTTCCCTCAAAACTTGAGACATCTGTGGCATTGTGTTGTGTGACAAAACTGCACATTTTAGAGTGGCCTTTTATTGTCCCCAGCACAAAGTTCACCTGTGTAATGATCATGCTGTTTAATCAGCTTCTTGATATGCCACACCTGTCAGGTGGATGGATTATCTTGGCAAAGGAGAAATGCTCACTAACAGGGATGTAAACAAATTTGTGCACAGAATTTGAGAGAAGTAAGCTTTTTGTGCATATGGAAAATTTCTGGGATCTTTTATTTCAGCTTATGAAACATGGGACCATCACTTTACATGTTATGTTTTTGTTTAGTGTATAAAATAGAAAATAATTGATTGCATAAGTATTCACCCCCTTTGCTATGACACACCTAAATAAGCTCTGGTGCAACCAGCTGTCTTTAGAAGTCACATAATTAGTTGAATGGAGTCCATCTGTGTGCAATTAAGGTGTTTCTCATGATTTCAGGTTAAATACACCTGTCTCTGGGAGGTCCCACCATTGGTTAGTACATTTCCTAAAAAAAACTACATCATGAAGACGAAGGAAAATTCGAAGCAAATCCAGAATAAGGTACTTCAAAAGCACCATTCAGAGGTAGGATATAAGACCAGTATAGGGGAATATTTGCATAAAACCACTCCTGTACCTGTTTGTTGCTACTCTGTACTACCATTATTCACTGAGTTATATGCGTTAAAGCAATTTAAGTTTATGAAATGTATTAAACTGCAGGTACATGTCACTGAAAACCAAACTGTGGATGGTGTGAAAACTGAGCTGGCTCCAGCTTATCTGTTAATTACTTCAACTGAGCTGGCTCCAGCTTATCGGTTGATCTTTATTGCGTTACCTCGTAAATACCTGTCCCCCCTGTTGTTAATTACCCCAACTGAGCTGGCTCCAGCTTATTGGTTGAAAGGGAAACCACCATCTCTCTGCAAAGGTATAATAACTGTATGCTAACTCGGTATGGCAGAACACTGCTCGGGTTTCCTAGCACTGATGTGCTGAGCTGTTCTCGTTTGCGCAAACTAATAAAGCTTTATATCTCTGAACACCTGGTGCACTTGGCTCTTTAAAGTTGCGGACCTGAAAAGTTCCACGACATTTTGGCATTGTCGGCAGGATCCTAAACTCCGCCCGGTGGAAATAGTCCTGGGACAAAGAGTCAACCGTCGACGGGGTTCCAACTTAAATACTGGAATCAGGACATCGCGTTCTGGGAACGGGCAGGGTCCGCTCTGAGTCTGGCTGAGGGCTCCACCGAGGTGGATAAAGGATCCTCTGGATGAGCAACTGAGAGGTGAGTCAGACGATACTGAGTCTGGGACTCAATATGTTAACCTTGGTATGGGACCAAAAAGACAGTGTACTCCATACTAGGTTTGGAACCTAGTTGTGGTCTGGGACCACAGGACGTCCAAGAAAAAGAAAAAAAAATAGTAAAAAAAAAAAGGAATTTTGAGAATTTGTTTATTAATGATTGTTTAGTTCATGCCTGAGCTGAGCAGGGAGATAATATTTTCTTTGAATGGAAAACAAATAATAATGAAACAAAAAACTCAGTACTATAAAGTGCCGAGTTATGTTACCAGCATCGAACTGCCTTTATGTTGAAGTACGTCGTTTTGTGTTTTTGTCTTGGCATGTTTAACTGTGTGTGAATTTTGAGTAGGCCTATGTGTGTGCGTGCATGTGTGTGCGGGAATGCGTAAACTGTGTTTACGATACGAATTAGCAGAGCGTTTGGCAGCAGTTAGACTCTAAGATAGAGACAGAATCTGTTTACAGTTTGAGAATGGGAGTCAGTTTCTGTTTAGGGTTGACTTGTTCGAAAAGAACTCATTTGTGTTTAATTGTCTGTTGATTTGTCTCATTTGTGTTTAATTGTCTGTTGATTTGTCTGAAAAGAACTTATGTGTGTTTAATTGTCTGTTGATTTGTGCTTATGTGTGTTTAATTGTCTGATATGTTGTCTCTTCTTTTCTCTCTCTCTCTCTACTTCAATACATTACCAAAACAGGATGGGGCAGGGACGTAGTAAACAGTTAAACAAATGTCAGGTATATAACCTTACAGGACCACAGAAACAAATATGTGACAGATGGGGTCCTGTTGTATTACAACAAACAGATTTATGGTTTGACAAGGGTGGGTTTCCACTAGGAGGAAGTTTAAGTGTAACTAAACTAGCCAGTGTACGCAGCCAGTTAGAAGGTTGGGAAAAAAAGAAAAGAAAAAGAGAAAGGGCAGAATAGACTGGGATAGCTTTAGGAAGTGGGAAAGAATGGCAGGTGAGGACAAAGAGAAACAAGAAAAGGGAAAAACAGACAGGGAGGCTCAAGTTATGTTGCAGATGGATCGAAGGAAGTGGAAGAAGCGCAAAGAGAGACTCGCTCGCCCTCCATACTCCGGGGTGACCACACCTCCGGTAACTGCACCAACTGCACCGCCACTCCTCCCCCCCAAAACAGTGGTGGAAACTGACTACTCCACCACAAGACAAAAGAAGAGACTGATCCAAACCCAACAATGAGAAGAACTTAACAAGAAAGATGGTACAGTACGACTTGCCGGACAACCGTAAAAACTCTGGACAGTTTGTGGACATTGAAAAAGAGCAAGTGCAGGGACTAACAGAGATGTACCATCCTGGCGCCGATGAAATCAGACAGGTGTTGCGTAGAAAAATGCAACTGGACTGGCACAGTGTTAGCAAAGGATTTAACACCAACATGAACTTTGCAGCAGATGGAGACTTCCAGCGACAGTTTCAGGACCTATGTAACAGGATCACTGCCAAGTGGCCAATCCAATCAGTCTGGAATAAAATCCACAATTGCAAACAAGGTCTTGAAGAAAGTTGGGGTGACTATTATGCCCAACTGCTAAAGTGCTACCGTGATCACAGTGGTATGAGAGACGACCAGGACCAGTACTCAGAGGTACTAAAGACTGTCATTATGAATGGCACTAAACCTGATCTCCGTGGCCCCGTAGCGCAGTCATGCATCAGCTGGGAAACTGGCACACTGACCAACTTGCTAGCCCACATAGTGCATCAGAATCGACAATTGGCAACACAAAAAGAAAAGAAAAAAGAAGAGAAAGAAAAGAAGCAAGGGATGTTGCAGTTGGTACAACTACAGTACTAACAGCAGCAACAACAACAGGGAGGCAGGGGTGGAGGACAGCGGGGAGGACGCGGTCACCGCGGACAAGGACAAGGACGAGGTCAATGGCAAGGTAGGGGCCTCAGTGGGCCAGAGAGGAGATGAATGTTTTATATGTGGTAAATTAGGACATTATGCTAGAGGCTGCCCTGAAGGGGGCAGTACAACACAACAGCAAATACAACCTTAGATGGGGTTATGGGGCTTAAATCAACCATGAAATAAGGAGGGAAATGTAGAGAAAGAAGTTAATAACGAACCAATTAAATTATGCCCTTTACAATTTGATATACATACTAGCCCAACTATAACATTAACAGTAGAAGGGAAAGAGTTTATATTTTTAGTAGACACCAGGGCAGCTAGATCAGTAATTAAACATAGCGAGGCAGGACCACTGCATTTATCAGGAAACACTGTACTAACTGTTGGGGCCTCAGGTCAAACCAATAAGGAACAGGTTACTACCAGAGCTAGGGTGCAGTGTAATGATATGTCTGTTGACCATGCGTTTATATGTTCGCATTTGTGCCCAGTAAATTTGTATGGGAGGGATCTATTAACGGCTCTACGCATCACGATAGAATGTAGTCAGGAAGGCATTATCGTTGAAGTGCCATTACTATATCATGGAGAAGCTGATTGGCTGTATGCGTGTATGCGTGGGACCTGTTGCCAGGAATCCTAACCACACAATTGGAACGGCTTGCAAAGAGAAGTATGCGGCTCACAAACAGACTTTATGCCAGCACCTCGTATGCACTGCACAGCGCTTTTCTCACATGGCCAATGCAACCTTGAATTTAAAAAAGATTGGTTTACTCCTCCATGCCCTATCTATGTTGAATATGTGTCCTCTGAATATTTATACTGGTCAAAGGATTTTTCTGTTCTATCTGTCTGTCAAAAGAACAGAAAGTGTTATTTTCTACTAAGGGCTCTGCCCCTCATGTATCTCTTGCTAAGCGACCAGAACGAGCCTGGAAAGATTTGGGTCCGTGGGTGTTAGCACTAGCTAAATTAGTTGATTGGGAGTCAGCGCCCAGAGGCGAGTACTCTCTGTCTGGTCAAGCATATCAGATGTTACAAAGAGGGGCGTGGGCATGCCATCGAGTGGCTGTGGAGCTTTCAGACACGCCTGGGCCACAGGACGTCATGTTGTTACATGACCTTGAGCTAGCCTGGTTGAAAGACATACCCCAGCAACTGCAGCCCACCAGTAAAAATGATTTTGGTCGTATTAAGAATTGCGAACCTCTGGTGACACCCAAAAGCACGCACCAACCCAAACGAAAACAAAACCCCTTAGGAAGGGATGCTACTGACGGCATAAAACTACTGTAGAACTGGTACTAAAAGGAGCCATCGTTCAGGCCCCGGGAGCTCGGTGCAAACAGGAAAGTCGCTGGGGTCTGAAAGAGTGCAAGCTATATTCCTTTATGGTACTAAAACAGGCCCTTTCTAGCAGCCCCTGCCTGGGACTACCTGACCACAGTCACAGTAGTTAAATGCGCAGCGCACACTAACTCCACTGATATTGTTTCCCTAGGTAATGCACGTGCAGACGCAGCAGCTAAAGCTGCAGCTACACAGGGGACCACCCTTGCTGCCTCATTGTTTACTACTGTTGTTACTGACCAACCCTTTTCTCTCCAAGATATTCTTTGATTTACAGGCCTCCACCAATGACAAGGAGAAACGTCAATGGAAACAACGTGGCGAACAATCCTCTTCTGGTCTGTGGTTAGGCCCTAACGGCAAGCCCATACTACCCCGATCTTGCAATCCCTTTATGTGTAAGTGGACACACGGTCTTGACCATGTGTCCAAAGGAGGGGTAGTAGATGTGTTTATCAATTCTGGTTTTGTTTTGGTTTTACTGCTTTTGCTGAACAATATTGCTCTGTGAGACGTGTGAGTAAAAATGGATTTTCCAGACAGTGATTTACGTGTAAAAATTTAAATTTTATTTAATATTACATGGAAAGAAAAATAATAAAGAAGGATGTGAGGGAGGGAGTGCTGGAGTAATCAAAAATAAAGGAACGGAAGCCTCTTAGTCCTCTTCGCGTTCTGCTTAAATCCAAAAATAAAACAAAAAGGAATAAAAACAGAAAAGAGCCAAGTTAGTAAAGCCTCCGTTTGTGACACAGTCCAAACTCCCACGTACTTCCCTCCAGCCTTTTTTCCCCCGCCTCTATTCCTTAGGACCAACCCCGTACACAGTAGCACGTTCTTTAGTATGCAAACCCCACCCCGGTAGTCAGTGGATCACCAATCCCAAACTGACAGGTATCCTTAATTTCACTTGACTCCAGTGGCTGGAATTTACATACTCGTACTTCCGCCCCTCACCAAGGTGCCGCCCCTCAAAAAGATGACTTTTGTCATGGTCACAAGACCTTGGTAAGGGAAGTCCCGAGTTGGTTTGATGCCTTCTACTGTTGGGAGGCTGAATTGCAGACCGAAACCCCTTTGACTCATCACATGCTCCAAATGTGTTACATGTATGCAGAACAACATGGGAAGGGATACAGGTGTTCCCATGTCTGCCCATCCCAAACCTAGTCAGCCATTTGACCATATAATGATGGATTTCATTGAACTAACCCCATGGCAAGGGAAAAAGTATTTGAAAAGCAAATTGACAAAATTGTGTGCTGAAACTGGGCTGGCCTGGGGAACAGTACTACCTTTGGCTCCGATGTACATGAGGGGACGCCCTCATGCTGCACATGGTTTGAGTCCCCATGAGGTTTTGACTGGTCGCATTATGTGTATGCCTAATCAGTTGCCCCACACCAGACACCAGTTAACGCTTCAAGGCTGTGATGATGAGCTCATGGCATACTGTGTCGCTTTTAATGATGTGCTTAAGAATCTCTTTTCTAGGGTAAGAGTTGCCCTGCCCGACCCAACAGAAGGACCTGTATACAACGTCCACCCCAGCAAATGGGTGGTCATCAAGGACCTTCGGAGGAAGTATTGGCACCAACAGCGCTGGACTGGACCATTCCAAGTATTGCTGACAACTCCCACCGCTATAAAGGTAGCTGAGAGGTCCACGTCAGACACTGCGGGAAGGTACCGCACGATACAGACCAAGATGTCTCCACTTAAGTTTCTCCTGGGACCAGTCACCATGCTCTTGAAATCGTGTGTCTCCTCACCCTGCTGCTCCTTGAGTCTCCCAGTACTAAAGCAAAAAGGAACACACTGCACAAGTGGAGTGCTGAACACAATGTAGACCATACAGTAATGCCTGGTGGTCTCTGTTGCGCCACACTACCAGGAACACTTTGAACATCATCGAACCTTGCTATGTTTGTTCTCTAATGATACACTCAGCAAGGGAACCATTCCCCTTGTACCCAGTAGAAGTGTCAACAAACACCCTTGCACCTGCAATGACTATAGTTACAACCTCCAGCACGGAAATGACACAACAGAGCTGTATGAACGAGATGGTGGATCTCCACAACAAGAGCCAAAATGTATCCATGAACATTTTTATGAATGTTTATACAGGATCTGATCGCAGCACCTCTGACTGTACCATCAACCATGCTGACTGTTATTCGAATGATACTCTGAGTATACATGTACAGTGGTGTAAGCAATTGGTTGGTGGGCCGAATCAAAACACGCCATTAAGTCACACTGTCCCACGAACTGCCTGTTTCTCCAACAACACCCTTTGTTGGTGTCGGGGAATCAGGATAAACGGAGTACTTATGGGTGTTTCACACTGCGAAACATATGTGTACCCTTTTTAATAGCTATGTATGTTTGTATACTCTGCCTAAAGAAACTGTGCACTAGAGCTACTGATTTCGCTTTTAATATGCCCTTGCTTATCAGGGAAAGTGAATGCAATAACGAAGATGAGGAAGACCCCTTTGCAGGATTGCAATTATCTGAGTTGTAATTATATTACAAAAGGAGGGAATGTAGGGGAATAATTGCATAGAACCATTCCTGTACCTGTTTGTTGCTACTCTGTACTACCATTATTCACCGAGGTATATGCATTAAAGCAATTTGAGTTTATGAAATGTATTAAACTGCAGGTACATATCACTGAAAACCAAACTGTGGATGATGTGACAACTGAGCTGGCTCCAACTTATCTGTTAATTACCCCAACTGAGCTGGCTAGAGCTTATTTGTTGAAAGGGAAACCACCGTGTCTCTCTATAAAGGTATAATAACTGTATGCTAACTCGGTATGGCAGAACACTGCTCGGGTTTCCTTGCACTGATGTACTGAGCTGTTCTCGTTTGCACAAACTAATAAAGCTTTATATCTCTGAACACCTGGTGCAGTTGGCTCTTTAAAGTTGCGGACCTGAAAAGTTCCACGACACCATTTCCAAGGTATTGAATCCGGGCAAGAAGGGCACTAGTCAGGGAGGCCACCAAGAGGCCTATGGCAACTCTAAAGGAGTTACAGTCTTTCACAGCTGAGCTGGGAGACACTGTGCATAGGCAACAATAGCCAGGGTGCTTCACAAAACTTGTCTTTATGGGAAAGTGGCAAAAAGAAAGCCATTGTTGAAAAAACTCACATCAAATCTCAGCTACAGTTTGCCAGAAGGCATGTGGGAGACTCTGAGACCAAGTGGAAGAATATTCTATGGTCTGATGAGACCAAAATAGAGCTTTTTGGCCTCAATGTTAAGCGCTATGCTTGGTGCAAGCCTAACACCACACATCATCCTGAGAACACCATCCCTAAAGTGAAGCATGGTGGTGGCAGCATCATGCTATGGGGATGCTTCTCTGCATCAGGGCCTGGAAAGCTTGTGAAGATAGAGGGCAAAATGGATGCAACAAAGTACCGAGAAATCCTGGAGGAAAACCTGCTGAAGTCTGCAAGAGACCTGGGACTTGGGAGAAGATTCATCTTGCAGCAGGACAATGACCCTAAACATATAGCCAAAGCCACACTGGAGTGGCTTAAAACAAAAAGATCAATGTCCTGGAGTGGCCCAGTCAAAGCCTCAACCTCAATCCAATTGAGAATATGTGGAAAGAGTTGAAAATTGCTGTTCAACAATGGTCCCCATCCAACTTGACGGAGATTGAGCAATTTTTCAAAGAAGAATGGGCAAAAATTGCAGTGTCCAGATGTGCAAAGCTGATAGAGACTTATCCAAATAGACTCATGGCTGTAATTGCTGCCAAAGGTGCCTCTACCAAATATTGACTCAAGGGGGTGAATACTTATGTAATCAATTATTTTCTGTTTTGTATTTGTAATTAATTTAGAACAATTTGTAGATTTTATCTTTCACTTTTACATTATGGACTGTTTTTGTGTTGATCAGTGGCAAAAACTCCTAATTAAATCCATTTAGATTCCATGTTGTAACACAATAAAATTTGGAAAAGTTCAAGGGGGGTCAATACTTTTGAGAGCCACTGTAAGTGATGTAAAATTTTACAATAAAGTTAATGTTAATCAATTACATTAAACTAACTTGATAATCCAAAGAAATGTAAATATAACACGTTGAAAATGTGTGCTGTGCTGCAACGTTTGGGGAAGGCGTTTCTCTAAAAGCTGAGTGTGACATCAAAAAGGAAGCAGCCAAGAGCAACCGGCGCAGCAAGCTCTGGGTAACAGAATGCAGCAATTGAAACATGTATTCTGTGTCGTTGACAGTTTCCTTCAAAACCATTATCAAAATGCAGTATCAGTTCACATAAAGATCTTCCTCAGAGACATTGCTAAGGCTGCAAGTACCATCGTTTGATTTAGAAGAAGTGTGTTTTTTAGTTGAAAAAATATGTTAACCGGTGTATAAAGGAATTCGTCACTCTCTCCTCAAACGAGACACAATTTATTGAAGGTGAAGATATTAATTTGGTCTCTATTCTTATTGCAACTTCAGAATTTCTGGATCAAAGGGTACTTGGCTGTAGAGCTGTCTGTTACTCTAAAATCTCGTACTCTTTGGCTGTGTACTCTTTGGCTCTTGTAGAATTTGTGCATATATTTTCTGTTTTTCGCAATGTCCTTTGTGAAGTTTATGCTCACTGATGACAAGAACTGGACTCATAATTATTTAACATTGTTGTCCTTTCAATCAGATAAGGCAGTACCATCTTTTTATGAGTATCATAAAGCTTTTTCAGCGAAAGCAACATCTCGGTTAGCATTGGACAATACATTGATTGACTGGTCTCAACCCGACCATGATGTCTTTAATAGATTCATCAGTGGCCTCCGTGCTAACGCTTGTGGAGTTTGTGCTCATTCTACCTCTCTGTGTCCAAAGGCAGCCTCCTCATCAGCCTCAAATTATTCTTGCCCTGCTCTCAACAACATTCTTTTATTAGGAATCGCAAGTCTGAAGTTTCTCCTATTCTTTCTTCAGCTCCGCCTGCTTTTTCAACAAGCAAAGATTCTCATGGAAGACCCATCAAATATTCAGGCGGCAGACAACTGTGCAATAATTTAAATTCCTCCTTCTGCATTTCCAAATGATGCCATTTTTTTAACCTATCTGTATTTTGTGTGGCGATGCTCATTCACATTCCATCTGCCCTCTTTAATCTAAATGACATTCATCATTACTAATCGCCTCTACCCCATCAACATCCCAGCTCTATCAGTATCACCCGGATCGTTTTTTTGCTAATGATCAAATTTCTGGAATTGTTAATGGTTATTCTACTGGTTTAGAAGTCATTCCTTCTTCTATTACTTGTAAAAACCTTCAATCTGCTATAAAGGAACCAGAAGTCGTTGATTCTCATCAATTCTGACATCTCAAAAGGATTCATGGAGGGCCCGTTTTCAGCCCCTCACTTCACCCAATTCTGCATCAATCTATTGGAATAGCTACAAGGAAAATGTCAGACAAGAAGCGCCTCATTCTTGACCTCTCTGCTCCTCGCATCTCTTCTGTCAGCAGCATTAATTCTCTCATTCCCTTGGATCAGTTTTCTCTTCATTACATCACCATATCTAATGCTGTCCATTCCATCAAAATATCTAGACTGGGTTCCTGGTTAGCAAAAGCAGACATTTCCTACATCTTCCAAGTCATGCCTATGCTGCCTTCTCTCTGTAATCTTTTTGGTATCTGTTGGAAGGGGCAATTTTACTTTGTTATAAAACTAACTTTTGGATGCCGCAGCAGCCCTAAGATCTTTGATTCACTCTCAGAAGCCCTCTGCTGGATTCTACTCAATATTAATCACATCCCTTTCTGCTGAACTTCTTGGACAACTTTCTCTTTATATCTCCTCCATCAGCCCGTCCAGCTGAAGCACTCTTAGAACTCAGGTCTCTCTTCTCAGCAGTCGACATCGCCCTCTCAGAGGAGAAAACCATCGGTCCAGTTAACTCTCTTGGTTTCCTAGGAATAACTTTGGGAAAACTACCGGGAAAGGGATATCAGGAATTAGCGACAAAGTGTCACAGACCCCTTGCCAGAACAGCTGAAGATCAAAGCATTACCAAGTGGCTTGTAGAAATGTACCTCCATCTCCCCCACATCTAAACACACTGATGATATATCTGATTTAGATTTATATAACTTTGAAGGGATTAGATAACGTTGGTGCAGGAAGTTGTACTGAATTAGTCTGTATCTAGAATTAAGTGTGGAAGTTACTGCTTCCTCACATAGTACCGACTACATCTCCTCGTCAATAGAGACTCCCAGATCTGTCTCCCAACTAATCCATGAGGAATGCAGGTTTGGTTTTGGAAGCTCTTGCATGACTGTATTTTAAGACTCTGGATATAAATTTACAAGATGATTGGTCCTGATGAAAAAGAGATTCAATCTTTGTCGTATCGAACAACCTCAGCTGATCTTTTAATGTTGTTTTAATGAAATTTCTCAGTTGTAAAAAGAAAAAAAAATGTTTGTTAGTTGAAATTTGTCTCTTAATTGTTCAAAGGACAAAGGCATGCCATCCTGATAGCACTGTAATCCCCATCTCATGACAAGATTAAAAAAATGTTGGTTTTAAAAAATGCTGGCAATAAGTTGTTATCCCATATAGGGGTATTAGGTGACAAAAACCCTTCTATATTAAAAAAACTAGCGTAAATTGTACCAGAGCTGTATTGAGTTAATTATTAATGGGTTATTTGTTTTTTTCTTAACCACTTCAACTCCAGATGTAAAAATGAAATCCCTTCCCAGTTACCAGATTTTGAAAATAATAATAATGTTTTCAAACCTGTAAACCCATGTTCAATATAGAGATAAAAACTGTTTTTTTTTCTAATTTTATTTTTTATTTTTTGTTTGAACAATGAAAACAAAAACGCTGCTAATAACAATAATAATCAGTAAACAGTAATTATCAAGTGAAAATCAAACATGACAAAAACGAGTGTCATTATCGACAAGCTCTGTGCCATTTATTGAAATGTTCAATACAATAGAACCCAGGGTTGCCTTCGCAACCACTGCACATTTTTCTTGTGTACTTTCTTTTGTTTTCATTTTTGTAGCAGACCCTGCAACTTTTTCGGCTCTTTGCTTCCCTTGTGTTGGAGGGATAGTCATGTGTGTACAGGGTTACTTTGTGCAGGTGTAATAAAAAAAAAGTGTGTTCTAGAAAGTTCTAGAAATGCGTTCGAGTTCATCTGTGCCCTTGCCCTATAATAACCCGTATCTTATATAACTTGTTTTTGTCACGCTTATATAACTTGTTTTTGTCAGAATGTTCTAGGGAAAGGGATGGTTTATTCAGAGGGCCGAGCCTCGAGGGAGTGATCTGGCCAATTACTCTCTCGCACACAGAAGCCTAACTTGGTAAGTTATAAAGGACGGGGTTCTCCCCTGCTCTGATGAGAGTCAGCCGTGAGGATTAGCGCGCAGTCCTGCTCGGTATTTTTTGGAGACAGCTGCTTTCTCTTACCAGGGTCGAAGGGCTCTCCCGATCTGCTTGGAAGGGTAAGAATTAGTTCAGTTGCGTCTCATGGATTGTATTGATCTGTGATTAATATAATCTTTGTATGTAACCTTGCTGGGTTGTGTCCCGTTAGGGATATTGTTATTCGCAGTATAGCATCTGTGTATGTAACTGTGTGTGTGTGTGTGTGTGTGAAATAATAAAGGACCTTTTGAAATTACTCTGTGAAGTAATTGTCTTATTTACTTCCAGATCAACTTCCTTTTAAATTTAAAGTAATTAAATTTCACACAACAGCAGGCATTGTGGTGGATTTGGCTGCCGCAGACACCTGCTTTATTGCCTTGTACCCAGTACAGAGTTTTGATAGTATTTCGTCACAGCACTGCCATTTCAAACCAAACAGCTTCCCGTTTGCAGCTGGTTTACCTGCACGGTAGCTGCATGCTCTTTTGTTTGTACAGTCACACAAGTAAGTGATTAGCTTTTCGGAAACAAAGGCTAAAAAGCACTCCAATGGAAAACGCAAACTCTCAAATTCCAAATCCTCAAAACCAACTTCAAAATTTTCATCACTTCCTGTTGTCTCTCTCCACGTACGTTGTCATGTTTAGCTTTCACTAAAAACTATATAAACTACAACTAAAGTAGTAAAAGTAAAACTAATAATAAAACACAAAATAGTAATTTAAAACTATATATACTTGTAAAAGTTGAATAGCTTACCGCAATATAACTTAGTCTTCTAAACGCCTACAGGTAGATTAGAATCGCTGCATGACACGTAATTGAATACAAATGTCACCTGACCCTCCTCCGATTTTTATTGCACATTCCACTGTACTAGCAATGCCTTAGAGAATGAAACCTGAAACGTTAGACTGAGAAACCGATCATAGAATAGAATGGGAAACTTGACGTATAAACATACGACATGGTATTGTAAGTGGGTTTTCATTTGACATACGTGCATACTTCATGGTGTTGAATAGAGTATTTGGGTCCCATTTATATATCATATCAGCCCTTATATCCTTGTTTTGCTCAAATTTCTCAATCTGAAGCCAAGACAGTAATGAGTCAGCCTGGAGCAACATTTATATAAATCCATTTTAAGCTGTCAAATAATACATTTTAAAGTTGGGAAGAAGTAAGCCGCCAAAACCGTATGCTAGGGTTAACTTGTCCAAACTCAGTCTAGGAGATTTGAGGTGCCAGATAAATTGCCTTGTTGATTTATTAAGTATTGTTAAAAAGGGGGAGAGAAACAGGTAATGACTGGAACAGGTTTTTATGACATTAATTCGACCCAACAATGTAAGAGGTAAGTCCATCCATCTGCTCAGGGACTCATCCACCTTTTCCATCAAATAAGTGTAATTTAGCTTAATGCTTTAAATCACTGTCTACACATATTCCCAGATACTTAAATCCCATCAGGGACCAAACAAAATGATTATTCGTTTTACAGTCATTGAAATCAAACTGTGAAAGAGGGAGAATTTCACTTTTATCATAATTAGCTTGTATCCAGAAAATGTACTGTAGGAATCAATAAGTTTTAGCAGGTTTGAAAGCGATTTTTTGAATGTGCTGAAAATAAAAGAATGTCATCATCATATAAATTTTATGACAAGTCTGCCCCACCTCAAAGCCTCTAATCCCTGGATTTGATCTAATAGTTTCTGCTAGTGGTTCTATTACTAAGGCAAAAAGTAAAGGAGAAAGAGGGCAACCGTGTCTAGTTCCTCTATATTGGGTGTAAGGGACAGAAGTCATTCCGTTCTGGCTTTGTGGAAGTCTATATAAAGAATGAATCCAGTTAACAAAAGTAGGGCTGAAATTAAATTGTTGAAGTACCTTAAATAAATATGGCCATTCAACCCTACCTTATGCCTTTTCAGCATCCAGGGAGACAGAAATACTGGGTTGTTTTCTTGAGCTAGTAAGGTGCATTATGTTAAACAGACTTCTGAGGTTATTTACAGAGGATAAGTTAGTTATAAAGCCAGTCTGGTCTTGGTTGTGTTAAGAAGGAATATTGATCCATAAGAACCGCATTTCGAGGGGGGGGTCTTTATTTTTTTAAGGATTAAGGACTGATTAAAGCCATAGAAAATGAATCGGGTAAACTTGTAATTTGAGTTGCAAGATTAAGGACCTCTACCAACAGGGGTAGTGTAGCAGAACAGAGCTCTGCCCTTTATAGATTGGCAGGGATGGGGTTAAATTCCCCTACCTGCCTGGGTTTATTGTGTTCAGGTGGATGGGGCTGATTAGAGTATTTAACGATCAATCAGCACCCAGCCATCTGACATAAAAGGAGGCCTCAGCTTCCCATTAGGGAGAGGAGGGAGCACAGCAAGCAAGCAAGCAAGCAAGCAAGCAAGCAAGCAAGCGAGCGAGCGAGCGAGCGAGCGAGCGAGCGAGCGCTGGTGTTTGGTTGGCTGGTTTTTGAATTTCTGGTCCAGTGAAGGCATCGCCCAGCCTGGAAAACTTTTCTGTAAGTTTTCCTTTGTGTTTAAATACCTTTGTTTTGGACCTTGTGCCCTTTTTTGTGCTTATTTATAATAAAAGTGCAGTCTGTCTCTGGGCCTCTATCCACTTGCCAGCCTGTCACTGGTAGTGATAAAGATTTGAGTTGCTTATAAAATTCAGAAGGGAAGCTATCCTCTCCTAGAGATTTATTGGACTGTAAAGAGTTAATTGCTGTAGTAATTTCTGCTTCTGTAAATTGTTTCCAAAGTGTCTTTATCAGCCTGAGAGCATTTTAGTGGAGGAAAAAAAAGAATCCATCTTTGTATGATCATCATGAAAACCAGACGTGTATAGTTTAGTATAATAGTTTTTAAACATGTCATTTATTCCCCTGGGGTTGTACATTGTCTTTATCTACAATTCTATAGCATTAATTGTACATCTGTGTGTTTTTTTTAAGTTGCCACAACAAAATTCATAATACCTCTGTCTGGTTCTGAGAATGGCTTTTTCAACCTTGAAGGTATTAAGAATTTTCATCTTTTTATTTACCAAAAGTCTATATACCTATTTAGACCCTGTAGCCTGATAATCCTTTTCCAGTGCTAATATTTCTCATTCTAAATCTCAAGTTCAGCATTATATTTTTTTTTATCCAATTATGTAAGAAATAATCTGGCCCCTCACGTAGGCTTTAAGTGTATCCCATAGGATAAAACTATTTGGGGAAGTAGGGTGATTAGTTTCTAGGAAATATTTAATCTGCTCTTTTCTAAATGTACAGAAATCCAGCCTGTTTTAGAAGTGATGGGTTAAGTCTCCATCTGTAATCCCCTTTCACTCTCAGAGGTTGTTATTGATAAAGTTAAAGGAGGGTGGTCTGAGATGGTCCTAGAAAGGTATTGTGTATTCATTACTCTATGAATTAATTGTACTGAAAGGAAAAAGTAATCTATGCAAGTATGAGAGTCATGAGGGCTGTAGTGGAAAGAATAGTCTCTATCCTGGGGATGAACATGTCTCCAAATCTCCTTTAAATTCCAATCTTTCAAAAAGGACTATGTCAATTTGGCACATTGTATCATAGGTGAAGCAGAAGTGGATCTAGCTATAATTGGATATAAGCAAAAATTAATCTCCCCCTACCATTAACAAGCCCCTGCAATCGGAGACTTTCAAAAACAGGGCTTGAACAAATGCATGATCATCAAAATGGGGGGCATATCATTAAGCAGTGTCCAGGGTCCTGAATATAGGGTTCCCTGACTCAAATGTATCTACCTGAAGGGTCCGTAAGTGATTTAGTACTGCTAAAAGGTATATTTGTATGAACTAATATTGCTACCCCTCTGGCTTTTGTTAAGAGGAAGCATATTCCTGTCCCACCCATTCTCTGTGAAGCTTCTCATGATTTCTTTTGGGAAGGTGTGTTTCTTGCAGGAACACAATATCATATTTATCTTTTCTAAGATATGTAAGAACCCTCTTCCTCTTCACAGGGCTATTCAGTCATTTTGCATCCAAGTAGCCCAGTTGAGCTGATTAGACATACTGACCAGCAATAACAAAAACCTGATCTGAGTTGGCCCCAGGAGAATAATAATAATAATGCTAATGCCTGAGTAAAGGTAATGCAGCTCAATAGTAAACATCTCTCAAAAGAATAATAAAATAATTCTAACCAAAAAAAACCCTCTAACCCAGCCCTCCCCCCAAGCGCAAAGCGAGAACACGCAAAGCACAAATTACCCATCCTATACTTTGTTACGCAGCTGCCAATGCACAGCTTCAATTAGCTAAGTGAACATAGAACAGGAACTCCCGTCCAGTCCCGGAAAATTTCCATTTATTTATTTTTTCCCTTTCCCCTATCTGCTTACATACACCTAAATAAAGATGTTTATATAAACCTATCCTCTTACTGAACCTATACATGTATATACACACATGTGTATACATATATATAAAATCTCACACAGATAATTTCCGACGGATACAGACATTTGTTTTTCGCCTTGGAATACATGTGAAAAAACGTTAGTTCTTTTATGTTTGTCCCAGCACTTTTTTGTTGTTGTTGTTTAACCTGTATTCTAGTGAATAAAAAAAAAAAAAAAAAGATATAATGCGAGCCGGATAACATCGCTCCGGGGCCATATGTTTGACACCCCTGCTTTAAAAGTATATCGTCACCGTGCATTCGTCAATATTGACACTGAGATAAAATAATATTTTAAATGGCTTACCAAACGAAATTCATAATTTTGCTTCAAAGAGGTTTAAATACTTGACTCTCGCTCGTTTTATATTCTTCATCATTTAAAATGACAGTTGTAAAACAATGTGTTTCAACACTAACGTGTCTTCAGTTATATTAACACCAGAAGAATACATGAACCTACCTGATGTCATGCTTTTATATATATATATATATATATATATATATATATATATATATATATATATATATATATATATATATATATATATATATATTATATAATAAATTTATATATGCAGGGGTGTCAAAACATCGTCCCACAGTTTGTATGTCAGGGGCCTCGCTACAGTAGGACGGGCGCCTTATTTACTTTTTTTTTATTTTTTTTTTTTTTTTTTTTTTTTTTATTCACTAAAATACAGGTTAAAAAAAAAAAGTGCTGGGACAAACATAAAAGAACTAACGTTTTTTCACATGTATTCAAAGGCAAAAAACAAATGTCTGTATCCGTCAGAAATTATTTTATCTGTGTGTGTGTGTGTGTGTATATATATATATATATATATATATATATATATATATATATATATATATATATATATATATATATATATATATATATGCGGAATTCGTCGCTCTAAATGAGACGACCTATGGCGACGAACGAAAGAGGAGGTCACAGCGCTGCTGCGAGGGGAGGGGGGCATGGAGCATTGGCAGGCGTTCTCCTGGTGCGCTCTGACGTCAGCTAAGAGCAGTACGAGCATTGCTGTTCACACTATTTGCTAAATAAAATAGCTTTGTATTTTGGAAGCTGGGATTCTTACCGCCGCTACAATCGGGGTCCGTTTCTGTCTGCAATATCATGATACAGATCATATTTGGTAAGCTCTTATATTAATCAACGTTTTAATTTTCTTTCATGATGCAATCCTAGTTTTTGTTAAGTGAAATGCAAAAACATAAATACAACAGTGAGTAAATACTGTTTATGTTGTACAACGCTGTCTTTTTAGCGAGTGTTTTATTTGAAGTGTTTATTCAAATTATTCCGGAATATTTTTCAACTTTAATACATTGTTACATATAATGGCTTTGATAACGTTTTTAAAACTATTCCAAACAAATATCAAACTTGAACGAATATCCAAACATGAAAATTCAGGTTCGTCCCAACACAACAACAACAACAAAATAGCAAAATAAGAGCATTGGTGACTGCTACTGCTGCTCCTGATACCTGGAATCTTTGCTTGAACCAGCACATCAACATCTGGATCAAATAACTCTGCTGAGGATATCTTGAGTATTGAGTTAAGTTGAGAATAACATTTGATTTGTTGATATTCATGACGGAGAAAGATCGCTGCTTCAAGACACTTTCAGCAGCATTTCTTCAAAAAACTCCATCAGAAAATGGTTTTGAAGAAACGGCTATTTTGTGAGCAATCACATGGCTTGCCTTAACAGCAGCATCACTTATGCTATAAGCATCAGTAAACATCAATTGCTGCTTTTTCAATGACTGTGCTAATTCAGAGTATTTATCTTCACGTACTGTTCCTGTATATGTATCATATTTCTTGCCATGGTTTGCTTCATAGTGTCTTTTAATGTTGTATTATTTAAGACCCATGTTGCTTACAAATAAAGCACATTGGCTTTCCATTCACACCATCAAAGAAATACGAAATTCCCCATTTCTCTTGAAACACACAGCACTCTTGTTCCACCTTTCTCTTCATCACCACAGAAACTTGTTCTAGTATTACTGTCGTCTACTCGAACCAGCTGACGCACTGCTGTGTCACCAACGTAGTCGTCGATTGACAGCAATCACTGCAACATGACAATTTGTGTTGCTCATGCAAAGGTTTTGTGTTTTGGGTTCATCTTTGTATTTTTATAACTCACCCGGCCTGCGCCAGGCTATCGGATCAGGCCTGCCAAATGAAATGAGTTTGACACCCCTGTTTAAAGGGAGATGTGACATTTCTGTGCCTAACCCCTGAAAAAGTTGTCAAAAGGTTTTTTGTTTTGTTTTTTATTCTTGCATTTCTAACCATTTTAATAGCAGTCTGGAGCTCTGCATTATAATTTCTCATTTCACTGTGTTTCAGTGGTACAAACAGATTGATACACAATGGTACAATTGAGGGAGCGTTGTGTTTTGAGGAATCATCGTCATAGTGTCGGCACGTACCAGTGGCAAGCCTGTCGCATACCACAAGTTGAAAACCACGGATCTAACCAATCAGTTCAAGTGGCTCCGTACGACAGGTCACGTGAAAAACTGAGTCGTTCAATTTTAGTAAAAAGGGATTCGAAGGGGAATTGAATCCTGAAAATGGATTCAGGTAATATCAAGATCCGGGTAACCCGGATACCTGAGTAACCTATGTCATCCGTAATTCGCACACAGACATAATATATATATATATATATATATATATATATATATATATATATATATATATATATATATATATATATATATATACACACATACATCCTGTCACAGATGGCTTGAGTGGTGCGGGTGGGTGGTGACGTCAGGTTCAGGAAGCAACACACAGACAGGCAGTACTGAGGTTAAAACTGAGACGCTGTGGCGCTCAATGTGTTTATTAAACAAACAAGAGTTAAACAAAAAAACAGCACATGGCACTTGAGGCCAAAATAAATAGATAAACAAAACAGAGTGGACAAACACTGATCAAGTACCATGCCGGTGCTTCCAGCACATTGTAGCAATTGTTACTCACTCTTTTTTTGCTTTCTCCTCTCTCCACTCACCGAACACACAACCCAGAGTGAGTAAAATGTGCATGTAAAATCTATATATACTGTTGTGCCAGATTCAATTACTAAATAATTATTCACTTGAATCCCAGTGGGTATGCGCATATTACTTGGGCATCTATATGGCTTATTTAAAAGTACAGACTAGGGCTTTCCAATGACTATTCAGTGTGTGTATGTGGTACTCCTTGTCAGAACTACGATCATGTGAAGTTAAGCCCCTCATGTGAAGGAGTTCACAGCTTAGGTTTTGTTTTGAGTCCATTGTCTTGTCAGATATTAAGGGCAAATAAATTCTAAAAAAAGTTACATGCATAAAAAAAGAAAAAAAATGCTAGACTGAGTCAGGGCGACCACGACAGGTACTGCAGTTCAGACACTGAGCTCAGGTCTCGCCGTGTCGTAAATGCTGTATCGATAACGTAAAGTCGAAGCAGGGTAATAATGCAAAAGAGTCGTAGGTGCCATGTGCCGTAAGTCGAGGAACTCCTGTATATTGTAAAATACTACAGCTGACTTATGTTTAGTCAGAATATGTAGTTACAATAATCATATTCCTATTGTTTTAACTATTATGTGTATATTCCTTAACTGAGCATATCTATATCTCAAATAATCCTTTAAATAGTGTATGAATCAAAAGTAATAAAATAATCTTACTTCGCATCTAACACCTTTACAATTAGAGAAAAAAACAAAATAGGACTTGGGTCTCAACACATTATTGAAAAAACATACTGCAGCAAATAACTATGCCCCATATAGACTGCATCATACTAGGCAAAGATTCTAGTAAAATGTATTAACTTGGTACAAACAAATATACACATACCGAGTACATTTTGGCACATTGTAGACCAGTGTAATTGCCCTGGAGCAATTCTGCCATGTGCTGTAGTTAAAACAGAGTCCGTGAAAACATCAGTCTGCTGCACCCGTCGCTGGCTGGAAATGTGTAGTTTCAAACAATGAAACAAAGACCATCCTCTATGTCACTGCAGCTCAAAAGGTAAAATAAATTATGACCCGAGTCCTGTACCTGTTGCAATGCATTTAAGCCACTGATTATTGGGCAGATCTGTTCCCCGACTAAGCAAGGAGTAGATCGTTGAGAAAGCTGGAAACTGCTTGTGGTGTTCCATATAGTCTCCTTTGTTCCTCAAAGGCCAATCTCAGTTTCGTGGGGTGAAGTATAGCATATCAAATATTTCTCAATTTAAGTTTTTGTTCACCCCATCAAACTGTTTCCGATGTCTTGCCAAGCCAGCACTCATGTTTTCATATAGCACTTTCCCCTTCTCTCTCGCAAAACCTTTTTCCTGTCCTGATATTTCAGGAGTTTCATGATGACAGCCCTGGGGTTTTGAAATGGGTTTTTTTGAGCTGGTTTAGGTATCGAGGCATGATGAGCGCGGTCAATTATCAGTGGCTCCGCAAAATGTTCACTGGCCAGTACTGCGGTATCATTTCCATAAAGACAGTGATCTGTGCCCACTGATCCTTCCGCAATACGAATATTAGTGTCTGCTTCGGTTTTTCCAAGTCGTCCGTTTTACTTAGCATTTTGTTTTCTTTGATTTAAAGCGTGTACCTTTTTTTCAAACTATGCCACGCTGTCCTCAGTTGTACTAATATGACTCGCTGCCTCTGTTAGTCTCAATCCAAAGTTATCTAAGCAAATTAAGCCCTATATGGACAAGTGCAGTTGTGGTGTTTGAGTTTAATTGCTCTGCGAGATTTCTTGCCTTCCTTGATTTATTTTAGAATATTCAATAAGCTCTCCTTTCGTCTGCTCAGCAATCTTGTTTTCTGAAGTGCTGGGAGTATCAGAAAAGCAGGCCCCAGAGTTCGAGTCCTCATTAGTATGTAATTTCTTTGATGTAAGTTTATTATTTCTGGTTTTTCCCTGACATGCTGCAAGCATCAAACAAGAAGTCCCCATATTTTTTTATAATGTGGTGACACAAAAAAAGGGTAAAAAGCCAGGATGGTAGCAGAGAGCTCCTTACAAACATGTCCGTTCACCATAGTAGCATCATGTGACCCTCCACATTTTATATGTTTAAACCTGTAACATTATAAATAAACCTAAACTGTCCTTTATTCGTTTGAAAGATGTAAATCGCATAGAATATGCACAGTGGAAAAAAAAAATGGAAACACTTTAATTTTATTAAATAAAATAAATTGAAAAAACTAAACTGACGTTTTTTATCAAGCCTTTAAATTCGCTACCTTTTGTTTAATTGAACATTTTAGAAATGCAGTTATTTTTCTTGGTCATTAAACAAGAAAGTGCATGCATCTTATTTCCATTCATAAATACCTGAACAGGAATCACTTTTGAGTAAAACCAGTACAACGTGCACAAGAACATAACTCTTAAAACCTAATTTCTGAACACTGTAACTAAAACGTCCAGCTGTTACCTCTCACACTGAACTGACATGCACAAAAAAAGACGAACGTGCACAACACAGAAGGAAACTTACTGTGCAGAAGTTACTTTTTTCGCCACTCTTCTGTACAACCAAATGCAATTTGCAAAATCACATTCAGTTGGCTTGCAAAATCGCCCCCCTACCCCCCCAAAAAAAAAATCTGAGCGCAGCTGAGCCACTTAACGAAAAGAAAACCATCCATCTGCACCAAAATTTGAATCTGTCAAACATTTTTTTATTTTCCAGCAAAACCTATTCTAGCGTTATTTTAAGATGACTGGCAGCAAGCCCATTTTTCTACAGTTACAGTTGCCGCCATTGACTGCTTTTCACTATTAATAGAAACAAATACATAAAATGTCATTTGGGAACCCCTGGCATAACCAACCACTACTAAAATGCATATACCCTGGATCAGAAGATAGCAAGGGGCCTACAATGTCCATTGCAATACATTCAAAGGGAGTGGAAATTATTGGCAGCGGGACCAAAGGGGCAGGGCGCACTCGACCCGACGCTACTCTCTGGCAGTCTGGGCATGTGGCTACATATTTTGACACATCCTTAAAGTCCTAACCAATAAAATCGGGCCAATATGCATTCCCTAGTTTTATCAGTGCCAAGGTTACCGAAAAAGGGATATAATGTGCAAGCCTCATGACCTCTGATCGATAAGACTGGGGAATCATGAACTGTGTTACAGGCTTTCCTGTGCCCTTTGATAATGAAGTGTGGAAATACTAGCCACCCAGTGCCTTCAACATCGTTACTTTCAATAGACCTGACCTTTCAATAGACCTATCCCCAAGTGTGCACCAGTGTGGAATCGTTTTTATTGTCCCACATGTCCGGTATATTGAGAGGGGCTGGAGTAGCCTCTGCCCTGGATGGCCCAGTAACCTCACCCTCTTGGTCACATTGCGTACCGACTCACTTTCATTGGCGTGTGATACCAGCCAAGCTTTCTTCCACCAGACCCCAGCCTTCTCATTGATGCACCTTCTCATTTTTCAATGTGTTCCTCTTTCTTTGTTTTTCTAGGACAAAAATGGGAAGGAAACAAGTCAATTTGAAAGGGGAAAATCTTACCAATTGTTTCCCCTTTTCTTTTTTCTGCCACATTTATGTGTACAATCCAGACTGCCTTTTTAGTAATTGTTCATAGTCTGGACAGTCCCGGACCAGAATTACTGGGTGCGGTAGCCTTTCCACCACCTCCACTATGAGGTGACGCTGCATCGGTCATACCGATACATATATATTTAATAAGGGGTATGTCACCATATCTCCATGGATACAGATGATTGCCATCTGGCCTTGTGGCTGCCACAACACTCTACCCAAGAGATCTGTCAGAATTAAGGTCTGCACACACTCTAAGTCCATTAATGCATTGGTACTCAACTTGCCATCAACTACATCAAACAATACAAGGTCCCTCCCGACCATTTTCCCATCTCTTACCTGCTTCCAATGCTAAATAACGTAGCCATGTTGGTGGCACCTGGAACAGACAGGAGGGGCAGAAGGCACTGGGGTTACATTTGTCTCGTGGCTGATAAGGCAGCCCATTGGGGTCCATGATCTGGAAGGTCTGGATTCCAGAGCAAGGAGGGGTTGTGGTGCAGGTGGAGCCAGTCCCCTGCTGCTCGGTGGTGAGGGAAAGGTCAGTAGGCTGGTCTTGAAGGGGATCAGGGAGTTTTCAAAGTCCTCTGCCAGTTTGACTTCAGCTTCCAGGGTGGCTGGATTGTGGCACCGTATCCAGGCCTGGATCTCTGCGCCGACCACGTGGCAGAATTGCTCCAGGGCAATGGTTTAGCCCATTTGTACTCCTATCTCCCTGAGGGAGCTAAGCCAGTGCACCATGTGGTCGCACCATCGCTGGGCAACCACCCTAGGGTGGGTCTCTGATGTCCTTAGGTACTCCCTGAATGGTACCCAATGCATTTCCCCCTGTGATGTTGAGTCGCCGGAGGATTAACAGGTCATATTGGCCTGCCTCTTCATTGGTCATGGCCTGGTAGGCAGCTTGGGCCTCCTCAATTTAAACGGGCCCAGCTGACTAGCCCAGTGCTCCCAAGGCCATAACTCTGCGGTAGCCAACCGCTCAAAGGCGACCAGGTATCTTTCCAGATCATCCTCTGCCATCATTTTCTGTGTCCTCGCTTTAGGGGGCACTATCACAGGTCCTGCTTGTATGTGGGGTGCTTTCCTGCTGCTTACTCTCTCAATCAGCACTGTGTATCTCTCCTCTCTTTCTCTCAGTCCCCGCAGCCTCTTGTCTATCATTCAGCACTTGTAACAGTGCGGATGGTGCAGAGACGTCTATAATCCTGTGTTCTGACACCATGTGTGGCAAAGTGGCTTGCAGTGCGCAGGTCTAAAGGTAATGCAGTGCTCAAACAACAAAGTTCATGGTCCAAACAGTTCTTTATTTTGACGCACGGTTTGGCACCATTAAATAACACTGGCAACTACACAGTGTGTAATTGCACAGCTAACCAGTACAGGGTTTCAGTCCCGAAATAATAATACAGGCACAGCTCCATGTCCTTTCTCACAGTGCTCCTGTGCCGGTGATGAATACAGTGATTGTGACTGGTGCA
This sequence comes from Polyodon spathula, assembly GCF_017654505.1. Classification (NCBI taxonomy): domain Eukaryota; kingdom Metazoa; phylum Chordata; class Actinopteri; order Acipenseriformes; family Polyodontidae; genus Polyodon; species Polyodon spathula. The sequence continues at coordinate 21,894,792 of NC_054546.1, forward strand.
GTATTTATAATCCAGATTGGATGCTGACTTGACAGCGATAGCTCTTGTTTGTTAGCTGTCTACTAATTTTATAAAGCAAATACTATTAACACAAAACAAACTTCAGAATTCATCCGTAACCATAACAAAGGAACAGATCGCTCGACCACATCCCTTGATAATACCTTCAGTCACGATCCCTTTGGAGATTGTTGACTCTGATTTATTCGATGTCACACCAAGTCATTTTCATTAAACTGTGCATCTATGTGTGTATAATACATCAGTTTCCAACATCCTGTTTATTACCTGATACAGTACAGTATTGAAACATGATTTTATTTTTTTTTCCACCTTCAGTAATCAAAAGTGTCTTTCATATATTGTATAGGCTAAATGTTCTTATTTTCTCATGTTCTAATTGATTTACAATCCAAATTTTATCAATGAACTGTGGGAACCAAACTTCAATTTCATAATTTTATGATAATGTGTAAAGCTTTAACATTACAGAATTCTATATACAATATTTTATATTCAAATGGCTACTGTATTTTATTAAGGAATATTAATATGCCATATTCTCATTGTCTGCTTATATTTAAGTTGAAAACAATCACAAAACAACAATAACCATAAAGTTTCTTAATATCCTGCCGCTAAAATAAACATAATCCTGATTTGGAAACGGAGCAGTTATGAATTTACTAAAGAAAACAAATGCTTGAAAGGGTAATCTGTCTTGTGTAGTGCTATTAATCTAAGGAACGGATCCAATAATATCAACAGACACAGTCAGAAAACATTTGGTGCTTGAAGTTTAGCAATTAGTGCCTTAAAGAAGTACTACCCAAGGCTTTAACGTTAGTTTCCTGGATTACGCAGGTAAATGAGACTTAAACATCACCTACATCCACTGCATGTCCATAAAAAAATGAAGTTAAGCATACGTACTGAGGGACAGACTACTGCTATAAGTTAATACTTTGTATGTAGAGTGTCTCTTATGACAAGAGTCTCATGTGTCACTTATGCAGTTTTCTTTTGATCAGTTCTGGCTGGTCAAACACGGTGACAGCTACAGGATAAGAGGCACTGGAATTCTGACAAGTCCTGAAAGCTTCCGGGTTGATTTCTCATGATTTTATAATCTCAAATACCAGTTTCAACACAACTGGAAAAGCGGTTTGCTAGATCCTGCATGCGTGATATGTATATAACGCATAGGCCTTTAGTATACACCAGGTACTGGGGATATGCTGGGGATATTAAGGGGCTTTTGAGAATGGAATGAGAGTTGGGAAAGTCTTGTTGTAAGCCTTGCTTATCACACCCTGTGTAACTCGGTTACCTCCATCCTCTCCACACAGTCCCTGGTTAATAATTCTCTGCCTCCTAGCAAACTATCAGAACAGCCTCATACTCTGTGGTTGAATGCCAAGCTCTGTGTCACTGCTGTGGACCACGTAACAAAGCCACAATCCCCTGATCTATTAAAAAGAAACCCCCTGAGCGCTGCACTAGCTCTGCTATGTAAATGGCATTTGCTGGAGATGATTTACCATGGTGGCTTTTTACAGCTTACAACTTGTCGAAGCGCAAACAAGTCAGGGCAATCTCCAGCTGGCAAACCAATTAGAGCAGGCTTATTTTTTCAGGTTCTTATTTACCATATTTGTCAATGTAGCACAGAAGTACGAAGCCATTTATTTAGACCTCTAATGAGGTAGGAGTGTTTTGTGCAATAATAATCAAGACTTTAAAAAAACAGGTCCAGTTTTCACTGCACAACTTCTGGAGTTGAACTTTTCATTTTAAATACATTTAGGTGTAATACTAGTTTGAAAATCAACCTACTATACTTTCTGGTGCCATGCAAAGTGTCCCTGCTGTGCCACAGTAAAATAGCACTTTTACATCATTCCAAACAAATCTTTGGTAAATCATTTTACAAAAATACATCAAATTGTTAATAGACTCAAACAGAAAACATTGTGCATCAATGACATAGACAGGAAATCAGAAGCCAAGAGCAACTGGACATCTATATTTATACCTGCCTCGATTTAACCAGGTTGAAAAAGGGACCCCACAAGGCCAGATAGACAGTGTGTTTTATACTGTAATCTTTTTCAAGTGCAACAGAATTAAATGTTGCTGCCTGGTACCTGATGACTTATTTTGTTTTTAAAGGAAGCAGTTCAGATTGAGACCTATATCTATTTGGTATTGCCCATCACCAGTGTAAAGTTGCTCATGTTAAGAAAATGGCAACAAATATTTGACGATACATAAAACAAGGACTATTGCATGTGCATGTATGCAGGAATGGATTGAAAGCCCTGATTCGTAAGCATTTCTTTAAACTAACCGATAACAGGGAGATGCAGCTTTTATAGGCAGTAAAACCTTGATTATCTGAACACCTGTTATTCGCATAGTCCATTGGTAACCTGTGTTGTGCTCTTCTGCCCTGTTGCCATAGAAGATGCACTATAATATCCTCAACCAGTACAGTACTATTATCAAATCGCTGCAATGTAAATGAAAGTGTCTTAAACATCTCAGTTTGGTGCATTACTGTTGAATTTTCACAAAGTTCATTGCCCCCAGGTTTGTATTATATCAGTTTTGGAGGTCTCTTGATTGGGAAAAATCATATAAACAATTTCATAACGCTGCCTGGTCCTAATTAGTTTAGATACTAGAGGTTTTACTCATAACAAATTGGACAATTTGCACAAGCATGTGCTACATATAGCAGGTGTCTAACTTTGTCCAACCTTTGTATGTATAATCACTATAGAAAAGGTATCAGGTCTGTGCTGTGCAGCCCATCACAGGATTAAGTGTCGCTCGGCATGTTTCAAGTTTGCTTTTTGTCAAATCTGGGAAATACTGTACCTTCACCCTTATCCTTGCCCCTGTCCAATTTAATCAGCCTGTTTCCTGCCTGTGACTGAGACTGTTTGTTTTTGTATTAGACACATTCCAGCAGGAAGCAGGGCTGGCCTTTCTCCTCCAGGAGCTGGGGGTGTCGCTGGGTGAACATAATTGGATATTGAAAATTGGAGATAAAAATAGTGGAAAAATAATTGGGCACATGAAATAATACAGAACATATTTAATATGTAACACTGAAACATGGCATATAATACCAACCATTGCTCACCAGACATTGAGGTAGGTCTGATTAAGTTAATTTCACTGACCCTTGTACAACTATGGTCAAAAGTTTTGCATCAACCTACAGAATGAACCAGTTTTGTTTTATAAAGTCGAATGAAACCTCCTGAATAATGTTACGTAAACATATTGAATTACATACTGCTTTGTAGTTTTCCATATACTTTGACAAAAATAGAAAATTGTGACATTTCGAAATCTAACGCGAAATACTCTACTACTGTATACTATATGGCTTCTGATACTTTTGCAATATAATTGTGTAGTTTCTTTGATTACATTGTTAAATAAAATATCTAAAAAATATATATATTATATATATATCATCTTTTTTTACTATGTCTCAGTCCTAAAATTATAGGCGATGCAACATTTAGCCATAGCTGTAGGTAATGCTTAACTACAGCTAATATGTTTACTGCAGCCAGTCTGCGTTGGGTTTATGTTTTTTCTAAGGGTGTGCCACCTACCATGTTCATTACTGATTACTAACCTCACAAACATTTGTTTTAATCAGTGCCTTCTGGCTGACAAAGGTAAACACAGCACAGGTGAGCCTTTTCAACTTGAAAGGTGCAATAAGACTAGAAAAACATTCCCTCACAATCACTTTATTTAGCTGTTGGTATTTAGTTTTTCAGACTTATTTTCACTTATACTCAGATCCATTATCCTGACACCAGTGTGAGTTTGATGGAAGTACTTCCCTTTACTTCCTGTGCCACAGCTAATAGGAATGACAAGCGGTACAGAACATGAGTAAAAGTTTTCGGTGGGGTCCTGTAATACCTGAAACCTTGTAGAAATGTCCAGTAAAATAAAAAAAATGCTGGAAAATAAAGCAGATACGAGGCAAGCCTATGTTTCTTTTTTTAAAGCTTACACATTAAACCTGGTACAGGTCTGAAATATCAGTTATCTTCTTGTTTTGCTTCAGTTTGTGTTTCAGGGGGACAGGTTAACGGTCACTCTGGGTGTACCAGCTGTACCCAGAGAAGCTCTAATGAGGCCACATGGGTTCTTCAAACTTTTTAAAAGTTTTAAAAAGTTCCCCCGAGATGTGATGACTAGAAACAAAAAAGGGTCTAAAGCTACTCTAAACAAGAAGAGGAATATATTAGTTAGGAAAGTGAGATTTCAGAGCTGAACCAAGCTGCTCTTTAAGATCATGCCTCAAGGGATGGGATTCAAATTAAATCAGATTTTAGAAATTTCAATCAATGACAGACCCAGTAACAGGGATAGTTAGGGTTGCCAGGTATCCAGTTGTAAGGGGGTCTGTACAGTCTCCAGTCAGAAGGATTGACGGACATCAAAATTCCAGTTACAGCAATTTTCTATCTTCTATTAAGCGTCCTGTACAAACAAAGCTTCAAAGTAATCTTTGAAAAACTTTCTTGGTGTGCAGTCACAAGCAGTGGAGCAACTGGCTTCTAAAGAGTTAAGTGCCTAACAAGCAGGCGCGTATAAAAAACTTTCAGCGTTTAATAACGTATTTAGCATCCTTTAGCTGGCGGCTAACTGTGGTGCAGCCTAGTGCGAGGTGAAATGGCGGAAACCCAAAAGAAGACGACTCGTAGTGTGTGCTCTTTTAAAGATGAGTGGTTGCAACTCCCGGAATATCAGAATTGGCTTACAAAGGCAAGTGATGATGCATATTGTTTAATTTGTCGTTTTCTATTCACAGTTAAGTTTGATTCTGTAAAAGCTATCAAGCGTCATGTGGAGACAGGAGGTCACAAAATCAAAGTATGAGAACAGGTACATTCCAGTACTATCGATACATTCTTCATAAAGACCGATTCTTCCTCCGAAGAACACTTGTGTGTGGCTGAATTGCTTTTAACATATCATGGAGTTAAAAACCACCACAGTTACCATTCACAAGATTGTGGAAATTGTTTTCACTCATTCCAAGATAGTTTCCAAAATTCACCGTGGAAGGACAAAATCAGAGGTTTTGGTAGAAAATGTATTACCACCTCATTCATTAAAACTGTCTGTACAAGACACTGGATCTACCTCGTTCACAATAGCGACAAATGCTTCTAATAAAGGGAACACAATTATTCCCAGTTGCCATCCAGTATTTTAATAAAGATAAAGGAACCTGTATATCTATCATAGACTTTTTTGAGGATGCAGATGAAACATCAGTGGGGATCTCAAACAACTTAAGAAGTTGTCTTCAAAATGCCGGTCTGATGTATAATAGAATCGTGGCATATGGAGCAGACAACACATCTGTCAATTTCGGGAAACACAAGTCTGTTTTCGTGCACCTAAAACAAATGTTGGATTTCCCAAACCTTGTGCCAGGGCACTGCAGTGCTCACATAGTACACAATACAGCGAAACGTGGATTGAAAATGCTCTCATATGATGTAGAGAACCTAGTCATCAAGGTTTTCAATGAATTCTCATCCAGTGCAAAGAATATTAGTGTACATCAAGTCGAAGAACTCTTAAGGAGATCGAATATTCAGAAATCTTTCGCCATGTACCTACACGTTCTCTGACCTGCACTCTAATCGTACTTTGTGAGCAAAGGAGAGGAAAATGTGAACTGCGTAATATGGACCTTTATTTCTGAGCAAGATGACAGTGTCTGACTATGAAAATATTACGCTTCCCTAGCTGCATCATATTGCCTTTGTTTTACTATTTGTTTTGTGCCTTACCTTTTCGTAGACTGCAAGGGACGACCAGTGCAGAACTACCTACTCTGCATAAAAACTGATTGGCCACAGACCCCTGCACCGTGCTGCATGATGCTGGCACCAGCTGCACAGAGAAATATTGTCTAGAGTGAAAGTGTACGGGACCTGTTTATTTCATTTTTTTTTTTTTTCACTGAACTTAACCATTGCTGGTTTTGTTCAGGAGTTTCCTTTGTGTTTATTTATAGCAAAGTATTTTAACCTGGATCGAACCATTGCTGACTAGTTCAGGTTTTTTTTTTGTTGTCTACAATGAGCACCTTTTGAAGGGTTTCATTTGATTGGAAAGCGGCTCTTGTGAAGTAATTTTTAATGCACCGCCCACTACATCCTGACAATGTAATTTAAAATTTTTATTTGTTTTACAGTGCCTGTAGAAAGTCTACACCCCCTTGAACTTTTTTGACATTTTGTTGTGTCAGTGCCTCAGTTTCATTTAAATGAGGATTTTTCCCACTTATCTACACACCATACTCCACACGATTAAGTTATATTAAATATAAAACTGAAATATCTTAATTGGATAAGTCTCCACCTCCCTCAGTTAATACTTGGTGGAAGCACCTTTGGCAGCAATTACAGCAGTGAGTCTTTTGGGACAGGTCTCTACCAACTTTGCACACTTCGATTTGGAAATGTTTGACCATTCTTTACAAAACTGTAAATAAGTTCCTTGGAGTGTTGATGGACAACAATCTTCAAGTCATACCACAAATTTTTGATTGGATTTAGGTCTGGGCTCTGACTGGGCCACTCAAGGACATTTACTTTTTTGTTCCTTAGCCACTCCAGTGTAGCTTTGGTTGTGTGCTTTGGGTTGTTGTCATGCTGAAAGGTGAACTTCAGTCCCAGTTTCAGCTTTCTTGCAGAGGGCAGCAGGTTTTCCTCAAGGACTTTTCTTTATATTGCTAAAGTCATTTTCCCTTCTATCCTGACAAGTGCCCCAGTCCCTGTCGATGAGAAACATCCCCATAACATGATGCTGCCACCACCATGCTTCACAGTAGGGATGGTGTTCTTTGGGTGATGGCTGTTTTGGGTTTGCGCCAAACATAACGCTTTGCATTTAGGTAAAAAAAGTTCAATTTTAGTTTCGTCACATGGGATTCAAGGTGGGCTTTCTTGAGTAATAGCTTCCTTCTTGCCACCCTACCATACAGGCCAGATTTGTGGAGTGCCTGGGATATTGTTGTCACATGCACACTTTGACCAGTCTTGGCCATAAAAGCCTTTAGCTCTTGTAAAGTGCCATTGGCCTCTTGGTAGCCTCTCTGATCGGTCTGCTTTTTGCTCGGTCATCCAGTTTGGAGAGACGGCCTGATCTAGGCAGGGTCTTGGTGGTGACATACACCTTCCACTTCTTAATAATCATCTTGACTGTGGTCCAAGGGATATTCAAGGCCTTTGATATTTTTATACCCATCCCCTGATCTGTGCCTTTCAACAAATTTGTCCCAGAGTTCTTTTGAAAGCTCCTAGGTGCTCATGGTTGAGTCTTTGCTTTGAAATGCACTACCCAGCAGAGGGAACCTACAGGAACTGCTGAATTTATCCTGAAATCATATGAATCAGTACAATTTAACACAGGTGGAGGCCACTTAACTTGAGGTGCGATTTTGATGGCGATTGGTTACACCTGAGCTAAATTAGGATTGCTATTATAAGGGGGGGGGGGGGGGGGACTTATTCAACCAGATTTTAATTTTCTACATTTTTTAGATAATTTTTTTCACTTGGAAGTTATGGGGTAGGGTGTGTAAATACATTAAAAAAAAAAAAAAAAAAAAAAAACTATTTTAATGCATTAATTCCAGGATATAAAGCAACAAAAGTTGAACATTTTGACAGTGGTGTAGACTTTCTATAGGAACTGTGTGTGTAGGACATGACATAAATGATGTAAAGTTTGTAGTATTAGAACAGCTAAAATTAGATAATGCGACATATAGAAGAATAAAAGAAAGTAAATGGATAAATAGACTGAACACAATTATGCCAGCGGGACTCAACAGAAAAGAATGAACTAATTAATTCCAATAAATATATAAAAGTTAAAAATAATTAAACAAAATTAATTCAAAAGTTGTGCATGCTGATACGCTGGGGAGACCATATCAAGGCTGATCCTCAAAGCCAGCATTGCATGATAATATAAGTTTATGTAAAATAATGTTAATATAGATTTAAAGATATCAGTAAGTGATGTCACATATAGAACACCATTACAGCATGTAAGAATAAATCATGGATTTGAATATAAACAATAACAAGTAGTTGTCATGCCTTCAAACACCTATAAATACCTCCAATGTTTTGATTCAAACACAGGCTCCCTTGAGAAAGATATGCCCAACATATCTAAATGTTGGGCAGCTGGTGGGCAGAGTCTCGACCAATTCTATATATATATATATATATATATATAATATGTTTGTGTATAACTTATAGTCATTAATCTGATAAACGTTTTAAGTATCTTTATTTATAATATATATTGATTATTATATTCATATATATATACTAAACACACATTTGAATATAAGTAAATTAGAACTATTTGCAAAATAAGAAATAAAGGACATTTAGAACTGTTCAATAAAGTGTTTACCAATTAAATTGGCTTTACGAAGGCCTTTTCAAATGATTAGAATACTGGTATTTATTTGTTACAAGGCATTCCTTGGCCCTTCCAGTAGTCCATTGACTAGTCTTAATAGGGAGATTGAATATAAAGTACAATAAAAAGCAGTGGAAAGTTTGAGTGTCTTTTTTTAAGTCATTAAAATTAAAACTAGGAGAAATGTAAAGTAAGTCAGTTATTTCAACTTGCACACAGGGCAACAGATTCTGAAAAAATTGCATTGCAAAACTATTGTTAAAATATATAGTGTGTGTATTCCTATAGGAACTGTATGATATATATGTGTGTGTGTGTGTGTGTATATATATATATATATATAACTGTAGCAGGGAGAGATCTGTGCTGACTCTGCTAGCGTGAGCACAGTACTGCAGGAAGAGGGCGGCAGTCTTCCAACAACCACCTGTGAGTCATGGCAGTGACACGGGGAGGTGGGAAGGTAGGTGTGTGGACTTTCCCCCTCTCTGAGAGGCCAGTCTTGGCAGATTGCTAGCCCTATAAAAAAATGCTCTGCTGTTTCCTCAGGTCTGCCCACTTAGACACACCGAGAGTGCGGAAGCTCTGATTCAGGACCGGGAATCAGCCGAAACAAAGAAAGAGTTTCACAGCGAGACAGAGAGAGCGGGGAACCCTTGGGGAGACCCCGGCATATTGTAAAAGAGCAGGCTAGTTAGCCGACAGAGTAGGACGGTGATCCGGGTCGTGCGGGTATCGGCGACCGGGATAACGCTGCCGAGTGCAGCACCTTTTATTTGTAGTTTTATTACTGTTTTATTTTCCTTTGTTCTTTTCGCCTTCTGTTTTCATTATTATTTCTTTGAGCACCTGCGAGTGCACTGGCTGTTCGCTTACCAGCTGTGGTATTTCCGTGGTGCTGTCTATCATCGTTGATAGGCAGCCCACGGTCAACAGCGCACTCTGCCGGAAAAAGTAAGAACTGGTCTAAAATAAAACTGGGCACCTGTGTGGTGTTTTCATTTACACCTGTCTGTCTCCTAGTCAGTGAATTACCCACACCCCTTCCACAATAACTTATTAATCCAATTAATTAGTGCTAACAGCTAGGGCTGTCAATTAATCGCAGTTAACTTCTAGTCTGCTGTATGACCTGCATGCTAAACATGCTTTCACTACTCAAAATTCACTTTCTAGTACTACAGGCAATAAAAATACAACAAATGAAACCCGGCAGTTTTGACAGAGTACTCTTTTAGAAATTTTGGATTGCTGCAAACCCATGAATCAAGCAAAGTGTGATACTATAACCAGTGCTGCTGAATAGCTACTGACTGCAGCCCCGTTAAGATGGTAGGATTGTTTCATTTCAATAATCACATTTATTTTTACAATTATGCAGGTTATAACCATTACTCAGTGAATGTTTTGTTTTATTTAGGCAATGTCAAGTTATTAATAAGAAAATTTTAAAGTTGTTGTTATTATTATTAGTTTTAGTAGTCCTGTGTCCCGTATGAGCCTTGCTTGTCATTCTCTTTGCAGTAATCCGGGCAGCTAACCAGGTACACACGCTCTCTCTCTCTCTCTCTCTCTCTCTCTCTCTCTCTCTCTCTCTCTCTCTCTCTCTCTCTCTCTCTCTCTCTCTCTCTCTCTCTCATGGGCCTGATGTCCAGCTCGCGTGGGATCAGCTGCTTCCTGGCCCCAACATGGCGGTGGATCACTTTGGTGCCTGCCAGGTATGTGGACTTGAGGTCTGCAGTGACATCATCTGCAGGCCCTTCCAGCAGGTTTTCATGAGCAGGAGCCAGACACGCCGTGGCATTTGCATTTGGTTTCCATAGAATCAATCAGAACCTGTTTACCAACAGCGTTGTTGTGCAGGTGCATCGGTTTTATAGCCTGCGAACCTGATCAGCTCTCTTTCATGGGCGCATCGGAGAAAGCCAACCCCACCTGCAGACCGTAGTGGAGATTGTCCCCACAGCCGCCCGACCTGAAGTCGGGCCCGGTCTGTTCTGCAGGAGTGGGCCTGCAAGAGCAGCTCAGCAACTCTCCTGACGCGCAGGGTAATAGTAGTAGTTGTGTTTTTTTTTTTTTTTGTCCTGGATTTTGTTTATTTATATACATCTTATTCTCGAGCCATGAGCTGCTTTTTCAATTTCTTTTGGGAAATAATTTTTCTTCTGAGCAACCTCCTCTTCTGGTTTGGGAACAATCTGCTATTTATCAGTGAGGATCATCTCAATATGGTAGGGGGTGCTCATGTAGGGATTGATGCGGCCATGAGCACGGTAGTTACGCATGCGCATCTTGGGGGCTTTGTTGACCTGGTGCACGATCAGAGAATCCACATCAAGACCCTGGAGCTCAACATTACTCTCTGCGTTCTTAGTAGCAGTAACATTTAAACGGCAATGCAAAACATGCGCTTATGAGAAAAGGAACTGTAAATTGTAAATGTAATAATGAGAATAATAAACTGACTCCATTGTGATTTAGCAGGTGGTAACAATGTATGATTATAAATAAATATAAAACTATAAAGAGAATCCAGAAATAGGAAAACAGGATTTATACACTGGGTTGTTTAGATGATGATGATGATGATGATGATGATGATGATGATGATGATGATGATGATGATGATGATGATGATAATAATAATGTAGGCTGGTAAACCTTGTGTTCTCTTCAGAGGAGCCGGCCACGTTTGTGAAGTGTATATTTCCAAGTGAGATTTCTCTGTTCAATATTCTTTATTTCCTTGGCACAGGTTTGTTGCTTTTAGTTACAGCAATAATAATAATATTTATTTTTACATAGCACCTTTCATAGCGGACCACCATCACAAAGCGCTTTACAAGATACGAGACTAGGGTGTGTGAACTATGCATCAGCTGCAGAGACACTTACAACAACGTCTCACCTGGAAGACGAAGCATAAGGAGGTTAAGTGACTTGCTCATGGTCATACAATGAGTCAGTGGCTGAGCTGGGATTTGAACCAGTGAATACATAGAATACAGCGCTCAATGAAACTTGCTCAAAGTACCCCACGGTAGATCTTTCTCCCTCATCCCAAGACATCACCAGAGTCCCCACACTTCAGCAGTCATGTCACAGTGCATAAGGTCTTCCAGTTAAAGCTACAATAGGATTAGCTGTGCAGTACAAAAGAGTACCAACAAATATTTTTTTCTGTATTAATTCTACACTAACAACATTAACAAAATAATCAAAACAGTTCAAATACGTACCCTGGCCAAAACAATAGAAAATGCATTACAACATTAAAATAGCATCAGTAATAAAACAAATTTAAATGCGATGGATGCAGTAATTGTTTCTTCCCTGTCAGTCATTTTACTATACTCTATCATGATGACTTTAGGTTATTGACACTTCTTATTCGATACTATTCTGTACTGTTCAATCAGAACTCCTTATTTATACGGAGGTCACAAGATCTGGTATTCACCAGAACCTTCAGATTTTTACTTAATTATTTATTTATCTAACTGTGTTTTTTGCAATATGACACTGAAAAGCAGAGCTAAATTCCCCTTTTAACTACACATCCATGCAAACACTACATACACTGTAATCAACACATATACAGACAACACTTTTCAGCCTAATCCATTTATTTATGTAGAGACTTAGCGAGACAGCACTTCACATTCACAAAGACCTGAGCTCCATATTCAGCTGGCAATCTCTGCCAGCCTGCAGAATGACAGGGTCGTGAGCCTGATAAACATATTAATGACTGAAAATTTCAGCATGAAGACCTGGGGTAGACCCCATTCCCACACTCCCCACTCTTATTCCTCAGTAACCCGGGCCTGTCATTATCTCCAGTCACTATGACAACACCATGTCACCCTGGAACCCTCCACCTCACTGGCTGTGACTGGCCCAGCACAGGAGCCATTACCCCCCTTTGCGCTTTCCCCCAACTTCCTCAGATACCCTGACAGCATTATGGAGACACCATTGAATCGAATGCCTTGAATGAGTGAGACAAGCAGGGAACTGTCAGCCCCTATGAATGGGGGGCTCTCAAAGGTCATTGGGTTTTATAACCGCTTCTAATCCATTCATTGACAATATTCATGCAAATAACACCCCGCAGATGGCTTCCAGATACGCATTCAGGTAGTGAAGACATTAAGCTTTCTTGTTCCTTTTTCTTTTTGCAGGTCTATTAAAAAGCATGAATCCAAACTGAAGTAATGAATCATCAATTTAAAGATGAACCTCCATTGAAATTTAAAAAAGTGTTTTTAGTGCATTTTCTTAAATAAGGTTAGTTTGGAGGCTTATAAAAATGCAAGAACCTGAAGCAAAGAGATTGTGAAAAGGTTTTGCCTCTGAAAACTGGAGTATATATATATATATATATATATATATATATATATATATAATTACACACACACACACACACACACTAGAATATATATCAGTAAATTAGAACTATTTGCAAAATAAGAAATAAAGGACATTTAGAACTGTTCAATAAAGTGTTTACCGATTAAATAAATTGGCCTTGCGAAGGCCTTTTCAAATGATTAGAATACTGGTATTTATTTGTTACAAGGCATTCCTTGGCCCTTCCAGTAGTCCATTGACTAGTCTTAATAGGGAGATTGAATATAAAGTACAATAAAAAGCAGTGGAAAGTTTGAGTGTCTTTTTTTAAGTCATTAAAATTAAAACTAGGAGAAATGTAAAGTAAGTCAGTTATTTCAACTTGCACACAGGGCAACAGATTCTGAAAAAATTGCATTGCAAAACTATTATTTTTATATACCATTTTGTCAATAAGGGTCCTAAAAAAGGTATAACTAAGGGCAACAAAACATAGTGACAGCATGGTATTGCATATGTACTGTAAACGTATGCATGGTAAAGTATGGTAAAGCAGAATTAAAATATGGCAACCCTTGGTAGACTTTGGTAAATGCATAGTTTAACCATGGAAAAACACTAAATTACCATGCAAAATGAGTAAAATACATATACATAGGAGACCTTTCAACTTAAAATGGACTTCAGCACATAACCTCTATACACTGCATAGAGCTGAAATGGGCTTCAGCACATAACCTATATACATTGCATGGAGCTAAAATGAAATAAACCCGATTCAACAGCTGTTGTGGCACCTTATGATCAAGTTATTTAAACCCCAGATTGTGTGATTGCAGACTTACTATTCACAATATTTGTCAATACTGTTCGTTCAAGTGCTCTTGCTGGGTGTTCTATACTCCCAGAGCTCTGTTTTGGATGTCAGGGGGGCCTTAAGCACTAACAGTCATTGTATTTCTTATTTTTCCTGACTAGCTATCAGTGGCTGGTCATTGAAAGAACTCTTTGAAAATCCTTCCCCTTTTTCAAAGCCTCCATCCAAACTAACCAGCAAGAAAAACAGAGCTGCCCATCGCAGCGGCAGCTAATGTTTGCTCACCACACTATTCATTGAAGTCAGATGGTTTTTTAAACACACTTCATACACTTTCATCTAACCTACACAAGCACAGAGGTACCAGAAGGTCTTGCTAAATAATGTTTTTAAACCCCTGAACTCAATTTCACCGTAGACAGAAAATATTTTACTCACAATTGGATATGCAGAATTAAAAAGGACAGCTTTGATGTTAAAATAATAAAAATGGTTTGTGACAGAGCTCATAAGAACATAAAGTTTACAAACGAGAGGAGGCCATTCGGCCCATCTTGCTCGTTTGGTTGTTAGTAGCTTATTGATCCCAAAATCTCATCAAGCAGCTTCTTGAAGGATCCCAGGGTGTCAGCTTCAACAACATTACTGGGGAGTTGATTCCAGATTCCAGTTGATTCTCTGTGTAAAAAAGTGCCTCCTATTTTCTGTTCTGAATGCCCCTTTGTCTAAACTCCATTTGTGACCCCTGATCCTTGTTTCTTTTTTCAGGCTGAAAAAGTCCCTTGGGTCGACATTGTCAATACCTTTTAGAATTTTGAATGCTTGAATTAGGTCGCCACGTAGTCTTCTTTGTTCAAGACTGAACAGATTCAATTCTTTTAGTTTGTCTGCATATGACATGCCTTTTAAGCCCGGAATAATTCTGGTCGCTCTTCTTTGCACTCTTTCTAGAGCAGCAATATCTTTTTTATAGCGAGGTGACCAGAACTGCACACAATATTCAAGATGAGGTCTTACTAGTGCATTGTACAGTTTTAACATTACTTCCCTTGATTTAAATTCAACACTTTTCACAATGTAGCCTTTTTTATAGCTTCCCCACATTGTCTAGATGAAGACATTTCTGAGTCAACAAAAACTCCTAGGTCTTTTTCATAGATTCCTTCTAGAATTGAATGAATGAATCCTAGTTGCAATCTCCCTCCCAACCTGTGAGGGTGCTATATAACAGGAACAGTGTGCTTCATACTGGACGGTTCGGCAGTTTGTTCCAGGGTCAGTCGGAACAAGCCATCCAGGAAGGGGGCGGAGTCACAAAACCAGACGTCCTCACACTAGTACGGTAAGCGATGTGTCAGTCATTGATTTAGAGGAGACATGATTGAACTAGCTATCGGATGGGACGTGACTAAGGGTAGGACCAGGAAGGAGTAAAAACAAAACGTGAGTTTTTGTATTTGTTTTGTTAACCTCTGTTTATTTGTTTTTGGTAGACCGCTAACAACCGGGAGCTGTCACGGTTCCAGTCAGCATTAAACCCGGATTCCAAATTTTGCACTAGTCACCAATAATTGTGTATTCACCACCAGCACTGGAGCACCGTAAGAAAGGACGCATAATCATGCTTGTATTGTTATTTCAGAGACTGAAACCTTGTTCTGTGTAGTTGCCAGCATTATTATTTGACAGTGCCAAATCATGACAACAATTAAAATAACTGTTTGAACAGTGAACACTGTGTTATTGTCGTTGTTTGGAAACTAGACCTGTGCACTACTAAACACTTCGCCACATGGTCCTATTAAAACCGTTACCATTTCCACTATCCGTTTTCAAATACAATATCCTTTTATGTTGAAATTTCGTTTTCATCCATATCTTCAAAAACCCTCCATTGAAAATAAAGATGGGTTAGTGATAAACGCAGATAAAAAGTGAACCCAGTGTTTATCCTGTCATTTAGATGAGTGCCTATCATGACCATGATGTAGCATGCCTCATGATTCCCACCTGTGCTGTTATTTGATTTGAGCTGTTCTCAGTATGCCTCGACACATCCGAACTCAAGAAGAGTACTTTATGTGAATACCAGTGAGAACCGCTCAATTCCTTTTCCAGATGGTATTAAAAACATAAAAGACAAGATCAGCACAGATTGTTGGCCCTCAAAAGCATACAAAAACACAGGCAACCATACAGCCTAATTACCAAGTAAAACTTTTAAGAAAGTTAAATGTTTCTGTTTCCATCATGTCAGATCATCTTTAGAAAAGCAGGACATGTATTTTAAGTTAACAACATTATGGTCTAGTTTTCTTAAATTAAGTAAAGAGCATGTTTCTCTAACATTGCAACATGGTTATTGGAAATATTTTTAAAAAGGGAATTTATTGAACTTTTGAGCTTCCAAATATTTTCTGAATGTTGTTTTTTGATATACAGTACATGCATATTTTAGAATTAGGCTTCTGATTGGCTCATAAGTTGATTTATAATATGGTAGCTTGGGTCATGTGATGTCTCTCAAAACAGGAAGAAACTCTGGGACCAAATACTTTAACAGAATTATACTTTATTCTTTATGGCTTTTGTGGAGTTCAATGTTATCTAAATAGACCATTGCAACATATTTATTTCTCTGTGGGAGCAGCTTGAAATCCAATCCTGAGGCCTATAACAAAATATTCCAAGATATGTTAACATTCAATTTAAACATGATATGCCATTGTTTGTTATAAAGTCTTCTCTGTCTTCCTCCTTCCTACACCAAAACTCAAATTAATTTGTGACACATTAGTAAAGGCTTGTCAACGGATCTGACAAGCAAGAAAGCAGCTTCAGTCGGCATAGAGGCTTTTTCCCCTCTCATCAAAATCCACACCACATGCAGTAAGCTCTGAAACAAATAGGGAGGAGAAAGCTTGGCTGCAAACCAGTTCGGCCGACATACACAGCTATTACAAGAGTTTGTGTGGTTGCAGATTTAGGAAGGCTTTCTTGGCAGTTTAAGGACAAACTCCCTGATAGAAAGACACGATTGAAGCCTGGCATTTTAAAATGGATTTCATCACAGTGCAATTCTCTCACACAAAAACAAAACAAAAAAAAGTTACAATTCTATTTTTATTATTAGATTTAAACAGGACATTCCTCTTTCTATTTTCCACACAGATATTTTGGTGTTTTTTTTTTGTTTGTGCCTGTGCTGCATTTCAGCTAAAATGCTCCTCTGCGTTCCGCTATAAAGCAATACCAGCGATTCACACATCTTCATTACTCATCCTAAACGGTGTTCCCTATGCATCCAGAATATTATAGAATATTAGAACGCCAGTAAAGAATAAGTAAGCAGTGAGTATCAACTGCCCTTCAAATCACCAGTTCAATAAAAAGAAGGTAAATATCAAGTGTGTTGCTAAGTTATTCTTGATGCAAGCTGTTGGCAATAAGATGTGTTTTTAACATTGGTAATCCTCAGTTGCTTGGAAAGATATATTTCTCGCTACCTAGATATTTGTATGTCTAAACCAGGAACCACTAACATGGCCAGCCATGGTGCCACGGTGTATTGAATGGAAGGGAGTTAGGTCGGATATGCAAAAGGTCTGCTGTTAGAAATGTTACTGCCGTGGCAAACAAGCTTGTCTTCCTACTGCAAAAATTACCATTAGGGACTGTAAACTAACAGCTGCTTCCCTAACAGAAACTATTGGAAAATGTAGTAGACTGACCCTGCCAACTTTTTAAGCATAAAGGGTGACAGGGTGATCGTCGGGCAAGGCAGTTTGAATATGCACACCGTTAGATTAGAGCAGTCATTATCAGGTAGATTATAGACAGGGTGATCGACAGGCACTGCAGTTTGAATATGCACTCCGTTAGATTAGAGAAGTCATTATCAGGTAGGTTAGAGCAGTCATTATCAAGTAATTAAAGACAAGGTGATCAACAGGCACTGCAGTTTGAACATGCAGTCTGTTAGATTAGAGCAGTCATTATCAGGTAGAGTAGAGCAGTCATTATCAAGTAGATTAGAGAGGGAGGCAGTGCAGTTTGAATATGCACACCATTAGATTAGAGCAGTCATTATCAGGTTGATTACAACAGTCATAATGTAGATTAGACAAATCATTATCACGTAGGTTACAGCAGTCATTATCAGGTAGATTACAGCAATCATTATCAGGTAGAGTAGAGCAGTCATTATCAGGAAGATTACAGCAGTCATTATCAGGTAGATTAGAGCAGTATTTATCCCACAGGTAGATTCTCTCTAAAGCACAAAGGAGTCTGAATCTCACAGGAATATGAAGTTCGTTTTAAACAGTGACAGAAATTTCAAGCACCCAGTATAAAATATAACCTAAAAACACCTAAAAATGTCTTTACACCCAAGAGAGATTTAGGTTTACAACAGCTTTAATACCTTTCACAGCGTTCACCTGTACAGCTATGGTCAAAAGTTTTCCATCACTCTAAAGCAGTGGTTCTCAATCTGTGGTCCACAGATCACTGGTGGTCTGTGGAAAGGTTACATAATTACTGAAAGGACGGAGTAGCATATTTTAGAGATCCCATTGCAACCCAAATTTGAGACCTTAAAAACTCAGCTATAGATGCAGGAAGACAATGCATATATGGAGAATATATCCAAGTAAGGTTTAGAATGTTTAAAGTGTATTCATCATTAGGGAGTTTCCGTATATGTGCTGGGTTGGATGCACAAAGCGAAGCAGTATATTTGTTATAAACATTAAACTGGAGGTTTTCAACTTTTTCATTTATTGTAATTAAGTAAAATGAATGAAGCCTCCTTGTTGGTCTCAATCGCTCTGTAAACAGCGCTGACATAACCTGCAATGTTATTGATGAAGCATTTAAAAATGCCAATCATGTATTTTTGTTGCTAATGAAAAGATACAGAAAAGGAGGCAAAGACAAAGTTCACTATACATGCATTACTACCTCTGACCTGGAGATGCTAATAGAAAAATACATGATTGGCATTTTTAAATGCTTGGTCACTAACGCTCATCTTATTATTGCAGTTTATGTCAGCACAGCAATCTTAATACAACACAACAAACCTGAGTACTCCTGACCAGCTAAATTACACGCTGAAGCATATCGTTATCGTAGTAGACTGTTAGATTTTCAAGACAAACTGTTTTTAAGTTGATTACAGTTTCTTTGTGTTTCATCAAATCAATAAAAACACCAGCTGTCCAAGCATTTTTTTTCTTCAATTTGACTTGATAAATCTTTGTGTCTCCCTTTATTTTTCCAATGGAGGTTTTGCTTCTTGTAATTCTATGCACTTGTACACTATCTACTTAGGAAAAAATCAAATGAGACGAAAGGAACGTCACTCATATTTAAAAACAATGTGTATTTATTTATTGTGAGTGTTGTATGTTGATAATTTATTAATTGAACTGTGCTTTGGCAAAAAATAATTCTGCTGTGCATTGTACTATTTTGCATGGTAAAAAAACATCTTCAATCGCCAGTCAGCATGCAGCATCCAAACTTTCCGTTTTATAAATAAAGATTATAGCATATTGAATTATATAATGCTTTGTAGTTTTCCATTTACTTAAAATTAAAAAAATGTGACAATTACTACTAATTATTACTACTATTATGGCTTCTGGTAGCCTTTTGTGGTTTCACTTTATAGTTTCTTTGATTACATGATGTAAAATAACATATTAAAATTATGGTTCATATAGTTTTATAGTCTCAATCCTAAAATTCTAGGCGATTCAAAACGTTTGGCCATAGCTGTACATTACCTAACAAGTAATGACCACTGTGTGGGAGTTGCTTAATCCTTGATTTCAACGAAGGCTTCACCCAGCACTTATTGCATCGAAGACCAGCATTCATTGAGAAATGCAATATTGTACAGCATAAATACCATAAACCATTGTTTGCAGAGGGAAAATTATGCTTTCCAAAAATCCAAAAAACAAAAGTAGAATAATCATGTTTGAAATGTGATGCAATGCTGATCTGAAAATGACTGCAGACTGTTTGGAAATCTACAAAGCATTGATCTTGACAAAATAAAAACTTGCCCCCGAAACTGACTGCAAATCGGAGGTCTATTCCTGCAGACATTTCCACACAGTTTACTGCAGTCACACCCTTCAAGATACTCCTCACAAACAATGACATCTGAAAAACAAAGTAATTCAGGCTCGCAAATAGCAATTCATTTGTGATTTCATTTACGATATTATACAATGGGAGTTCTGAAACAGTGGTGCAAAAAAAAGTGATAATAAAATTAGACAAACTTATGAAGTAGACTTCTCGGAGGATATGCTATATTTAATATACCTTTTTTTTTTAAATCCCGAAGCAGTCAGAGCCACAGTGATATAATGCAATATATCAAACTGCTATACCACATCAACCTTATTGTGGAATTCCATTCCTAGATGCCAAAACTAACACAAAGATCCTAATTTACTAAACTTTCTTCAACAGACTAGGAATGTAGCATGACCTTTTTATTGCCTTTTCTCACCAAACTTTTTTTTTTATACTTCCAGACAGAAGTCCTTAAAACGCTTATATATGTGTGTATATATAATCATAATCAACTGTAGCCACTTCTTTATATACACAGTAAGCACATCAGAGCTGAAACACACCATTGAGCTGCATATGAGGCCTAGAGAAGTTAGCTATGATATGTCTTTCACACATGCTACTTCTGGATTAATTTGTGTTTTCTTTATACCTGAAATAATTAATCCTGTATCAAAACTACCTGCGGTGGCTGGATTAGTTAATTCATCACTTCAGATTACTGGATTTTTTCTCATTTTTTTTAAGAATATGTTTACGCGTTAATTCTTCAGATGTCTTTTTAATTGATTTGGTAATTTTCCTCTACTATTTTATGATGTATGCAATTGAACTATAAATAACCTGGATGAAATGCAAGCATCTTCAAAAATAAATGCTGATTTTTAAAAAAAGTATGATACGAAAGAATCTTACACCTTATAAAAATATTAATACAAGTACAAAATGAAGTGCATAAAAAAAAACTTGGCAATTGGGTTTATAAAATAAAAACAAGAGAAAACTTTTAATCTAAAAAAATTACAAATTGTTTCCAACTTAAAATAACTGGCAGTGAGACTACCAGCAAACATTTGCAAGTAATTTGGTGGTATGCTTAACTATAATTACAAAGTTAATACTTTAAGTACTTAACCGAATTCCTCCAGTAACAAAACCATGCTATTATAAAGATTTGAACTCAAATTAAAAGCATCTTCAAGTCACTGAAGCCAATGGGAGACATTGTGGGCTCGAGCAGGGTGTTTGTTACTGGCTGCATTCTTCTATAATGATTTAGCTTCACTCTCTGTATGGTGGAAGCCAACTGCAACAACAGCAAGGCCAACTCCTTTTTATATCATAAATATATATCTGTATGTGATTTGCATGGCAGTTCTTTTACAGCTCTTAGGTTTTTGCTAATTCAGCAACTAACACAGCCAACCTGGGGGTTTGTGGCTAGCAATATTTTATACAGCAATCATTTAAAAAATATACCCATGCCAGAGTAAACTTAAGAGTTTATAGCCCAATCTGAGGGCCTCTGTATTATCTGGGATGGAGGCAGTGTGTTTATCCTGTGAAGTGATCTTAAACATACTGCAAAGGTGAGTGTTCATACTTGATTGGACTTGAATTTGAATCCACGATCATTAAAAGATATTGATTAACCCTTTTACTGTCGTTGACGAGAGGTCTGGTAATTTTACTTTCTCTCCAAATGCACCATTGATGAGAAGTCTTGTCATAAATATGTAACCGTGTGTACGAAATGTTCACATATAGGGTTATAGGACTGCAAGGTCTGTGTATGAGAGTAATATAACTGAAAGGGGGCTAAAAGTCTAGCTCTGTTTACGTGCTACTAGTGCCCTCACAGAGATGGTCACAGACCTATAACTCTATTACATACTGCTTTATAATTGTCACGTTCCGCCAAGTCAACCCACAGGGGGCATAAGCTTGTTGTTAAGGCAAAAGTGTGTGTGAGGCGGGGGTAGACACTTGACTACGACAGGGGTGAAATTACAGGGAGTATTTTTAATATTATGTAGATAGATTGTGTTTACAATTAAGCACGCTTAAAATTCAAAGGTAGAGCACAGCACACAGTCACGATAAACAATCAACTCGTGCAGTTAACAGGTTTCATGACTGGTGAAATATAAAGCTGCCGAGGTATGTCCACTGTTTTGTCTTTTCAAATATTTTTCCCAAAAAAATATTCGGCTTTAATGCCTAAATCCCATTTAAAAAATATATTGGTCCACTAAAACAAAGGGCTTTACATTATCTCTGCAAGTAAAAAATTGCAGTGCCCAGTGTGAAAACACAACACAAAATAATTTTGCGGGGTGCAAGCTAGGGCAGTGAAAGCAATTGAGAAGCTTGATAGTAAGTTTGAGGTGCTTGTGCAACTTGAGATTGAAAAGAGTAGCTCATGATCAAGCTGTTTTGGGGTTTTGTGCTTGAGAGGTATGGATAGGAAAGGCGGTCCCTGACCATCTGGAACCAGACTGATGATGAATAGGGCTTGGCCTCAGGCCAGTTGCTTGGCAGCCTTGAGGACCCAAAAACACACGATAGGCGCAGTCAGATGAGGAAGCTGGTTCTAGGTGTGATTAAGAACCTGAAAGGAAAGGATAGAAAGGATTCCCTGACTGGTCTGGTTCTGCCCTCTGATGAGGTGAGACACAGGCCTCCAAAGCCGGGCGCGGAGAAGCACCTACAGGAAACCTAGAAAGGAAGTAAGAAGGAGAAGGAGTTAGTTTTGGACTTTAACTCTGGACGCATATAGCGGGCCTCCTCCTGAGTATGTATCCAAAGCAGAATAACCTCTCAATTGAGGAAAGACAAAGCACATGGACAAAGCCCCTGTGGTTGCTTGTTTTTATTCCAACCTAGCTCTCAGTTACTTAACTAGACACTTAATTGAACGGATAATTTGCTTAATTAGACATTTTTACTTGTTTTCAGCTCTTGAACAGTTGCATATTTTCAAGTTAGCTATAACATTTGATAAGTAATCAGTTAATCAATCAATCTTTATTTTATATAGCACCTTTCATAGTGGACCACCATCACAAAGCGCTTCACAAGATGCAGTAACAAGAAAAAGAAAGAAAAGAAAGTAACTTGAATTGCAACTGTTTAAGAGCTGAAAACACATAAAAATGTCTAATTAAGCAAATTATTAGTTCAATTAAGGGTTTAGTTTAGTTGGAATGAAATCCAACAGCCTCTGGGGGTCCCCAGGACAGAGTTTGAGAAACCCTGGAATAAAATGTGGCCAGGGGTCCCCACTGACTCACGCGGTGAAGACCTCCCTTTCAACGGATGGCTGAAGCCTGACCTGAGGTCGGAAAGTGTGATCACTAACCCCCAAAGAATGGACCCCTGTCTCCCCGTAGAATCCCACACCATGAGGCATACAGAAGAGAGCATGCCAATGCATGACATATAAACAAGACAGTAAAGACATTGTTGGAACATTTTATTTAGATATTTTTTTTTTTTTTTTTATCTTAGAATACAACTCACAGAATGGGTTAAAGATTAAGCCTGATTCTGGTTAAATTCCAAACTACAGTTGATTTTATGAGGGTTATAAAAACTGGTTACTTCAAAGAGAAACTGTATTGAACCAGATGCTTTGAAGATAGGGTTAAGACAAATGGACAATCAACCAAGTGATAAGAGATTTGTGTCTTTTTCTGATTGGTTTAAGGAAAAATCATGATGTCACTGAGAGACTGCATTTAAACTGAAAATACTGAAATGTTCTTGGTATTGCTTTGATCCGTGCTTGGAAAGAGGATACCTGCAAACTGTTGTCACCATGTAACTTTTAAAATGTCTGGTTATAACTTTGCAACTCAGAACTTTTATCGTCAATAAACTATACTTATCTGGACTCAAAGAAGAAGCCCACAATGTCTCTTTCCTTTCTTCTTTTATTTCTTAACTCAACAGACATAGAAGACAAACAGAGGGGATGGTTAGTTGAATGGCTGTGTGTTTACTCAGTAGAGAGGAAATAAACCTTTTCTAATAAGGGGAAAACCTCTGGTGGTAGTCCTCACTCCGTGTACACTATCGATGGATTGGTGAGCTGCTGAGATATCAGAGACAGAAGAGTGAATATATGCTTTGGTGGCAGCAGTGGCTTCTCTGATTCTGAAAGAGTAAGGGGTGTAGAACTGGGGAAAGAGACCTGATATCTTAATGTAGACATTGAGGTGGATAGGGCCAGAAGACAAGAAATTAAGGTCCTGCCTTGAGATATAATGCAAATTGCATAGTTAGAATGACCAAGGAAGGCTAGCAGGTCTTGTTTTCTTGTGGAAGTTGAAATTTGAAAATTATTGATGAGAGAGCGAATGTTGATTAATTTAGAGGGGGTTAGCCTGGCTTCAAAATTCAAGGTATCCAAGAAATTTCAAGGAGTTCCAAAGAACACCAACTGAAGAAAAGAGAGCTTTCTAATTGTTAATTGCTTGAGCTGGAGGATCCTAAGGAGAATATATTAGTAGAAAATCATCCATAAGATGGAGCAGGAAGGGAATGTGATAGGAACTGAGAAGGATCCAGCACAGGGCTTCAGACAGAGTCAAATATATTCAGGCTGCTGCAGCAGCCAAAGGTAAGTTGAGTGGCAAAGTAGAATTTATCTTCCCAGAGGATTCCAAACAAGTGACCAAGAGAAGGATGGATTGGCATAACTTTAAAGGTATTGTAAATTTTGGCTTTAGCTAGCCAGGAACCGCGACCAACAATCTTGATGAATTTAATGGTGTCTGTGAACTGTATATCATGGAGAGAATACATTGTGAGAAATGAGAGCATTGATACTGCTAGTAGAAGATCTGAGAGATCGATAATTAATCACTTCTTGCCTGAAACTTTGTGAGTGGTGGGTGATGCAGATGGGATTGATATGGTAAGAATTGAAAGGAGGTGCTGGGAATGGGCCAACCATAAAGCCTTTATTCATTTTGGCTTGAATTAGAGAGCTGGTTATCTGGGGTTCAGTGATGGCAGAACGAAGTTTGTCGCAGATGAAGGAGGATGAAGGTATTTTTGAAAGACTGTATAAAAATGCTGTACAGGCCTGGTTGCCTATAATTATGAATAGCATGGCTGCGAGAGGAGACCTCTATGACTTTGAAAGAGGGGTGATTGTTGGGCCGCGTTTGGCAGGACCTTCAGTGACCAAGACACCTCAACTTGTTGATGTTTCACGAGCAATGGTTTCTAAGGTGATGTCAGCATGTAACTCCAAGGGAACGGCATCATAAGCAAAGGGCAACAGTGGGAGCCAGCTAAGTAAAACCAGTACTTTAAATCTGTCTGTTGATGGAACCATGCTTGAATTCAGATCTAAGATGAACAATTTGGGTGTGATTTTCAATCCTGGGTCTAATAGCATCCTCACTAAAATTCAATTTGTTCAAAATTCTGCAGCTAGAATTTTGTCTCGGTCCGGCTCAAGAGATCACATCAATCCTGTCTTGGAGGCCTTACACTGGCTGCCTATCAGGTTTAGAAATGATTTTAAAATTTTATTGCTGACATATAAGGCTCTTCATGGGCTAGCTCCAACTTATTGTCTGATCTTTTATCTTTTTACACTCCCACTCGCAACCTCTGCTCTGCTGATCTCAGACTGCTGTGTGTCCCGCCTGCTCGCCTGCGCTCTATGGGCGACAGGGCCTTCTGTTGCTCTGCCCCCAAATTATGGAACTCTATTCCACTAGAGATCAGGGACTCAGCTTCTTTGAGTGTTTTTAAAGTTAATTTAAAGACTTACTTTTTTAGAAAGGTGTTTTTATGATTTTTATGATTGTTTTATTTCCTTGTGCTTTTTATATGCACAATATGTTTATTTAATGTTTATTTATTGTTGTACTATTAATTGTGAAGCTCTCTGAGATGATTGCTTTTAAGGGCACTATACAAAATAAAGTTGTTTATTATTATTATTATTATTATTATTATTATTATTATTATTATTATTATTCTCCAGGATCGTGATATCTGTGCATCTTCTAGGATGACAATGCCCCCATCCACAGAGCACGTGTGGTCATCCAATGGTTTAATGAGCATGACACTGATGCTATCCATATATCATGGCCTTCTGTGATCAGGATGACTGTAGTGGTGACGTCACACATGAAAGAACACAGACTCCAAACAGTGACTGGGGGATGAAACTGAGCTACAGTGCTCAGCATTTTATTAAATAATAAAACAAACAAAAGATTTAAACAAAGCACGCTACACTGAAAATAAAGGGTGCGTTGGCCAAACAAACAGACGCGGACGAACCCAACAAAGAAGTACTGCGCTGGTACTTTCAGCACGCTGTAGCAATTGCTATATTATTTTAAATTAACTCTCCTCTCTCTTACCCGTTGTCCACTTCCCAAACATACAACCCCAAGTGAATGCTTCATGCATCTACATATACAATTGTGCTGGGATTCAATTACCAATTAATTATTCACTTGAATCCCAGCATGTCTCCTAACCTGTGTACTCCTGTGCTCACATATCAATACCCACTTAAATATGCACGTGGCGTGAGTTGTGCCATCCTCATGTCTAAATAGAAATTACACTTTATAACACTAGTGCTCATAACCCATATTTAAATCCTGTGTATTTTATAAATAAACACCAACATTAACACACTACATACAACATAAAACACTAATAAACACAAAGGGGCGGGACACTCCACCACACCACCTTAGTCACCAGATCTGAACCCAATCTAGCATTTATAGGACATTCTGGAAAGAAGCCTGAAACAGCATTTTCCACCTACATCAACCAGGCATGAGTTGATTGACTTTTGCCTGGAAGAATGGGTCCGCATCATGTGAATCACTACAGTTTAACACAGGTGGAGGCCACTTAACTTAGTGTGTGATTTTGAAGGCGATTGGTTACAACTGAGCTAATTTTGGATTGCTCTTACAAGGGGGGTGGACAGTTATCCAACTTATTAAGTTTTTATTTTTAATTATTTTTTACAAATTTCTAGAATATTTTTTTCAATTGGAAGTTGTGGGGTAGGATGTGTAGATAAATGAAAAAAAAAAACTATTTTAATGCATTTTAATTCCAGGCTATAAGGCAACAAAAGGTGAACATACACCCACACACAACATATATATATATATATATATATATATATATATATATATATATATATATATATATATATATATATATATATATAGTGATCTCAGTTCCTGCAGGCAGGCGCATCATACAGAGCAAGGCAATCCACACACACAGGTGGAGGGCGGGCGTGAACCCGGGACCCCTCGCACTGAAGCATAGAGATGATACAGCTGTATAAAAGAGACTACTCCTTGCTTGAGGTCTCGGGTTTGCGCCTGCCCTCTACCTGTGTGTGGATTGCCTTGCCCTGTGTGAGGTGCCTGCCTATGAGAACCAATATCGCTACATTTGTGTCAGAGTGGGATGCAGGTACCCTGGCACGCACTCGTCAGACTGTAGCCTGGTGAGCAAGTCCGGGGTGGACATGAGGCTGGCAGGGGAGAGTGTAGCGTGCACGGGGGAAGGCAGCAGAGGGGTGGTAGGTGATGTAATCACATACAATGATATAATCCCCATATATACTCCTTACAAAGGAGCCGGCTCTTTTGTACAGTGGTATCGGCACTATGCTTTAGTGAGAGAGGTCCCGGGTTCGCGCCCGCCCTCCACCTGTGTGTGGATTGCCTCACTCTGTGTGATGCACCTGCCTGTGGGAACTGAGATTATATATATATAGCTTATTAATTTGTAAAATATAGCAAGAGACCCACAAAGTATATATAAATGAAACTGATAAAATACACAGTATAATTTGACATGCAAATAAACTAACTCCATTGTGATTAGCAGTTGGTTCAAACAATTTGTCAGCAAATGCTTGAATGTTTCTGCATAATTCTGTCTAAATGAATATAAAACTATAAAGGAGGGGCGACTATATTAATCCAGAAATAGGACAACATTTTTTTTTTTTTTTATGCTGAGTTGTTTTTTCTTTAATAAATAATAAATAATAATAATAATAAATAATAATAATAATAATAATACAAATTTCAGTTATATAGCACTCTTTATGCAAGCATTCCAGGGTACTTTAGAAAATAAATATAAAAAAGCTTGTATCTAATATAAAAATCCAGCTACAAATAAACAGACCCAAACAAATATGTTTTCAAACAGGATTTAAAAGATTTAGTTGTGCTAGCATTTCTGATATGAATGGGGCACAAGCTGAGGGACATTATAACTAAATGCCATGGCTCTGACAGACTTCAAAAGAATTTTAGGGACTGTCATCAGATTAGCATTTTCTGATATCAGGGAATGACCAGGGACATATGGGGTCAGCAGATCTTGAAGACAAGGTCCAAGATCATGTAAGGCCTTATAGGTAATAAGAAGAACTTTTATGTTTATCAGTGTTTTATGTTGTATGTAGTGTGTTAATGTTGGTGTTTATGTATAAAATACACGGGATATAAATATGGGTTACGAGCATGAGTGTTTAAAATGTATATTTGTATTTAGGCACAAGGATTGCACGTGCAGGTAAAAAGTAATATCTGAGCATGGGAAATTACACTTAATTAATTCGTGTGCAGTTGTACCGAGACTCCAATTGAATGATTGATTAGCAATCGAGTCTCGGTACAGCTGCATAAAAGCAGCATGTTTTCGCTGACTCGGGGTTGTGTGTTCGGGAAGTGGAGAATGGGTGAAAGAGAGAAGAGTTTAGTTAATAACAATTGCTACAGAATGCTGGAAGTGCCAGCATGGTACTTGTTTAGTGTTCATCCCCTTGTTAGTCTGTCTGTTTTGTCTGTTAGTACGTTTTTGTTTACCTTTTTATTTTGCTCGCAAGTGCCGCATCCTGTTTTGGTGTGCTGTTTTTTTGTTCAGCATCTTTATTTTGTGTTTGTTCATTTATTAAATGCTGACGAAGTCTCTGTCCTGTGTGTTGTTCTTCCGGGTCTGACGTCACCACTACAGTCATCCTGGTCACAAGAACTTTAAAATAATAAAACTAATAATAATAATAGCACCATTAATAAAACAAATGAATGAGATGGATACAGTCATTGTATCAATTAAATACAAATAGCATCCTAAAGTATGGAGATCAATGTTTGTTGGTACACAACACCAACCCAACCAGTACTTTACCTGACCACATACATTGTGCTTCAGGGCATTGTGTTTTTTTTATTTATATTTCCCTTTCTTTTCTACAGTGAACTACCAAGCTAGCCATCTGTACAAGCCACAAGAGAACTAATGTTTGTCTTTCTGAGCGTTTACTCAAATTATCCAGGGCAGTAATTGTCGTGTGGGCAACTCATTTGCTGTGGCCATCACTGTGGAGCACATATTGATTTAACTCTCTGTTTAAAGCCAGGAGTACATATCCACCCTGAAAAAAAAAAACTGAAAGAGCAAAACAAATAAACAAGTAGGGGTTTGAAACATTTTGGTGTGGTAGTACATTATTGGTCACCATGGCTTTTACTTTGTGGGTCTCTTGCTATATTTTACAAATCAATAAGAAAACAACCCAAAAAGTTGCAGTCTCCTGCAAAAAAAAGAGAGAAACTTAGTTAACAATGTAGCATGTTGCTGAAAGTTTAAACCCACGCTAAGTCTAATAAATAAGTCCTTCATGCCTATGATGCAATGCTAAGCTTAAGTATTCTTACTTACTGAATGTGTTGCTAATCAAGAATTGCATCTGGTCAGTGCCAGCCACGAAGGACAGCCCTCTACACAGAGGAGAATGTGAATGGTAGTCTAGGAACTGTAAGCAGCCCCCTTTGTTATCAAAGAATGATGAGCTGCAAAGAACCCAAATATTACAATAATGAGTTGAAATGTATTATAGTTTAATCAGGAGAGGTTGACTGCAGTACAAATAATAGAAGGACATTAATTCTGCTCTTTATTAATTTGACATTTTACTTGAGTAGCTAACTAGAGAGAGAGACACAGAGAGAGACGCTTACTTGGAATTGGGTATTCAATATTTAATACCACATTCCTTCATTTTGTTTCGCAGTCTGTACTGGGATTTAAAAATAAATCCTTACCATCATTAAAGCCATTAGGAATAATACATTTTTGTGTAATTTTGTGACTCTCAATTAAACAATCATTAATTGTTATTTCTTTGGTGCCCTATTTGGAACACACCTCATACAAAAAAAAAAAAAAAAAAGAAAAGAAATTGGTTTATATGCAATAAACACCGGAAAAACACTGGAAATGGTTACTCAATTCATGTTGACTTGACCCCTTTCCCAGTGAAATAAATAAATTAAATACCTACAAATTAAAAAATAAAACAATCCCAGTGCAGTTGAACAATGTCCCTCCTTTCTGACTTATATCTCACATTGATTCATTTTGAATACTTTAAACCAACCCAAACTACTGAATGGCAGCAAATTCCTACATTCCTGTTGAAGGATTGTAACACTATTGTGTGATTTAAAACAAGATTATAAGAAAAAGAGGATTGTTTTTGCTCATGGGATTTAAAGCTATATTACAGTTCGATAGTATTTACACACTTGTGGAATTGTAAATTGTGGCAAAATGTAAAAAAATGCCTAAAAGAATGTACCCGTGACCAGAAGGCTTTCGTTGTGAAAGACAACAAAGGAAAGAAGGTACAAATACTGTCAAGTTACTACACATATTGTGGCAGAAAAAAACTAAAGTAACCGAAAAATAATTTCATACAGTATAGAAAAAGCAAAAGCCCCGAAGAAATAGAGAAAAATTCCACATTCCACAAGTCAGGGCATTCCAGAGTTCCGCAGCATGACAGTTACATGCCCTGACACCACAGCCCCTTTAATCAAGAACTTTAATTCTTGATGAAGTGGAACAGAATCAGATAACAGGAGTGCTGCAATGCTAGTTAACTCTGTGTGAACAGCTCCAAACCCAGACACTGCTGTGAACTAATTTCTTAGAGACATGTCTCTTGTTGTATTGTGACCACTGACCAACCTGAAGAGGTACGGCAATGTCTTCATCGTTCATGCCGAGCTGAGGCACTTGTACTCTGTTCACATTTGCTGTAGTCTGACGCTGAATCAATCTGAAGGCAGATACAAAGCAGCTTGCTGGGTTTGATTTAATTCCAGTAATTATGTTTATTCAATCCAGTTTGGGTTGCCACTTCTGGACAGTTTAAAACAACCTTGAAATCTGTTTTCACCCAATAAGAGTGCTGTATTACAATTAGGGCCAACGCATACAGTAGCACACACTTATCTCTAAATGGACTGGAATAATTGTTCAATAAAAAATGCAAATGGAATCCCTGACCTGCATTGTGTCTCATGACTTGTTTCAGTCATGATGGACAAGAAAGTACATCTGGCACCTTGATACAGGCTTGATACTAGGTGTTTTATTGTCAGGTGCTTCTGTATGATATTCAAGGGGTGAGCATTTCCATGGAAGAATTGGAGGTAGTTATCACTGAGGAATGGCCTCCTATCCCTCCAGTACTAAACAGCTTGCAAACTCTTTAGTTTCTTATAGTCTGGCTCAGAATTTATGACAGGAGTGTTTCAAGTTATTGATGAAGTACAGCTTTAACTTCCTGGAACTTTGAACTCATACAGCCCCTTACATTTCAGTAACTAAAAACCTTGGCTTGAATGTGGTGAAAATGCTATGTTTATAATTACTGGTTTTGCAACTTTTAATTGCAGATTTAGGATAAACTAAAGTCTAAATTGTAAACATAAGTGTGCACCTAACAATAACAATCACTGCAAGGATGGATGGAATTGGAATTTTTGTTTAATTTACTGGAATTGATGGTATGGTTCTGTTAGCTTTTCCACACTAATCTCAGGAATACACAATGATGTAACCATGGAGTCCAGACAACAGATCTGGAATCAATTACAATTACAATTACAATTATACTGCAGTAATTGCAATTATAATTACACTAAAAAGCAACATAAATATCTCCACAAAATAACATGTTTACTCTGTTTATTCTACCAAAGCAGTAATCACAGGCACACATACAGAAACATACTGTATAACATTTTTTCAAACAAATGGGGTCATTAAAAGAGGTGAAAATAAAATGTTAAACATGTGAATGATTATGCTTGGAAAGTTGTGTAATTGAACTGCAATTAATCAATTATATAGTAGTTAAAATTACAAATACAAATACAATTCCGCAGGTGTGCCACAGTTCAACTACAATAACAATTTAATTGTACTTGCAATTAATTATAAATTACACAATTACCATTGTAATTGACCCCAGGTCTGCCAGACAATGGGAGAAATTACCGGTATGACCTGTGAGAAACCGTTAACGTTTTCTCACGAATTCAGGTTGTAGCAATTCACTTGCTCCATGAAGTGGGTGTAAGTTTCACCCACCTGTCCCTTTAATTAGGGTCAGTAGCCTGGCCAGGTTAAAACTCAGTTTCCCATAGTTCCTTGCTCTCATCCTTTGTTCATCCTCTCCCCCCATTGGCTTATTCAGATATCCACTCCTCCAATCTCAGAGCTCCTTGGAAGCCAGTACCAGTATTAAAGCTGGCTGGCTAGGCCAGGGAGGACTCCATTTTCTCTTTAGGAAATCCATTTACAAACAAACAGCATATTACTTAATTAACAGTGTAACTTTAACTATTTTAGATAAATCCTGGTGCATTCATTTACTCTTTTCATAATCTTGTAATTTGTCTAAACCTTTCTTTTTTGTTTACACTGTTACTTGTTTAGGTTTAGTTCCTGTTCAAGGTCTGTTTAGGGTTTGTTTTTTGGTAGTGTGTTCAGTCTCCATTTTGTTCCTGATCTTCCTGATATTTTCCAAATGGCTGTTCACCACTCAACTCTGAACTACTCAACAGACTCACCATTTTCTACGGTCCTTATTTTTTCATCAACCTTCATCCACCATCATCAGTACAGGACTCTGTTTGGGACTTCATTATTTGTTGCTGAGATTATTCATTTTTTTTGTTTGCTGGTTTTTTTCTACTTTACTTTGATACTTTGGTTACTAGAATTTTGGTTTTGTTCTTTTGTTACTTTGGATTTCATCTGCATTATTTCACTGGACTTGTTAGGCCTAAATTTAATTTATCATCCATTACCATCAAGACTGTCTTTGTAATTGTTTTCCCTGTATAATTATTCATTCACCTTTGTCTCTTTTGCCTGTCGGTGTGTTGGTTTTGTATTAGTGTGGTGTTTGTGTGTGTGGGTTTATTGGAGGCCCACCAGACATCACATTCATTTCGCTTTAGTGTTAGTTTGTTTGGATGTTTGTTTAATTAACTACTTTCTTACTCACCTGTACCTTCCACTAACTGTTATCTACAATAAGTTGTCATTATATTTCATTTATTACATTATAGTTTACAACAATAAACCGTTTGTTCATGAAATTGACACCTCTGACGTCCCTGCTTTTGCTGTCTGTCACTCTTGCTGACTTGGTTAGTTATAGATATTGGGCCAGTAGTATCTCCTTAGGGAGGACAGTACAACTGCTTCTCAGTTGTGCAGAGTGATCGTTACAAGGTCACCCCTAGCCGTAAATGCATGCTAATTTTCTTAGCATTCTAATCCTGTTTCAACATAAAGACATTCCAAACAATGACAGAAAGGACTCCACTGTGGCCTTGCCCTGGCTGAATGGACTAAACTGAGAGACACAGTCCAGCTGCCTGCATTTCCATGACAACAATTCTGATGACAGAGGGCAACCCCATGCATCTCACCTTTTTTCTTTGCAAAAACATTATGCAGTGTGTTATAAACCTGTGTTATGAGGCAATTAACTTATATGGTAAAAGTAGAGAAACACCAATGAGCGGGACACAAGGAAAATAAGGTAAATATTTCAACAATGGGGAATATTTAGCAACTGACCTGTGTTTTTTTTTTTTCTTTTTTACTGTTCTAATGATTTTGCATTTCGAAATAACCATTTTAGTACCACTTTTTATCCACGTACCTGAAAATAACACTACACCAACAACACTACACTAATAACACTAAAATGGCATGTCTTTTGAGAGATGCAGTGCATGCATTATGAAAGGTAAACTGATTAAAATAGGTAGTCAAGTTGCCATTTTCATTATTCCACCCCTAATAAAAACAAATAAACTTTACTCAGATTTGCTGGTTTAATTTTGGACACTGCTTTATACAAAATGCCCTGTTCCAGGAAGGAGAGTTTACTAACCTTTTTTTCTGGTTAATATGTGGTGGAATAATACATCCTTTCTTAAATCTTCTAATTATACATAGTGTTTTTAAACATTTCCTGGTTGCGTATTCACTATTATGCCCAAATCTCAACCCCATTCTGCACTGTAGTATGTGAATGTCTGGGCTACATTCCAATGCAGAGCTAATCATGTGATCAAAATGGAATATCTGTGGAAAGCTGTACCTGAGGCCAATGAGACGGGTATGTGCATTCTGTCTAAGTTGACTGGAGAAGGCTGCATAATAAGGTACCAACAAAAATTACTCAAATTCAAGTACATGCTGCTTTATCTTCTGGAGGTCTGTGGCAAAATGGTAATTAGTCAAGCAGGTGTATAGCAGGTTCAGTGCTGGTGCAATAATCCCAAGAAGAAAACGGACAACGAAGTACAGGTGAACTGGTTTATTTTTAATGGTTTTGTAATCCAATGGTCTGATGATCACAACAATGTGTACTGCACAGTATTGAAAAAGGGTTGCAGTCCTGTAAATAATAAGCACGGTACTTACACACACAATTAGACATACAATCACCAGTCCAAAGTGAGTGCTCTCAGTGCTTCTGGTGAAGTACAATATAAATACATGCTACAGTGGTGAAGTGTTGTCCGGGGTTTCTTGCTGGCATATAGCGACAGCTCCGGAATGTGTTAGCCGTCTATAAGCATTCAAGTAACAATTCTAGACAAAACAAACACAATTATTTATTTTGTATAATTTTATATATTTATTTTTGGGTCCTTCCAGGTTAGGCTTCGTAACCAAAGCGAAGGAAAGGATTTACGATTCTCTGGCCCCTTTATGCTATCACGCATAACCCCTTGGCAAATGATTGTAGTTTCCGGGTCAATACGTTCCTGCAACGGAGTTTTGCCTTCTTCCAGGCTGTCTGACTTCCTGACCCTGGAAATGAACTGTCAGGCCAGCCAGTCCAAAGACTTTCCCTTTCGCTACTTAGTACCCTCACAGGTCGGTAGGGAGATTTCCAACCAGAACTCATATTTCCATCACAAGGTCAAATAAGGAATTTACTGACATCAGATCATGTAAAGAAAGAACTTCAATCCGGGATGTGATGTGAATGTTTACCCTGGCGGTTAAAACATGTACACTTAGTTTGCTGCGTTGGCAACTTTTGTAACAAAAACTTGCAGTAGCAAACTGTATAACAAATAGTCTGAATTGTGTCTTAAAATCAAACCAAATGATTCATTATTACAATGACTTTGTATTGGCATGCAATATCAATGCAGCATGATTTGTTACATTCATTGTTTAGATTCTTTGATTACATTATATTACCCTGTCACAAAGATGGCTGTAGTGGGTGATGTCAGACCAGGAACCAGGAAATAAACAACAGACAGGTGGAGTTTTGGGGAAGCTGAGCGCTTACTTGTGCTCGGCATTTAATGAATGAACAGACAGTAAATAAAAAGGTTGTAACAAAAACAACACACAGCACGTGAGGCCAAAATAAACAGACAAACAAAACGGACTATACAGATATGGTGTGCTGATATTTGAACTATTATTATTATTATTATTATTATTACCTCCATCTCCAATCCCGTTCTCCACTCACCAAACACACAACCCTGAGTGAGTGAAAACATGCTGCTTTTCCCGAGCAAGTAAAATGTAATAATATGTGAGCATGGGGAATTGTACTTTTTTAATTCATGTGCAGTTGTACCGAGACTCGATTGCTAATCAATCATTCAATTGGAGTCGCAGTACAACTGCACATGAATTAATAAAGTGCAATTCCCCATGCTCACATATTACATTTTACTTGCACTTAAAGTGCTGTGCAATCCTCGTGTCTAAATACAAATATACATTTTAAACACTTGTGTTACACAGACCCGTTTATATCCCGTGTACCAATGACTATACACCAACATTTAACACACCCGACGCAACATATAACAGAAAGTACACACAGGGGCGGGCACTTTGTCACATATACCCCCCCTGTGCAAAGCACACATGGCCTCACTGGCCACCTACCCCCCTTAAAATCCCAAAAGTCTTGCTCAAAGTCCTGGGCCAAGAACAGGGACTTTAAGGGGTTGATGGGCGGCAATGTTGCCAGTAGCCAGGCTGCTACTGGCTATGCTGTCAGCAGACGTGCTGACAGTGGGGAGAATCTCTCCTCCCGCTGTACCACTGGCAGCGGAAATGCTGCCAATGGTGCGGCTGTCAGCAAACGTGCTGACAGCTCCCAGACAGACTCCTTCAGTCGGGACAAGTCTAGCAACGGAAAATATGCTGGGGTTGGTGGTCTCCAGACCTCCCCCAAAGATCTCCGGCAGAGAAACTGCTGCGGAGAAGGGTGGTCTCCTGACCTCTCCCCCCTTTTTCATAGCCGGCAGCTCCCTCTGGTGGGGCTCCGGACACACTGACCCCTGCAGCCAAGCAGAGCTGACTGCAACCCCTGGCGAAGCAGTTCCAGCGACCCCAGGCGATGCCAGGCAGGCATCCTTGGGCGAAGCGAGGCAGGCATCCTTGGGCCAAGCGAGGCAGGGAGTCAGGACAAGCTGGGGTGTGGGTGTTGGCCCTCTTCTCGGCCACTGCGGCCAGGGAGTTCCTATGCAATGGCTGCTGAGGACCACCAGCATCTCGTCCTGGTCCTTCTGGTGAAGGGAGAGGCAGCTCCTGCTCCTCTCCCCCTGCTGGTGATGGAGGCAGAGGCAGCTCCATCTCCTCTCCTCGTGATGGTGGGGGAAGTGATACCAGCAGGCATTCCTCCTCTGCTTGTGGGTGAAATGATACCAGCAGGCATTCCTCCTCTGCTTGTGGGGGAAATGATACCAGCAGGCATTCCTCCTCTGCTGGTGGGGGAAGGGATACCAGCAGGCATTCACCCTCTGCTGGTGGACGGGAACCCAGCAGGCATTCACCCTCTGCTGGTGGAAGGGAACCCAGCAGGCGTTCACCCTCTGCTGGTGGACAGGGTCCCAGCAGGCGTTCACCCTCTGCTGGTGGACAGGGACACGGCAGGCGTTCACCCTCTGCTGGTGGACAGGGACCCAGCAGGCCTTCACCCTCTGCTGGTGGAGGAGGCAGAGGCTGCTCTGCTCCTGCCGATGGAGGTGGCGGAGGGGTGTAGTCTCCTGGCGGCGGAAGTGGGAGTGGCGTGTAGTCCATCCTTATTACAGGGGACTGGTGCGGCTCTCTCTCACTTGCAGGGGACTCATGCGGCTCTCCCTCACTTACAGGGGAAGTTGATGGAGGCAAAGGAAGCACCTGCTCCTTTTCTCCAGGTGGTGATGGTAGGGGAAATGATACCAGCAGGCACTCATCCTCTGCTGGTGGGGGAAGTGTTACCAGCAGGCATTCATCCTCTGCCAATGAAGGTGGCAGAGGCAGAGGCAGCTACTGCTGCTCTGCTCCTGTCGATGGAGGTGGCAGAGGCAGAGGCAGCTCCTACTGCTCGGCTCCTGCCAGTGGAGGTGGCGGAGTCAGAGGCAGCTCCTGCTGCTCTGCTCCTGCCATTGGAGGTGGGAGCGGCGTGTAGTCTATCCTTGTTTCAGGGGTCTGGTCCGGCTCTCCCACTCTTGCAGGGGACTGGTGCAGCTCTCCCTCTGGCTCTGGCGGTAAAACCAGCAGGAATTCTTCCTCTGCTGGTGGAGATGGGAGCGGTGGACGCTCTGCCTTCCTCTTCCCCTTTCCCCTTCTCTGCCTCCTCCTCACCTTCCTCTCCTGGGCCAGTTCCTTCTCTCCCTCTTGGTCGGGGCAGTGCACCACCAGGTGCCCAAACTCCCCACAGGCATGGCACCAGCCTTGGTACTCTAGACCACCGAGGAAGTCCTCCAGACCCTGGCAGCCATTTCTCCAGTTCCAGCCTTCCATTTTTTATTTATTTATTGTTGTTGTTGTTGTTGTTTTTTTTTTAAACAACAAATTGCGGTTCCTGTTCTGGTCGGCGTCTAGGTGGCACTGGTAATCCCTCTTCTGGCAAAACATGTCACAAAGACGGCTGGAGTGGGGGACATCTGACCAGAAACAGGAAAATAAACAAAGAGAGAGGTGGAGTTTGGTGGAGCCGAGCGAAAGCATTCGATCAGCATTTAATAAATAAACAGAAAATAAACGATTGTAACAAACACAACAGGACACGGCACATTCGCCAAAATAAATAGACAAACAAAAATGGACTAACACTACACAAAACAGGGTGAGCAGATATTTTAACTATTATTCTTACAATTATTCACTATTACCTCCGTCTCCTATCCCGTTCTCCACTCACCGAACACACAACTCCAAGTATGTGAAACTCGACTGCTAATCAATCACTCAATTGGAGTCGCGGTACAACTGCACTTTATTTAATAAAGTGCAATTCCCTGTGCTCACATATTACATTTTACTTGCACGTGAAGTGCTGTGCAATCCTCATGCCTAAATACAAATATACATACATGCACATTTTAAACACTTGTGTTACACAGGCCCATTTATATCCCGTGTACCAATGACTATACACCAACATTTAACACACCCCACGCAACATATAACAGAAAATACACACAGGGGCGTGCACTTTGTCACACACCTACATTTTGATAGGAGAAAAAAAAAACATGTAAATCCAAAATTGAAAATAAAACACCTGAGAGTGCTTAAGAGGACCTGAAATATAGAACTTAGCTGTTTGGTTCTAGTTTCATAAATTTCACAGGTGTTAAAAAAATTAATCGAAGACTAGTAAATGCTGTGAAAATATGGCACATAGTTTCTGGCATGCTCTATGTGAATCTAGTATATCAATTATGTGGCCAAAACATAACACTACAAAAACAGCCAAGTTTGAAGGATCAGCCATAAAACTTGTGTACACATTGTAAACCACTTATGCATTTAAGATTCTGTGTTATGTTTTTCCTAGGCATGGGGAGAGGGGGTGTGCAGGTGCAGTGGTTTTTTATCCAGCCACTAGACCAGGGGAACTACTAAGCCACATTCAATCATTGCTTTATTCGTTCAGCTAGCTCTGGTGTACAGTGTACTGATTTGTTATAGTTACTGAAAGGTGTCTTATCTGCCTGTCTCAACGGTTCAAGCTGCTGTTTTTGCAAACAAAACAAAAAAAAGATATTTGATCCAAGCGTATCCCCAGATACCAGGATACCAATTATAGCTTGTTTCTTATCAGGGAGCCATGCCTTCCAGAATCCCCCTGTATTTTGAGCCCTGTATTCTCTACTTGACTTGGAGTTGATTTAATCAATCTTAACTCTGACAGGATAAATCACAGCTGGGTTTTATCAAAGTATTTTACAGCACTGATCTGTTGATTGCATCAGCCACTTATTTTGAGGGCTATCCCAGGGTAACCGTGAGTAAGAGTCAGAGTCAATCCATTGAATCCGTTTCACCAGGGCAGTAAAATGCTTATAGCAGGGATATACAGAAGGGTGATCAAATCAACCTCTTAGTTTTAACCTCAAAACAGCACAATAGCAAAGGAATAGGGGGTGTGAAGTCTTGATTGTGATAACTTTGACTGAGTACAAAGGTCTTAGAAACTGTACACCTTTTAAAATTGTAAATGTCACAATCTAAAATAACAGGTCAAATTATTTGATAATTATTGAATATATATTATGATAAATTATGTCTGGAGACTTGCCTTTTCATATCTATTACCACAAATGTTCCCAATATCCTGTTTTGACTAAAAATTATCACCTTCCTTAACTGAAAAAAATAAAAATCTGTGTTAACAAAACGTCTCCGAATCTGGCCTCTTGGTGAGTAGGGCAGTGTATTATTATGCTTGGCCATAGCACCTATAGTACTGAACTGGTGCTGAATCTTTTTATCACAGGTCACACAAACAGAGTTAATTGCATGAGGCCAGGATTGGCTTCTTACCCAGAAACAAATCGTGGTCTGTAGTTTTGTTCTGGGAGGCAGATGCATGGACTATCACATCCAGGTGTCAAGGACAGTGCCTGAAGCAAAGAAACTAATTACATACACTCCACAGGTGCCAGATCCAACAAGAACGAAATCTGCCTTGCTTTTTAAGATGGTGCAGTTCAAAATATTTACAGTTCTGAATTTCAGAACAAAGGGACAAGTTATTTTTTTGCCAGTGTGTGCATTTTTTAAAGATTACAAAAGCACTGCTTTTGCCATTGCTCATTGCCAGTAATTTCCTGCTGTACTGGAATTAGTTTAACTAGAGGTGCAATGAGTTACCAGTCACCTAATGGAATATCAGACAGGTAATAATTAGTATTATTAAAAAGCAAAAAGCATTCAATTACAACTGAACACATGCATGTGTTTGGAATGCAATAGAGAATATAGAATGAAAAAAAAAACTACCAAGTTAATGCCAGTCCTTCCTGCAACTTTGTTTTTTTCTGTAAGTTTTAGTCAGCTGTTTTATTTTTTCCATAAAAGGATTATAAGGAAAAATGGCTTTAAAACATGCTAAATTTAACAAGTGGGCCTACATAGGTATGATACACATAAAAAAAAACATTAAAAATGTGATAATAGACAAAATCGCTTCTGCAAATGAATACACAAGCGTGCCTACATAGGATTGGAAACATATATTATTTAACACATTTAAACACATTCATACAGAAAGAAAGCAAAGTAAAATAAAAAATAAAAAATCACGGTAGCCTTAGATTCTGAATGAATGAATTTCTGTTTTTACATATAAACGACTGTCAATTCTGCAGCAGATTTGTTAATGTAGTACATTTTACAGACATTGACGTCAGTTCCAGTAAGTTCACAAAGCTGTTTTCATCCAGAAAATACAAATGGTCCAAGAAAAATAGCCCTACATGAAGAAGCAATGATATTTCAGAGCTACACACACATTTCTGTTTTAATCCAAGTGAATATCCAATAATAAACAGTGGAAAGGATATACATTAAACCCTAGATAGACTATATATCCTTATTCAACTGAGATAAAATCCAATTTCAAACCACAACCGTATCCTCACTTTTACCAACAGGAGGGTCTTTAAGGGAAATACTGATTAAGCAACTTTGATTTCCAGTTAATTCATTAGTTGAACTGATTTATTCATTTTAAATGGAAACAAAAAAAGGTTTAGATGTAAAGTTGTGGTGCATGTATGGATACACATGGAGATAATCAACATGGCAATAAAGCAGTTCATTTCTGCAAATGTACCTTATGGTTTTTCCATTAAAGGTACACAATCTTAGCAAATACATTCTTTGTCGTCACTTGTATACAAAATTCTCATCGTATGAACCCCTGTTGTTTGCATCTGCATTTACACTTGCTTCAAAATATTGTAGTGCACAATAACGACAATAACACTCAATCATCAATTCTGTGGCTTCTGAGTGGCGCAGGATGTGTCGTATAGCCTGGAGGTCACTGCTTCGAGTCCAGGCTATTTCACTGCCGACCATGGAGAGGAGCTCCCAGGAGGTGGAGCACAATTGGACGAGTGCCACCCGGAGGTGGGAGCTTTTAGGTTGGCAGGTTGTCCTTGGCTCACCGCGCAATGCCCCCTGTAGACTGGCCGGGCGCCCGAGGGCTTGCCTATAAGCTGCCCAAAGCTGCGTTGTCCTCCGACGTTGTAGCTCTGAGGTGGCTGCATGGTGTGGCTGCATGGTAAGTCTGCAGTGTGAAAAGAAGCAGTCGGCTGAGGGCACATGCTTCAGGAGGACAGCGTGTGTTCGTCTTCGCTGCTTCTGAGTCAGCGCAGGGGTGGTAGCAGTGTGCTGAGCCTAAAAATAATTAGCGATTTTAAATTGAGAGAAGAAAATAATAATAATAATAATAATAATAATAATAATAATAATAATAAATCAATTCTAAAGTAGTATTAAAACCTGTTGGATATATCCTTCTGTACACAAAGGAATTCATTAGTCAAGACCTGGTTGTTTACCTGTGAGTGCAGGTTAAAAATGATTACAAAACATAATAAAAAAAAAAATGCAATCCCTTCATATTTAGTTTTGCTATAATTTGGGGGTTATGTCACTTGTAACACCCCACCCATTGCTGCACGTAATAACAGGGTTATGCGTATTCAGGACACATGCTGGTTTTGGTCACTTTGCAAAAACAGGATTTAAAACCTACTGGAATGTTACTAAATATATATATCTATATATATATATATATATATATATATATATATATATATATATATATATATATATATATATATATATATATATAAGATACTTGAACCTTGTTACTTGTTTTGTAACTTTTCTTCCGTTCCGTTCAAATCCATTATACCAGATTGATCACATATCTGTTCTGCTGGGAGACTAGGCTTCAGAGGTGTTTAATCATGGAACTGAAGCTGGGATCTAACCAGAACTCATCCCAGACAGCACTTCTCTGTTTGCAGAGTTCTGCTTTTTGTAGTATGTTCTTTTAGATGTGAGTCTTGCACACTTATTACTGTATTTATCTTATGTTCCACATGTAAGCACTTGCATTATATAGAACATACTTCTATGTAATTAGGGCTGCCCTTTATGCGAATGATTCATTTGTTACCATATTGAAAGTCAGCTTCAGTCATGCTGGACAAGGAGGCAGGCTCTGTGAGGCTGTGAACTTAATGAATGGATTCTGAAGTAAGCTAATGAAGAACCAACTCCTCCAGAGGGTACAGGGATTCAGAAGCAGGCTTTGATTCGAGCCATATATCAGGAAATTATATCAAAGGATAGCTGCTCATAACTCCGCCTCGGAAGCCAACATTAAGGCACAAAACAAGCCTTGAAAGAACTTCAGCCTAAAGGGATACAAGAAACAGAGTTTTTTTCAAAAGGTGCAAAAGCAGACAATTCTGTAAAAGGGTTCTTTCATCAGATACCGGAACAGTTTTTAGCTGTGATCATGAAAGCTAAGCAGCTCCCAGTTTCATTCATTTTCCCTGAGCCTAGTCCTCAGGGTTTGTTTCCATTAACCTGGGGATATTCAGAATCATTATCTGGTATTTTTCTTGCTTTCACAGTAGTTTATTTAACATCCCTAGCCAATGGGTATAGTGGAGGCGTCCATACATAATAACACCAGTCTTTACAGTTTTACACACAGAACTGCTTATCCAGTTCTCATGAATCCTTTTTGGTGCCACTGCAACTTGCCTTGAAGCTGCATAGCAGAGGCTGGGTTGAGGTTGTTCAGGAATCATTTGCATATATTTGGCCTTCAGGAACACAAAGCCAATTATCTGTGGTCATGTTTCCTCAAAGGCACATTTACAAAATACCTGGTTTCCTAAGGGTGAATACATCCAGTAACTGAACTTTGACAATTGTCCTTAAAACCGTAATGTAAAGTGGATATCCACAGCCAGTAACTGACATTAATTTGTGCACGTGGACCACTGGTAATATAATTCATATTTCACATTGCCTATTAGTGTTATCGTATGGAATTAATATCAGATAAAATCTCCACAATCTCAGTACCTGACCAAAATGATCTTGTACACAGTTCTGATACAACTTGCTCAGAGGTTAGCCTTTGCAGATGCTCAACTGCAAACTGTATTGCTATAAGTGTGCAGTAGATATGTCTAAACTATCCCTTATAGACATTCCAGCAATGACAAGAGTAGGTGTACACTGCTTAGAGTTGCTGGTTTGCCTGGTTTGCTGGTTTTCAAGTGGTTGTGCTGGTTCAGGATATGGTGTGCTGGTTCAGGAGATGGTTTAACTGGTCCAAGAAAAAAAAAAAGAGCCATTACTGTAGAGTTTGAAAGCCAGCTGTTTGTAGTCTCCTAAATAAATGTCTGGGGTGGTGTATACCTGCAGGGTTCCCAGTATACTCTAGAGCAGACTCTGGTCCTGCATGGAGCCCAGTATACTGTAGAGCAGTCTCTGGTCCTGCATGGAGCCCAGTATACTCTAGAGCAGTCTCCGGTCCTGCAGGGAGCCCAGTATACTGTAGAGCAGTCTCCGGTCCTGCATGGAGCCCAGTATACTGTAGAGCAGTCTCCGGTCCTGCATGGAGCCCAGTATACTCTAGAGCAGTCTCCGGGCCTGCATGGAGCCCAGTATACTGTAGAGCAGTCTCCGGTCCTGCAGGGAGCCCAGTATACTGTAGAGCAGTCTCCGGTCCTGCATGGAGCCCAGTATACTGTAGAGCAGTCTCCGGTCCTGCATGGAGCCCAGTATACTCTAGAGCAGTCTCCGGGCCTGCATGGAGCCCAGTATACTGTAGAGCAGTCTCCGGTCCTGCAGGGAGCCCAGTATACTGTAGAGCAGTCTCCGGTCCTGCAGGGAGCCCAGTATACTGTAGAGCAGTCTCCGGTCCTGCAGGGAGCCCAGTATACTGTAGAGCAGTCTCCGGTCCTGCATGGAGCCCAGTATACTGTAG
The DNA here is from genome assembly GCF_017654505.1 of Polyodon spathula. Taxonomy (NCBI): domain Eukaryota; kingdom Metazoa; phylum Chordata; class Actinopteri; order Acipenseriformes; family Polyodontidae; genus Polyodon; species Polyodon spathula. The sequence continues at coordinate 21,939,257 of NC_054546.1, forward strand.
AGCAGTCTCCGGTCCTGCATGGAGCCCAGTATACTCTAGAGCAGTCTCCGGGCCTGCATGGAGCCCAGTATACTGTAGAGCAGTCTCCGGTCCTGCAGGGAGCCCAGTATACTGTAGAGCAGTCTCCGGTCCTGCAGGGAGCCCAGTATACTGTAGAGCAGTCTCCGGTCCTGCAGGGTGCCCCGTTTACTGTAGAGCAGTCTCCGGTCCTGCATGGAGCCCAGTATACTGTGGAGCAGTCTCTGGTCTGCAGGGAGCCCCGCATGCTATTGGAGCAGTCTCCGGTTTTCTGTGGCTTTTTTTTCCGCAAGCCTTGCATTTAGGTAGAGCCCCGTGAAATTATTTTTATTTTTTTATAATTTTTTGTCTTATTTTTCACAAATTTTGTTTTATTATAGATACACATTAAAAAAACAACTCAAATAGATGTATATCAATAATAGTATAGTATACATCATGTTTTAACTACATCCACTTTAAAAAAAAAAAAAACACATATTTTGACATAAATGGAACTTGCACTGAAAAATAATTTAGTTACCATTATTTTTCATTAGCAGCAGTAATGGTAACGCACAGTCCCCCACTCTTTTTAATGAACTGCCTATTTACAGTAAATACTGCCCATGCCCTCTATAAAAATATATTATATATATATATATATATATATATATATATATATATATATATATATATATATATATATATATATATATATACAGTACTGTGCAAAAGTTTTAGGCAGGTGTGAAAAAATGCTGCAAAGTAAGAATGCTTTCAAAAATAGACATGTTAATAGTTTATATTTATCAATTAACAAAATGCAAAGTGAGTGAACAGAAATAAAATCTAAATCAAATCCATATTTGGTGTGACCACCCTTTGCCTTCAAAACAGCATCAGTTCTTCTAGGTACACTTGCACACAGTTTTTGAAGGAACTCGGCAGTTAGGTTGGCCCAAACATGTTGAAGAACTAACCACAGTTCTTCTGTGGATTTAGGCAACCTCAGTTGCTTCTCTCTCTTCATGTACTCCCAGACAGACTCGATGATGTTGAGATCAGGGCTCTGTGGGGGCCATACCATCACTTCCAGGACTCCTTGTTCTTCTTCACGCTGAAGATAGTTCTTAATGACTTTTGCTGTATGTTTTGGGTCGTTGTCATGCTGCAGGATAAATTTGGGGCCAATCAGATGCCTCCCTGATGGTATTGCATGATGGATAAGTATCTGCCTGTACATCTCAAGCATTAAGAAGAAGATTAATTCTGATCAAATCCCCAACTCCATTTGCAGGAGTGCAGCCCCAAACTTGCAAGGAACCTCCACCATGCTTCACTGTTGCCTGCAGACACTCATTCGTGTACCGCTCTCCAGCCCTTCAGCGAACAAACTGCCTTTAGCTGCAGCCAAATATTTCAAATTTTGACTCATCAGTCCAGAGCACCTGCTGCCATTTTTCTGCACCCCAGTTCCTGTGTTTTCATGCATAATTTAGTCGCTTGGCCTTGTTTCCACGTCGGAGGTATGGCTTTTTGGCCGCAAGTCTTCCATGAAGGCCACTTCTGACCAGACTTCTCCGGTCAGTAGATGGGTGTACCAGGGTCCCACTGTTTTCTGCAAATTCTGAGCTGATGGCATTGCTGGACATTTTCCAATTGCAAAGGGAAGTAAGCATGATGTGTCTTTTGTCTGCTGCAGTAGTTTCCTTGGCCGACCACTGTGTCTACGGTCCTCAGCATTGCCCATTTCTTTATGCTTCTTCAAAAGAGCTTGGACAGCACATCTGGAAACCCCTGTCTGCCTTGAAATTTCTGCCTGGGAGAGACCTTGCTGATGCAGTATAAGTACCTTGTGTTGTTGCTGTGCTCAGTCTTGCCATGGAGTATGACTTTTGACAGTAAACTGTCTTCAGCAACCTCACCTTGTTAGCTGAGTTTGGCTGTTCCTCACCCAGTTTTATTCCTCCTACACAGCTGTTTCTGTTTCAGTTAATGATTGTGTTTCAACCTACATATTGAATTGATGATCATTAGCACCTGTTTGGTATAATTGTTTAATCATACACCTGACTACATGCCTACAAAATCCCTGACTTTGTGCAAGTGTACCTAGAAGAATTGATGCTGTTTTGAAGGCAAAGGGTGGTCACACCAAATATGGATTTGATGTAGATTTTTCTTCTGTTCACTCACTTTGCATTTTATGAATTGATAAATAAACTATTAACATGACTATTTTTGAAAGCATTCTTACTTTGCAGCATTTTTTCACACCTGCCTAAAACTTTTGCACATTATATATATATATATATATATATATATATATATATATATATATATATATATATATATATATATATGGATGATAACTATTGACAGTATTATTCATGTAATTTGATGGTACATACAGTTAAACTACCCATTAAAATAAATAAAAAAGATATAATTTGTATTTCAATTTTTTCCAGTTTTTATATCACGAATTATGCCTGCATGGCAATCATGATATAAAGCAGGTTCATCTGAACAACCAAACAAGCCGTATTTTCCCCAAAAGGAAGAAACAGCTAATGCTTAACGACGGTATCTTTCGACTCCCATTCAAAATCTGCACCTGATTATTTTGTCAACGTCAGCTGCATACGTCCCCTCATGCTCACATTTTTTGCAGCATTGTTTAATTGTTATGCACGGTTTAAGGCATTTTAGAAACAAGTCTCTTCTTCTATCACAATTTTAATTCCTAAACGACTTGTTCCAAATTATACATCTCAGCAATTGCGTCAGATAGTGTATATGATAACAGCTGAGCCTTGATAACTACGATTGCAAGTATTTATTTAAAGTATTTTTTGTATAAACATCCCAATTTAAAAATGTCATTGTGTTGGTTTATAATGATTTTTTTTATAATGATTTTTATTTCATTTCATGTTACATTTCGTTTTATTTTGTGCTATTTTGTATTTGCGAAAAACACAGGGCTCTACATATAGGCCTGCAATGCTGAGATAAAGCAAGATGGAAGGATTTTGAAACTGTAGAGCCTCCTTTTATCACCGCTGCTGTCTGAGTATTGGACCTCACCTCAGAAGCGGAACAAGAGGCTTTATATCAAAGGGCTTTTTATGGTTTTACCCATCGCTTGTGCTTTCCTATGCCATCACTAGAAACCTATACAGCTTGCAGAAGTGCCACTGCAACTTGCCTCAAAGCTGCATAGCAGAGGCTGGGTTGAGGTTGTTCAGGAATCATTTGTGTACATTTGGCCTTCAAGAACACAAAGCCAATTATCTGTGGTCATGTTTCCTCAAAGGCACATTTAGCAAACATACAAACCCAGACAGACCAAGTGTAGATTTCCAGTGCTTGAACGGTACAGCTTTCTACTGGAACAGGGAAGAAAAAAAAAATCAAAAGCAATTCCAAACTGTGTTTACAGACACAAAATGATTTGCTGTGAAGTGTGCGTTCTTTGAAAGAAAATCAAAAGAATAGTACGCGGTTGTTACGTCAGTATTGCAATGTTTGGTTATTTGATTATCACTGTTCCGTAACGATGCAGCAGAGTAACATATTGCAATCCTCTGGTCTCTCTCTCCCTTGTACCCACTTTAAAGCTCTCAGATGGCTAAGGCAGAGCTACTACAGTGGCTTGCGAAAGTATTGACCCTCCTTGGCATTTTTCCTATTTTGTTGCCTTAAAACCTGGAATTAAAATTGATTTTTTGGGGGTTTGTATCATTTGATTTACACAACATGCCTACCACTTTGAAGATGCAAGATATTTTTTATTGTGAAACAAACAAGAAATAAGACAAAAAAAACAGAAAACTTGAGCGTGCATAAGTATTCACCCCCCCCAAAGTCAATACTTTGTAGAGCCACCTTTTGCAGCAATTACAGCTGCAACTCTCTTGGGGTATGTATCTATAAGCTTGGCACATCTAGCCACTGGGATTTTTGCCCATTCTTCAAGGCAAAACTGCTCCAGCTCCTTCAAGTTGGATGGGTTCCGCTGGTGTACAGCAATCTTTAAGTCATATCACAGATTCTCAATTGGATTGAGGTCTGGGCTTTGACTAGGCCATTCCAAGACATTTAAATGTTTCCCCTTAAACCACTCGAGTGTTGCTTTAGCAGTATGCTTAGGGTTATTGTCCTGCTGGAAGGTGAACCCCCGTCCCAGTCTCAAATCTCTGGAAGACTGAAACAGGTTTCCCTCAAGAATTTCCTTGTATTTAGTGCCATCCATCATTCCTTCAATTCTGACCAGTTTCCCAGTCCCTGCCGATGAAAAACATTCCCACAACATGATGCTGTCACCACCATGCTTCACTGTGGGGATGTTGTTCTCGGGGTGATGAGAGGTGTTGGGTTTGTGGCAGACATAACGTTTTCCTTGATGGCCAAAAGCTCAATTTTAGTCTCATCTGACCAGAGTACCTTCTTCCATATGTTTGGGGAGTCTCCCACATGCCTTTTGGCAGATACCAAACATGTTTGCTTATTTTTTTTCTTTAAGCAATGTCTTTTTTCTGGCCACTCTTCCATAAAGCCCAGCTCTATGGAGTGTACGGCTTAAAGTGGTCTATGGACAGATACTCCAATCTCCGCTGTGGAGCTTTGCAGCTCCTTTAGGGTTATCTTTGGTCTCTTTGTTGCCTCTCTGATTAATGCCCTCCTTGCCTGGTCCATGAGTTTTGGTGGGCGGCCCTCTCTTGCCAGGTTTGTTGTGGTGCCATATTCTTTCCATTTTTTGATAATGGCTTTAATGGTGCTCCGTGGGATGTTCAAAGTTTCGGATATTTTTTAATAACCCAACCCTGATCTGTACTTCTCTACAACTTTGTCCCTGACCTGTTTGGAGAGCTCTTTGGTCTTCATGGTGCTGCTTGCTTGGTGATGCCCCTTGCTTAGTGGTGTCAGACTCTGGGGCCTTTCAGAACAGGTGTATATATACTGAGATCATGTGACAGATCATGTGACACTTAGATTGCACACAGGTGGACTTTGTTTAACTAATTATGTGACTTCTGAAGGTAATTGGTTGCGCCAGATCTTATTTAGAGGCTTAATAGCAAAGGGGGTGAATACATATGCACGCATCACTTTTCCGTTATTTATTTTTTAAAATTTTTTGAAACAAGTTATTTTTTTCATTTCACTTCACCAATTTGGACTATTTTGTGTATGTCCATTACATGAAATCCAAATAAAAATCAATTTTAATTCCAGGTTGTAAGGCAACTAAATAGGAAAAATGCCAAGGGGGGTCAATACTTTTGCAAGCCACTGTACCTGGACAGAATGCTATATTGGGGGTCGTGGTGTCAGTAAAATAATTCCCCTTCACAGCTGTGAATACAAAAGCCTTAAGTACCATGAAAAGTAATTATGATTAATAGTAATCAAAGTAATCAAAGTAATCATGTATTAATGCGTGTGTAAAGGTAATAACCAGTGCACACACATAGAAGAATGGTGCAAAACCAGGACAGTTATGTTCACCGAATAGAGGATGACAGACAGAAGGACACAATCAGCAGGTGTAGGCCCCCATTTTTTTTTTTTTTTTTTTTTTTTAAATGAGGACATAAATCATATTCTACTCAGATGGTCCTTCGTAAAAAAAAAAAAAAAAAAAAAAAAACTGATGGCTCCAGCCAGTGGCAGAGGCATTTAAGAAGGCAGTTACCATGTATCCAATTGGTTAATTTCTAGATGTACAACTTTAAATGTGACATACACCAAAGTCTTCAAGCAACGTATTACTTTACTGTATCCAGTGCTGTCACACCCGAGTCTATAGGTTTAATAACAGGAGTTACTCAAACAGCTATAAGGGAAGAACAATGTATTTTACATTCAGTTCCTGATCACTTAAATAGCATACTCATTATTGCAGGGCTAGTGTGAGTTTCAAGCCATGATAAAGTGTGCTGTATGCTAATTGCTAACCCTCAACTTAGTTTTGAGACACAGTATGTCGTAGTTGAAGTTGACCAGAGCTACAAGGAGCTTATGGTGAGTTCAAGAAACAAATTCAACACTGTTACACCCCCCCTCCCCCATATGGAGGACATAAAGTTAATACAAGACACACAGACATCATATATCACAGAGTTTATTACACAAAATACACACAATTACATACAAAAAAATAGTACACAAAGTAAAACGCCACGTCCATTCCTATAAAATAAATCTTACAAGCCTCGGGCTTCCTTCTGGCTGGTTACTCTACAGCTGTCATAAAGGAATGATACTGGTAACCAGGTCGTTTTTAAAAATTAAAGTTTAATTCTGTATGTGCAGATAGTTTAATTACAACACAATAGAATAACATGGTGGATCATAGCAGTTTATTACACTGGAAAAGTTCAAAAAAATAGAAAGATGAAAATAGAAAGATGATCTAGCAAATAAAAAATAAGAAACGGGATTTTAAAGGCCTGTTTAGCACTTCTTTAAGACAGAGGACATAGACAATTTTGACATGGAATCTGATTTTATTTCTTATAATAATTGTAAAATGTTCTTCTCCAGGGATAAAGGTTTAACATAAATTATTACAGAAATAGTATATTACAGCAGAGATATTTCACAGAAAATGAAACCATGCACATTGTCAACAAGAGAGGAATACCTCAGTAAAGCAGAATTGTTTTATTTCAGACACACACACACACATTATATATAATATACATATATATATATGATATATATATATCTATATATATATATATATATATATATATACACACACACACACACACACACACAGTGCCTTGCAAAAGTATTCAGACAACTGACCAATTCTCTCATATTACTGAATTACAAATGGTGCATTGAAATTTCGTTCTGTTCGATATTTTATATTAAAACACTTAAACTCAAAATCAATTATTGTAAGGTGACATTGGTTTATGCTGGGAAATATTTTTAAGAAAAATAGAAAAACTGAAATATCTTGCTTGCATAAGTATTCAACCCCCATACATTAATATTTGATATAGCCACCTTTCGTTGCAATAACAGCTTTAAGGCTTTTGGGGTAAGTATGTACCAGCTTTGCACACAGTGTCGGAGTGATTTTGGCCCATTCTTCTTGGCAGATTTGCTCCAGGTTGTTCAGGTTGGTTAGACAACGCTTGTGGACCGCAATTTTCAAATAGTGCCACAGATTCTCAATGGGATTGAGATCAGGACTTTGACTGGGCCACTGTAGGACATTCACCTTTTTGTTCTTGAGCCACTCCAGTGTTGCTTTGGCCTTGTACTTGGGATCATTGTCCTGCTGAAAGGTGAATTTCCTCCCAAGCTTCAGTTTTTTAGCAGACTGAAGCAGATTCTCTTGCAGTATTTTCCTGTATTTTGCGCCATACATTCTTCCTTCAATTGTAACAAGATGCCCAGTCCCTGCTGATGAGAAGCATCCCCACAGCATGATGCTGCCACCACCGTACTTCACTGTAGGGATGGTGTGTCTTGAGGCATGGGCAGTGTTAGATTTGCGCCACACATAGCGCTTTGAGTTTTGGCCAGAAAGCTCTATCTTGGTCTCATCTGACCACAAAACCTTTTCCCACATCGCAGCTGGGTCACTCTCATGCTTTCTGGCAAACTCCAGACATGCTTTCAGATGATATTTTTTGAGTAACGGCTTCTTTCTTGCCACCCTCATTTTCCATCAGATTCACAGCCTTACCAACGATCCTTCAACAGTGGGGTTTTTATCCAGAAAATGTGACAGCAACTTTAATGGTTCACAGGTGGAGGCCAATGGTAAGGTAATTGTGTCCTCGTTAGGGCAATTTCTTTCATCGGTGCAAACTGGGAGCTTCCACAGCACAGGGGTTGAATACTTATGCAAGCAAGATATTTCAGTTTTTTATTTTTCTTAAATATTTCCCAACATAAAACCAATGTCACCTTACAATAATTGATTCTGAGTTTCGGTGTTTAAAAATAAAATATCAAACAGAACGAAATTTCAATGTACCATTTGTAATTCGGTAAATTGAGAGAATTGGTCAGGGGTCTGAATACTTTTGCAAGCCACTGTATATATAGGTATATATATATTTTATATATATATATATATATATATATATATATATATATATATATATATATATATATATATATATATATATATACTAATGGATATAAATGACATATTTCTTTTGCAAACATGAATGTAATTTTTTGCATCTAAAAACATTTCAAGCAATGTTTGCAATTGAATCACAATTTTAAAAAATAAACAAATGAATGAACAAAATTCACTGGAGAAGCAAGCAAAGAAAGCTCATAGAAACTCAATACTAATGGTTTGTCAAGGTATCCTAATGTTCAAAATTATTGGGACACCCTTATTGGTTTGTGATGCTTACTTAATACACATCTTTCTACCCCTTAACAGATAACAGTCTAATCTTCAAATATGTGCAAATTATTTTAAATGCAATAGTACCCCAAAATATTGTCCATATTACCCTTGTTTACTAAAATTCTTGATATAGGTGAAAAATGTTAATACACAAAACATCCCATGTGTGCACTGGCACTCCAAATATTACCAATTTACTACCAATGCTGAATATCTGGAAGGGATATTTGTTCTGCAGGGGTCACAATTGCAGAAGCCCATTGGAGAGAAGTGCAGATACTGTACGTGAACGCAGAAACAGGATTGCGATCCAGGTTGACTTCTCTGCAAGTTAGTGTTCGTTGGTGCATAATCTGGAGGGGTCAGAGGGACAAAACCTGTAAAATGCTCCAAGCACCAAGCCAGTAATGTTACAATGTTATGCAGCAGCAGCAAATCTGGACTTAATTTCAAAGAAATTATAGCTTGGAGTACAGAGATACAACCAATCTGGGTTCAGATTATCACAGTTATCCAATTTTAATGCACTTATTGACAATTAAATTCATATCATCTGTTTAGAAAAGGAGAGGTGGTGGGAGCACAAACTATACTGTAATTATAGACAACTTCTCCAAAAAATGATTTAATGCAAGGAGTGGTCTGATATCAAGCCATGAATTTCAATTCCAGAAGAACCAATTCATTTTGCTACCAGATCTGTCTGTATAAAATTCCCTTTTAAATGAGTGCTAATCAAGGCTTTAAATTAATTTGCTGACTTCTTATTAGCATCAGGAACACTACTACTGGCTCAGTTATTGTTGTGCGGATTACCTTTTTGCATTTTTTTTTTTAATAAACTTGAATTAAGGATATGTTCACTTTTCAAGTAGCATGCAAAAGATTTTAGAAATTGTACTGAATCACTTCCTGGGCTTTTGGTCACAAGGTTTATTGCAAGGACGAACCCGGGAAAGTCCAAAGGCCACTCCAATATGTTGAAGGTCCTTGTTTTCAAAAAGTCATTTGGGCAAGACTGGTTTCCGAATACTGGGGAGATTTTTTTTAAGGTCTCTGATTTGACATACCTCTCAATCCAATTACACGTGTCTTCTGCTCAGCAACTTTTAAGATTGGGGTAAATTGCAGTTCTGGCTACACCCCTGCAGCTGGACCACTGAGGGGAATTTGACCTGCAGCACAGGAAGCACTTAGATACAAGAAAGAAGCAGTTCTGCCCTTCAATCTACAGATCTCTATTATTCTACACACATTTAGAAAACAAGCAACGAATGAAAAATGTTCAACACAGGAAAAAATGATTTTTGCAGAGCTGATAGGAGGTAAGAAAAGGCTTTGATCCATTCACAGAGGACTGCAAGTAAGGGAATCCCCCCAGACTTATTTTAGGAGTACTTAATGAGTTGATGTTTTTGTATACTGACAAAAGACAAGATGTGTGGTAGCAACTTAAATATGTTAGAATTGCTTCAAACTGAACAGGGAACCATAAAACTCCAGGTCATCTGTTGAAGAAATATTGCATATATAGCGACCCCAGTGCCGCCTGTGTCAATTATTTTCAGCTTGCTATTTCCCTTAGAGTTTATACCTTTGTGTCTCAGGTTACAGACTTAAAACAAAACGTATGCGTAGCACAGTCCTGCTGGGGAACAATTCAGATACTGTGCAACTGGAAGTAATTTGCACCAATTTCACTGCAAGACGTAGTGGCTGTGGATCTGACAGCAATCTGCAGCACCCGGACGGTCAGAGCGGTTATCTGTTGTTTTCAGAGAATTAAATGATTAGTGTAGAATTGCGTTGAAGACCTGTTGTTATTTACAGGGCCCGGCATCATTTCTGTAATCTGCCCCTTGTAAGTTAGGAGCTAGAATGTGGCAAAGGTCACAACTGAAAATAAGATTTGATATTTCAAGTAAAATGAGAAAATTCCCTATATGCAATATATACTTGTGAGCAATCATTTACTAGCTGTAAAGAGAAAGCCGAAGAATCTCAATGATTTCGCAAGAGACAATGTGCGCACAACCAGCTTGTCCCTCAGCACAGTGCATTGACCAACAAGTTCCTTTGCAGAAAACCACCATCGTAAAGAAAGAAACTCATTCTGGTTTGATCCTGCAGACATGTGCAACAAGCACCAAAAATAAGAATACAAGAACGGATAGCTTGGCACAGTTTCAGTCCCTGCTTTTACATTGTTGTTTTTTACCTTGAAGCTAATTAAGACAATCCATTAACTTAAACTCTGCTTTTTGTATCTGGCACTGTTAACACCTGCCAAACACCTTCATTGATTGTGAGGTTTCTCCTCATTGTACTACTTCTCATAATCACCTATTTAAATAGTTAGCTAAATCATTTATTTTGTAAATTGCATGCAGTTGGAATTCCAGTAGCCTGAACTATATAATGGATTCCGCTTACACCAGTAATATGGTATCTGCATCTTAAAGAATCCTCAGTCTATTCCATGACTGTAGATCTCATCACCTAAGCCAGCTTGCAACAGTGAAACTACAATACATATCTGAATACTCTCTAAATACTCTGAAATGGTGCATTGTTGCAGGACAGGAGAAAGCCCTGCACATAATAAACAGGGCAAATCTCTACTGATTTAAATGTATTGTAAATACTGTACTGTTGTGATTTAAACAGGTGATTTAATGTATTGTATTATTTAAAATGTATTGTTTAAGTTTATAAATGGGGGATGTTATTGTATGATTTTAATGTATGTTGTGTTATTTAAAAAATACACTGTTTTGTTTGTTATTCTTTGGCAGCATCAATGGAGTTGAAGCCCCATTCCATAAAACTTGTGTAGAACCCCCATCCCCCAAATTGATTAATTGTTAATTTGGAGATGGACACTGGGTGGGTGTACAGATAGGAGGTACGGGAGAACAAGGTAATGAAAAAGCAGCAGAAAGTAAAAAGGAAGAAAGAAAGCAATTGCTACCCGTGCTGGGCAGACCAGCTTTTAAACTTTTATTTTGCCCTGTCAGTGGTGTTTTTGTTTAAATATTTATTTTATTTTTGTTTAATAAAAATGGCAATGCAGAGCACTTTTCACCCGCATACCCGCCTGTGTGTCTCCGTCAGCGATCTGGTCTGGGGACGTCAACCCTCAGCTACCCTGTCACATACATGTTAGGATTTTTTTGGACCACATTGGAACCAAAAACAGTAACAGGGCACACATTTGGAAACTGTAGTATTACCGCATTCCTTTTAATAGAACAATTTTTAACATTTTTTTGCTTCTTAAAGTAGTCTGTGTCTTAAATTCGTGTACAGTATAGTGATGTGTGTATTAAAATCGGCAACAAAAGACGTGACTGCCCGAGTACAAAAACAGCAACGTGACTGACTACTGAGAAAAGATGAACAAAGATGGCTGCCTGAATACACAAGCAGCAATGTGACTTACTCCTGAGAAAAGATGAAAAAAAAAGATTACTGCCCAATCTCGAATCCTCTATGTTAAAAAGGCAGCCATTTTCAAAGAAGCATTATTAGCTTTCTGAGGAATACCAAGGGAAGTTTGACAATTTCATCGTTTCTAACAAACAGTACCTGCTTGGACAGATTAGAAATGCTGATCAGACCCCCGTATTTTTTGACATTGCAAGCAATACCACAGTTCACAAATTGGGAGAGAAACAGGTTCTGGCTGTTGTGTTTGCAATGCGGTCATTGCTGTTGTGGTTGCTGGGTTACATGTTGCCTGATGTCGTGCTTGCTGTTGCCGGGATGCATGATTCCGTAAGTGAGTGAGTGGTATGTGTATGACAGTGATGCCATCTTAAATATTATACAGTCCGAAGCGCAATAAATGATATCTGTGGTTAATCTATAATGACACTGTTTTGTGTCAGTTTTGTACACTACAACAGCATAACTGAGGTTGTCTTTGTAAATGCATATTTATTTGATGTTTTATTTTTTCCTCAAATTGAGGCTGGTAAATTTGGGCTGCATCTTAAATTCGATGGAATGCAGTATAGCGTTATGATACTTTTGCCCATTATTTTCTCATTAACTTGATAACAACTCAGTAATTACTGTCATTCATATTGTATTGATTATTCAGTACTGTAATTATAAAGTCAATATAGTGGTAGAAATACTGGGAACATTGTGCACCCTTACTTACCAATTACCAAGTAGTTACCACTTGAAGACATTGAAAAAGTTTCCAAAATGTGTCATTTGAACGTTATTTTTATTTAATTTTTTTAGTATTTCTAAGTTGTTACCAAGCAATAACAGATATATAGTATTCGCATCAATTGCACTTTCCAAATGATTAATTCAATGAATTAACCAATTCAAATGGTTCAAATTTTTTGGGATACACTTAAACATGCAGGTACACTAACAGCACATTAACTATACGCACTTATAACACAATTCAATGACTGTCAGGACATTGAGAACACTCATTTAACAAAGTTATTCTCCTGATCAGATCATTTTGTTGTATATGCATTAAACAATCGAAGTACAAATACTGTGCAACTACCCATGGTTTTTACTTCTCATTCTGTGTAAGGTGCAATAATTTCATTATTGGAGTATGAATGTCAAAAGCCTTTTTTTTCTTTCTTGAGGCACTCGCGGAAATGCAACATTCGATGGCAACATGAATTGGATCAATAAAAAATGCACATCAGAAATGAAAAAAAAAAACATCCTGTTAATTAAGACTTGGACAATGTAGGAGGAAAACATAGGAACAGAAAAGTGCCTCCAGATGGACCACCGGAGAGATAAGGTTTGACAGGCAGCAGAAGACATGCCAGCAGCATCACTTCTCATTGAACAGAGCAAGCCTGCAGAGCCAAACTTCCAGTGAACAAACGTTACTCTACTGCCTGTTCGCTTACAGCACTCTGCTTGAATCAGAGCTCGTCATCTCAAACACTGCACCTCTTCCTGTTCCCTTACAGCACTCTGCTTGAATCAGAGCTCTCCATCTCTAACAGTGCACCTCTTCCTGTTCCCTTACAGCACTCTGCTTGAATCAGAGCTCGTCATCTCAAACACTGCACCTCTTCCTGTTCCCTTACAGCACTCTGCTTGAATCAGAGCTCTCCATCTCTAACAGTGCACCTCTTCCTGTTCCCTTACAGCACTCTGCTTGGATCAGAGCTCTCCATCTCTAACAGTGCACCTCTTCCTGTTCCCTTACAGCACTCTGCTTGAATCAGAGCTCTCCATCTCTAACAATGCACCTCTTCCTGTTCCCTTACAGCACTCTGCTTGAATCAGAGCTCTCCATCTCTAACAGTGCACCTCTTCCTGTTCCCTTACAGCACTCTGCTTGGATCAGAGCTCTCCATCTCAAATGTTGCTTCTCAAACTGGTGCCCCCTTGGAAATTCAGGAAACTTTTGTTAAACAGCATATTTACAGACCCCAATTAGCACTAATCTGATCTGTTTAACATTAATTTTGGTAAGGAAGTCTAATCAGGGTCTGTGAAACCAGTCCTTAAATGTACAGAAAAATGTGCAGTCAGCGTTGTGGTAAGAGATGGGCCTTGTGAGACTTACAGACGCGATCGCTGTGGGATATCACTATGCCTAAGGGTACGATGTGAGGTGCAAGGACACCACAATCACCATGGCTATGACATCACATTGCCCTTTGAAATGAACTGGAGGATGGTCCTTGCCATTGAATAATATACTTCTACTTAAACTGCAGTCGTTTTTTTTTTGTCTTGTTTGTGATTTTGTCTCTCTCTCAATACTCCGTTAGCAGGTTCCTACTCAAAATCGCGTTTTTAAAAAGCTCCCTGAAATTAAACAAAACCTCCGATCACAGGTCAATTTCAACACTTAGAATAAATCTGTAAATGCTTAGCAAGAGACTGTAAATATTTAGATTAACACTGTGCCACAGGCAATTTATTAAGCATCATTAGCACATTGCTTTGTGGAAGTTTACAAAAAACACTTCTGTCCGATGAAAGAGTTTATGACAGGTATCAATTAAAGTAGATTCTTTAAATACTTTTAGATACCTTTTAAATGTCAGAAAAAATTTCTCTTAGTTTGTGAAGATGATGGATTTTCACTGCTTATATGTAATTTCTCTAAAAAATAAAAACAAACCTTTCTAATGGCTTTGGAGATAGATACAGAGATTTTTTATTTTTTTATTTAGCAAATCTACTACAGGTAATTTCAACATAACTAAAAAGCTATCTGTATATTTGAACACAAGCTGTTAAATAGTCATTTGTGGTTTTGTTGTGTATTTAAAGCTTTCTGGTTAGTTTCAATACAAAATGGACAAGACGCAGAGGTCCAACCTGTCAAGACCTTCGCTTCAGTGGTGATGTCACGCAAGACCTATTGGGTAACCATTAAAAACATTGATCTGGAACACATACTGAAACCCTTTTTATCATCGAGATACCTACTGGAGTTATATACACAATCTTCAAACAGAAAACAGGATTCCCAGTTTCACCCTTTAGACAATTGAATCCCCATCACAAATTCCACTTAAATAAAAACTACAAATATTAAGAGCGTTGTATAATGGATATAAATGGTTAAATAACAGCTAATGGTTAAAAAACCTTCTATCACCTATACTGTTTTCTTGGTCTATGTGAAAATACATCATAGTATGCATTACAATTTTATGCCAGGTCATAACTGTTGTTTTCATTCTAATGAGAGTATTGAGGTCTGGTGCTGAGCTGCTGCTGCTGCTGCTGCACACACTGTAGATTGCACAGTCCCTCTTCCTCTTCTTTGGACTGGTTCTCTAGGCCCGGTACAGCAGCATCCTCTCAGCACACTGCTGTCCGACCAGGCCTGCGTACTGCAGCACTGTCTCCTCGTCACTGGGGCCTGTCCTCTTGCGAGCATACAGCAGGTAAGGCATGACTGTCCTCTTGTGAAGCACGAGCACCTTACCCACATCCTTCATGCGGCCCACATCCACTGAAAACAAACAGAGAACAAAACAATAGTAGGGTTATCATTATTTATTGGTCATCTGCTTCCTATAAGGGATAATAACAATTCAGCATTACTCTTCAAAGCATCAGAGGTCAGCACCTGTCAGATGTTGTTCTGAGCCAAAAGCCCTTAACAAAAGGCCAGTTATCTCCAGGTAACAAACGCTGCAGAGTGTATTAATGCTATTGTAAACCCAACTAATGTTGGATTATAAAGACTTTTTTTTTTTTTTTTAATGTGATTTCAGGTTACATCTTGGACCGGATTATTTAGGCTACTTGAAATCTAGGTTGCTATTTATTTAAAGCGAGTTTCATAACTGTAAAGTCCTGTTAGCTTCTAGAGAACATATACTTGCAGGATAAAGGCTACTCTACTCAGAACCTGATTGGTTTATTATAGGTTTGACATTACAAAAAAACATTCAACAGGGCATTGCCAGTCCACCACTTCTTTACAGCTAAGCCATGTTAGTATTAATAGTTTAACTGACATCCAGATATGAAAGGTAACAATGACTACTGTGGATTCAATAGCTACAGTTTCTTTTGATTAATTCAGTTTTTGATGTTCTCAACTCAATTGGAAAATGTACTAAGTAAAACATCAAAGGGTGATAGGAATGTTTTAATAAAATCAATTTAAAACTGATCATAATATTGTAATGTGTCTTTGTAGAGTGGGCCACGAAAGATTTGTAACTTCAAAAGTAGCAATGAAAATGTTCAACTACAGAATCACACCTGGAGGAAAGATCTTGCTTTGCTGCATGAAAAGGGTGCAATAAAACATTACCCTGTAGTGCAAAAACTAATCTGGTAATCCTCACATATTTCTGTACTTTTGAAGTTATAAGGTAACACTTTAAAATAAGTGTCTAATTCCAATGTAACTAACACATGATTTCTTCCTGATTTCAAATGCAATTCCTATTGAATTGAAAAGTCACAAGCATGAGTTCCTGACATACTTTTCAAGACTTCATAACATTTCCCTTAATACCCATGAAATCATCATGAACAGGCACTTATTTTAAAGTGTTACTAGTTACAAATATGGATCATTCTTTGCCATGCAGTAGATACAAGTGAAATATAAAATACAATTACATTCTCTGGCAAATTGAATTGCAAGAGAAATTACAACAAGCAGAATTAGAAAGCATGAAAACAACTGGTACTCTGCAAAGGTTCATTCAATATTGAGGTCAGATTTAAACTGTTGGGAATTAACTACTTGTTTGTTTATTGAGTTTATAAAACTAGAAGGGGACAGTAGAGATGCAGCATCTAATTTACAAACTGCAACGGAAGATTACACACACACACATACAAGCTGGACCATGTTTCCATTTAAATTAACACACCACACCTCTTACATTTAACTTGCATTACTGTGCTCATACAAGTTTTGGATATTTCTTCTTCGTTTTTTTGTTTACTAAAGAATTATCCAATGGTTTATGACAGCGCCATAATACAAAAACTGAGCAGAACTAAAACAAATAAAATCAATGTTTAGTATTTTTTCCATTCACATACACACACAAATCTTTATTCCTTCAGATTGTCAGCATGAAATCATCTTCTATTTAAACAATGCATGTCACAAATCTTAACGGCCTACCTTGTGTAACTGTAAGAGGAAATAGACCCCATTGCGGCTGACAGGGGTTAGCCCCCCTAGATGGCAGCTCTGTGTTTTCAAATAGAAAAAGATGCTGGAGACACCCACCCAAGGCTTATATGAAATTAAAGAGAAAAATACCCCTAGAGTCTATGAGAGCGAGGCGCGGAAGATGACTCAAAGTTTGACATCACAGTTAACAACTTAGAAAAGGAAACAAATATGAGAATGGAGAGTACTTTGCAAAGGACTAGCTCAAGATCTGCAGTTAGCAAAGACATGGGGATCCAGGTCCGTGTCTGTGGCTGGAGCAAAGTGACAATGGTTAGGGATTTGAAGATTCATCAAAATGAAATGCTTGAGGGAGAAGGGCCTCATATTGATCAGTACTTTTTATGAAGTCAGTCAAGTCAGTTGAATGAAATCCAACGACAGGAAGCAAACCACAGTTTGCAGGATATCAGCACCCCTGTCATAGATGAGCAGAGGACTGGCATAAACACAACTAGTGATGAACCTAATGATCCTTGTGAACCCAGTCAGATGAACAGTGTAAGAGAAAAAAGAACCTCAACGGGCACAAGCCTGGAGTTAAATGGCCAAGAGCTTCTGAGAAAACAGTGTGGGACACAGTAAACACAGATCTCTGTTTTACATTGGAAAGGTTAGGTGGAACAGTCAAAAAGAAGCTGGATACATTTGTGGTCACCATCTACGCATATGGAAGCGAGACATTTGGCGTTGAAAAAAGAAAGGAGAAAGTACAAACTTCCTGTAAAGTCTAGACGGCAGCAGGAGATTAGTTAGAAAAAAGAGGCAGCTGAGGAAGTAATGGAGGAGAGCAGAACAAAGTCAGGAGGCACTCAATCTATTACAAAAGGTCAGAAAAGATAAGCTTGCAACATTATGCAGAGCTAAGCAACTACAGAAAAGCTGCAAAAAGGAGGAGCAAGCGAGAACTATCTTTTATGAAGTCCCATTCAAATTTGCAAAGAAGTTATTCACCAGGGAGAAAAATGGCACACTAAAACTAACTATGTCTGAGCTGGAGAGATATCACAAGGAAACACACACAGATTCAAAAAAGGCAAGAGTCTATGTTGATTCTTTCAGACATCCCATCTAGCAATCCACCAGAACACCAAATGGAGGACTACGCACCTAAGTGGAAAAAGCACAGCAAGCTGTGAAAAGGGCAAGGGCGTCATCATCTCCTGGACCTAACGGAGTTCTTGTTGAAATTGATGAAAGTAGCATGAGGAAAAATAAGTTGTACAAAGAGCATGGCGCCAAGCAGGTGGGGTCTTTATAACCAAAGAAAAAGATATACTGATTACTGAAAACACGCTGTGACTGAAGGTACATTTTTTGAGAAAAATAAAATAGTAATTTATATAGAACTAGGAAACTACTCAGAATGGCCATTTAACAGCTCCTTTTTAACCATAGGATTTCATTTTAATTATGGCACCTTTTACAAAGTACCAGAGCACTGGAAATATGAGAACTGTGCATCTATTTAGCTCTAACTGCATAAAAAGGCCAAAAACCATCAGATATTTTTAACTTTTGAATGGTCTGTCATCATTAAAATGTAATCCTAAATTTCTTGCTAGTTTCATACAATATCAATTGGTTCAATGTCTTCAAAACGGCATGAAATTCTAACGCTGCACAATAATTTCAGCTAATTTACATTACACTACACTACAAAGTGTGACACAAACTAAAGTTTAAAACAAGTTGGCATGTACAGATGCACAGTTAAAAATTAATATTTATGGTTAAATGTAACCTGCATTAAGTGATCATGCTTGCCAATGCTTAGCTTTCATCATGGTATATCACAGTATTAAACTTGTATAATGGTTAATGTACATTATTAACAGCTGAGTTACACAGTACTTCTGCTAATTCACTAATATCTGTTTAATGGATCTAGGTGTTGATTTGAGCAACCTTTACCCTGATAAGCCACAGCTGCGTTTTTAGAGCATTTTACTGCAGTAGGGAATGATCTCAGTATTACTCTAAAAACAATACAATTCCCCAGTGTTGTGACATCCAGCTCGGGTTTGTTCCCGCAGGGTAAATGATAATAAAATCAATCCCCTAGAAATGTTCAAAGAAAATGATTTCTAAGCATAGTTAAGCCATAAACGGTTTAAATCTGAAGATGTTGCATTTATTTATTTTTTACATTTTCTTTCTTGTATTTAATTACTGGGTGACAGTAGTTAAGATGGAGGAACACCTTTTTAGAATTCATTCTACACTCATAGTTACACAGTACACGTGATCTTACCCATACAAGGAACAAGTGATCACAAACAATCATTAAATGTGAGCTGGCATTTTAGGAGATTTATATATTGGCATTATATGGGCCAAATGTACCAGGTAGTTTCTTCAAAGTAAAATCTGAATCACTTTGATGTCGAACTAACACAAAACTGATGTACAAAACTTTTCTGATTATTCTTTGATGACAAAAAGATAAAACTGTCCCAAGATAAATAAATCATACGTATGGGCACCATTTTTTAAAAACTACATTTCAGAAGAAAATAAGTAAATAAATAATTTCACACTACATTGTGTCAGTATATAATTAATAAGCGTTGCATTGAATTTAACAGAAGCATATTACTGTAGAAATTGCCTCTAAAACTGCTTCTAAGTAGCTTATCTGTGACCTTTCTATATACGTGTTTAATAAGCTACAGTATTTCTAGCCCTTATTTGAAAACAATTGTATCCATTACTTTGCCAAGACCCAGATTAAAGATCACCATTATTTTTTTAATAGATGATAATTTTCCAATCATTTGAACAGTTGTTGGTTTCACATTCTGGAGAGTTCCGACCTGTAAGTTATTAAGACAAGCGTGGCATTTAACGAAAACTGTCACACATTTACAGCATATAGGGCTCTCAGGAGTTGGCTGCTGGAGGATATTTTTTTAATACTGTGTTTATGAATAATTGATTGCTACAACATGCAACACTTTCAGCACAATGTACCCAGTCAGCCACCAGGGTGATTTCGAGGTCCTGTGCTCGGCTACAATAGTCCACTGAGGCCCTCATTAGCTGCGCTGAGTTCCCTATGGATCAGTAAAAGCAGCCTCAGTCAGCACAATGCAAACTTTATTAGGGAAAGCTGATGGAGCTCTCTGCCAACAGCACAACAAGCCTGGGACATTTCACCCCTCTGCCAAAGCTCTCATACAATTGGCTTTGGATTTTTGGCATTTATTACTATTTTTGTAACTGGGTTCAATCTAACTTTATTTCCACATATCTGATTTAGTTTTTATCATACTCTTACAAGAAACAACATTGGAAGTTTGTTCAAAATACTTAACTTACATCTATGGCCAAATGTTTTGAATCCCCCTATAGAACTCACACATTTTGTTTCATAGTTGAATGAAACCTGCTGAATAATGTTACGTTAACATATTGAATTACGTACCTCTTTGTAGTTGTCTATATACTTAACGAAATAATGACAAAAATGAAAAAAATGTGACATTAAACATCAACCATTAAATACAGTACTACTATTATGGATTCCGGTAGACTTTTGTGATGTAATTTTATTCTAATTTAATTCTAATCTTTGATTAGATTATGTAAATAAAGGATCTAAATTATGTTCATACAGTGGCTCTCAAAAGTGTTCACCCCCTTGGACTTTTACATATTTTATTGTGTTACAACATGGACTCAAAATTGACTTAATTAGGAGTTTCTGCCACTAAAAGTGCAAAATAAGAGGAAGAGACTTGCCTGGGCCAAAAAACACAGAAACTGGACGTTTGAGGAGTGGAAGTCGGTCTTATAGACCGATGAGTCAAAATTTGAAATATTTCGGTCCAACCGCCGAGTATTTGTAAGACGCAGAAAGGGTGAGCGCATGAGTTCTGCATGTGTGGTTTCCACTGTCAAGCATGGAGGAGGCAGTGTCATGGTCTGGGGTTGCTTTGCTGGTGACAGAGTTGGTGTGCTTTACCATGTCCAGCTATTAGTAGCTATGTTGAGGAATCCAAGATTTAGAGACAATTTTCAATTTTCTTGAACATGAAACTACTTATGTTTTGTTTTGTATATTGTAACATGTGTTTTCATTTTCAACTACTTACGGAAACGTATACGATGTAAAACATTGTCAATTATGAAAAAAACCTAGTTTCCAGCAAGTAATCTTTTGACTGGTACTGTGTGTGTGTCTGTCTATATATATATATATATATATATATATATATATATATATATATATATATATATATATATATATATATATATATATATATATATATATATATATAACTTCAGAGCAAATGGCAGCCTATGATTAGCATCTGGAGTGTAGCTGAGAGGAGATTAGGATGTAGATCATTTACTTTATATCAAACACTGAGGGGAAACTAATTCACCATACTTCATATCCATCCTCCATTATCCTCCTGGTTTTTGTTTTCTTGCTGGCCACATAAAAATATTCCACTCCCTTCCTGTGAAGTAGAACTAGCACTACTGCAGTCCAAAAACACTCAAACAGAAAAATCTGCTTTGTTTTTGGAAATATCTTTCTTTTATCACAACTTGTCTTCCACGAGTTTGGGGAATATCTTTTTGTCATTCTTCTCGACAGGTCAGTTTCAGCTGTTCAATACACCAAGACTGTCTTTTATTTTCACCTGCAACCTTACAGCATACTTCTTTGGTGAATAATTGTGGAATACTTGTGGGCATGGCTGTATTTCTATTTAAACAGAAATGGGTTTAATTCAATCATGCCTGGAGCAGATGTTGCACAGCAAAGACTTTCACTAGGGCTGCGCTTGCCTACCCAATCCTGTAATTACAGAGAGTATCCTTTGAAGGAAAAGGATACTGTGCAGCACCCACCTCAGCAATGACAGTAGCCAGGTGTGATAACCCACAGGTAATAACTGGCAAGGGGTGATAACCCACAGGTAATAACCAACAATGTATGATAACCCACAGGTAATAACCAACACGGTATGATAACCCACAGGTAATAACTAACAAGGTGTGATAACCCACAGGTAATAACTAACAAGGTGTGATAACCCACAGGTAATAACTGACAAGGTGTGATAACCCATGTGTAATAACCATCGTTCACTTTCTCCGTTCTCATGTTATTTGTTGATAAAGAGTACTTGTTTTTTTTTCACACTGAACAATGTGCGGCTAGTTTATCTGTGTTACAGGCAATCCTTATTCAAGTTTCCCCATTGTAAAAGCAAATCAAATTGTATTAACGCACAGTGAAAGCATGATAGAATATATAGGTATTGCAAAGCATATGTAAATGCATGCTACAACTATATGAATAGCATGGGGAAACTGCAGAATTACTGTGCAAATTTACTGTGCTAAACTGCAGAATTACTGTGTTAAACTGCAGAATTACTGTGCAAATTTACTGTGCTAAACTGCAGAATTACTGTTCAAATTTACTGTGCTAAACTGTTCTAAGGCAATGAGTCCATTTGTTTCCTCAAATATAACAAATATAATGAGTGTGAGGCTCACCTACAGTAAGGCTGCCACATTGTTTAGTTTTTTGCAAACATGTAAACTACATGTTGTAAACTGAATGGTAATATTTAAACAATGAAGAGGACCTGCTGAAACACAAAATATTGGTATATTAAATAATTAACATTAAAAAAATCATTACCTTACAATTGGGAATTAAACATACTGCTAAGCAGTACCTAATACACTCTTTCAGTAAGAAATCAGATACTTCAGCTTTTTGCATAGAGGTGTGCTTCAGTGGTGGAGTGCAGAGCATCAGTACAGAGCACATAAAAAAAATTTGTATAGAACACAAAGTACCACACACCAGCTGACAATCCTTGTGCTCTGTGTTTAAATAATGAACCGGAATGCTACTGAGTCAGTATGCTGCTCAGTGATCCTTTATATTTCTAACCTTGGAAGCATTTATTAGTATGAACTAAACGCAGGAGTTTACATGTTTATATGTGGCAGCCTTAATCTGAAGTTACTTGTCATTACAAAATAGAATCAACTCTGTCTGTACTGAACCCTCCGAGTCATAGCTAGAACTGGCTAACTCCTACAACGACAGGAATGTCAGAACCACGAAAGCAGCACCTCATATTACATTAACACACTAAACTGTTTCCATTATTATAAAAATCATAATTGAAGAGCTGATACTGTATACTACAAACACAAGAGAGAAAAGTCTCTTCTTCTGATGTGGACAAGTAAAGAAAATGGGTGTTATTGTTTCCACTTACTCCTAAAGACACTATTAAGCTCAAGAGCTAGTGTCTGTATATAACAGGTAACTTAATAAACACAATCAACTCTTCAAATCTAATATCACATATATATATATATATATATATATATATATATATAATATATATATATATATATATATATATATATACCTACCTGCATACAACACTGTATCATTTTTCACCATTTTATATTTTTATTCTCCGACTATTGCAGTTTGAAATTCACCATGTTTTAGTGCTGGATGACCCTTTCGCTCTTCTTAAAGCAGTGATAATATTGTTTAAAAAAAGGTTTGAACTGCTGAACTGCACAATTAACCCAGCAGATAACACAGTGAGGCACGAACTAACAAAGCCTAATGCTGATCTAAACATCCTCTCTCTCTTTAAACACCCCTTCTCAGTGCTGTCAGTTTGGTTAATTCACACCCCGACAACACATGAATGAGGCTCGCTGAGGGGCAAAGGTCAGGTGCCCTGGCACCTCTTTGAGGTCCAGCAGACCCTAAGCTTATTAAAGCGCATATTTCAGTCAGGACACCGCATGGGTCTGGAAGCAGCTTTGCACACTGACAGTATTAGTTTCTCTGCTGGTAACAAAGGGTTGCCTTTTGAGAAACCACTCTCTGACAATGAATCCATAGCTTAAAATACTCATCAGATATTTAGTTATAATACAAGAACCCAAGTGCTATCCAAAGCTATTCATTTCTTATTATCTACTATTATCTGTATTGAACTGTTTTTACTGGACCTCTTTTATTGCACTGATCATTTCTAGTTCTTCACTGGTCTTTTATGTTAATATAGGATTTGTAAATACTTCATATGCAATGACGTACAACGGCTGCATCCTGGAACTGTGCTGCACACCACATGGCCTGATTCCAGCAACACTCTTTGAGTGAGTTTTATCCACAACAAGTTAGGTACCAGCAAACAGTAGCAACTTTTCATATGTAAATTTCAATGAAAATGAACACAAACTACTAAGCACTACTTAAGGTAACATCTACAAATTGCTACTCAGAACAAATGCTAAAGTATCGGTGGCATATATATATAACAGCTTAGAACAGTTTTATGAATAGCAAACTATACTTTAATCATAAAAAAACATTCATTCACGTCTTGTGAATAGGGCCAAAACAGCCAAATAGCCACAATCCTTTGAATAACCAATATGCTTTTAGAGTTTTACAATCTAAAAAACAGCTCATAACTTATAATTACCACGTTTACACGTTCAATGAATCAATACATCTATACATGATTCAGTTGAATCCTTAACCAAATATGCAGTGACATGCCAGACTCACTTGGGGTTGAAGGAATCAGTACTTTAACGCTGTGTGCACTTGGATCCCTTTAATTTCCAAACTGAACATGTATAAAGAAACTGGATTTGCTTTCAGCTTCAGCACACTGTAGTGTAGCTAATAATGAAGCTGTTAACAGCTGGGTCTGAATCTCAAACCCCATTTATCCTGCTCTGCCTGAGTGACTCTTGATGTCACTGTTAGGAGCTTGTGCTGACAGGGTTTGAAAACTTTCAGTCCATTGTGACTGCCGATCGGCCAAGCAAACACCAGGAGGCTTCTAAAGTTCATCTGTCGTCCAGAAGTGTGCATCAATTTCTAAAGAGACAGAACACAGTTCAAACTGTTTTTAAAATTAAAACATCAATAGGCATTTTCATAAACACTTCAGTCTCTGTTCCAGCAATCTAGTAAAGGACAAGTATTTATAGGACAGGAATGCTGTCTGCAGGTGACAGACAAAAACAAAGTATTACTTTTAATGGGACTGCCATAGGGTATATTTACAGGAACTAACTTGTCTATTCATAAGGTTCTAGAGAATTGTTGCAATTCAATTACAAACATTCCTAACTCTTAATGGTATATTCAATAAGCTTCAGTCTGGTTTTCGTGTTGCACATAGCACCGAGACGGCCCTTGCCAGAGTGCATGATCTGGTGAACTATCTGCTGATAAGCTCTGACTCAGACTTTCCATCAGTATTAATTCTTCTTGCCTTTGATACTGTAGACCATTCCATCCTACTGAAAGCACAGTGGGACTGTCTGGCCTTGTATCATCCTGGTTCAAATCTTCTCTTTCTGAGAGGTTTCAGTTCATCTCTATTGGAGGTAAAACTGGCATTATCGGAAGTTGTCTGTGGTGTTGCACAGGGGTCCATGTTAGGTCCCTTGCTGTTTTTATTATATATGCTACTGTTAGGAGACACTGATATGCTGATGATACCCAGCTATATTTTTCCCTAAAGCCAGGCATTTGCCTGGGTGTTATTAGCTGCTTGACTTACAAACATTAAGCATCGGATGTCACACAATTTTCTAATACAAAGTTAGATGAAACAGAGGTTGTGCTAGCAGCATCACAGAATCAACCAAAACGAAATGTGGGATTACATGAGCTCGACCCTTGAAGTCGCTCATCAAAACTTTAACTAGAAATTAAGAGTTTGGGGGTCTCATTTGAGACTCAAAGTATCTTTTTACAATTTGAAGAATATAGCGAAACTTTGATGCCAAGAGACTAATGCATGCCTTTGTTTCATCTAGAATTATTGTAATGCACTTGTAATGTACAGAGCTTTGCGATACCTTTGTATAAAAATTGATATATAAATGCAATAAATAAATAAATAAATATTGCCATATTCTTACTTTTTCCACATCCAATGTAGGCCCACCTATTGAATTTTGCTTGTTTTAATTTTTGTGAGTGCCACTTTAAACAACTTCAGACTTCACTTTGTTGTTTAGCATTATGAGGTGCAATATTAAAATATTATAATTTTTAAGATGCAAAGAAACTAATGCAAAATAGGAAAAATTATTAGTAAAACTGCACAATTCGGCTTACAGTACATAGGATTCAAGGGGAAATCCCTGTCTTTTATAGGCCCTTACCCTTTACTTTTAATTGAGGTTAAATTGTCTGGAGAGTGATTTCCATTGGTTGCTGAAGTCTTGAGAAATCAATGTTTAGGATTTGTCACAATTGCAGTCCATTTAATCCTGTGTACAGTGGTGTAATTTACTGAATATACAGAACCATTCTAAAGTTCAAACAACACTCTCTGCCTATTAGCAGTTCCTGATTTCAAGAAAGTAGGATGAACTGTGTACTAATGCATACCTTTCCCATGTAAAAAGAAGCTTAAATACAATGTAGTAGAAGCTAATAATTAAGCTGCTAACAGTGTCTAAATCTTGAACAGACACATACCCTGTTCCATCTGAATTACTTTATGTCCCTGGTTAGGAATCAGTGCTTTATGAGAGACGACATCTCTTGTAAAACCCTAACCACATATTACACTATACAATGCCCGGACACAGCTCTCCCATTGTTTTCTATGTAGGTCAGCTGTTCTGTTATTGCTCAATAATGGAACAACAAATAAAGCACGGCTGAGCTTGTATAAATTAAAAGACACCTGTTCTAAATGCTTCACACAGAAGCGCAAGCTTTGCTCTCAAAAAGTAAACCCATTTTTACTGAACTTTAAAATTGGTATATTACTACCCCACTAGCATGATATTTCTACTTAATACACCCATCCCTCGTTATATCGCCCCTCGCTACACTGTGGATTCGGATATATCGGGGTCGTGGAATTGGCTCCCCATTTTTAGTGTTAACTGCATATGCCTTAGCTGCAATATACATAGGACCCGATATTCAAAAAGTTTGCGCACCGCGCAGAGGGGTCTGCATGTCGTAAATGGCCATTGTGCCGAAATTGTGCCAAGTTGCCATATTCGAAACGTCCTTTTGTGTGTCACAATTCATTCTGCGCTGTGCAGAAATAAAATGTATGCATCGCGTAATATGTGGGGAGTGGCCGACAATATGCACGATCCTGGTATATTCAAAGGTATGTGCCAAGCACAAAACCAGGTTTGTGACGCGCAGAATAAGGATTGTAAAAGGACTGAGTTAACTCTGCACACACTACCACTCCAGCACTACTACAAACAGGCAACAATGGTAAACGTGGGTAGCATGCAGCGTGTCCGTCGACATGTGGATGTGAATGATGCAAGGCACACCCAGCAACAGCAACCCCGACATAGGCAAAGATATGCTGAAAGGGTGCACCAGCCTCGGCACACACGAGGAGCTCAGCAATGAGCAAATTGTGTCCAGGTGTACCAGTCAGCGATTTTTATGAGGTCGAGCACCTGCTGCGCGTGGTAGGTGCAGTTGACTGCACCCATATCACAGGTTGTCCTGTTCTATCCGGATTCCAGTTGTATTTGGAATAGTGGGAAATTTGAATAGCTATTCCATGCCATGTAAAAAGGGTATTCTGAATGAATCCATCCGTATTCTGGATACCAGTATTCCAAAAACGTGATACCAAATACCCACTTAGTATTAGGATACTATTGGAATACTAGCCCTTCTTGACACCTTATTCAGAAAACCAGTTTTTTTCTAGACACAAGTCGTCGTTTTATAATCTATACTATATAAAACAAAGGCTTCTGTGCCCAACAAAGCCTCTGCAAAAACTGTGCACAAATATATTAGTACTTGTTTGACCCCAAACTGGTTGCCGACTGTGTAATATTTAGTAGATCAACAGTCAATAACAGTAGCAGCAAGTCAATCGGACAACAAGAATGAATGCACAACAAAATACAATTAAGACACAGGCAAATCGCATTTAAAACAAAATACACAAAAGTAGTCAACTATTTAAAACAATTACAACTCTCAGTCACAAAATCATGCAGTTTACTCTTAAATTGCAATAAAGATATCTGTGTCTGCAGCTTTAGTTTGGACTGGAGCTCATTCCACAATTGCATAATTAGCAAAGGATCCTTTACCATCCTGAGTACATACATTTATGATTTTAAAATGCAAAAAAGAATGAGATCTGAGGCTATGGTTACCATGGGAAGTTATAAGATATTCATTTAGATAATTATATTCACATAATTTACACTGAATAGCCATATATATTAGAATATACCAGTGCTTCAACCTGCGTAAAGCTAAAGAAGTCCAGCCTACCAAATCGTATAATATACAATGATGAGTATTAAGTCTTGTATTTGTAACGTACCTCAATGCTGCATGATATAGCGAGTCCAGTTTACCTAAAGTTGATGGTGATGCAAACCTATATACTGCATCACCATAGTCAATTTGCAGCAAAAACATACAAGCAATAAGCCTCTTTTTTTGTTTCCATAATAACATGTGCATATCATAGTGACGTTTATAGCATATTCCCATGCCCAACAGACGAGTATTTGACGAGAGTCAAATAGTGTCGGAGTAACAGTCCACTCTGGAGTTGGGTACAATAGTACAAACATACAATAGTACAGAACCCCATCTGTCACACATCTGTAAATTATTTGTATAAGTACGTCATACACCCATCTTGTGGATATTGCTTTATCTGGCTTTTCCATAGGTTGCTGTGCATTACGGGTGAGGGATGGACAGCTGTAGTTCGGACAGCCAAACACTGACAGGGCACTCTTGCTGCGAAAGGCATGCTGATGTTTTCCTAAAGTCAGACCGGTGGTACGATCAACCAATCACAGACCTGTATTTTCTCTGCAGCAGTCCAATCATAAGTTAGCTGAAGCGAGACAAACAGTTCTGTTAACTGTAATTTCTGGATGTTTTTATGCAGCGTGTCAATGTTGCTAATTGCACACAGACTGTTCATTTATTGAGAAATCATAGTAGGCTACAATTAACATTTTAGGAGCATATTTAGAATTAATTATTATTCTTACAAAAAAATGGCATAACGAAAATTAAATCCATTCCGGTGACACTCAAAACCTTACAAACTGGGCTTAATCATGATGTTCAAATGGGTGAGTAGAATGAATAACATAACGCATTTGGGTGTATTGTATATAAAAAAATTCTTGATTGATGTTTACCTTGAGGTGAATGAACTCGTTACAGTTACAAATCAGAGAGTGCGCTACCACAGTAGACTTTGTCACGGCACGACTTATATAAAAAAAAAAAAAAAAAAAGAAAAAAAAATCAGAAAAAAAAGACAGTATCCAAAGCCTTTTTTTTTTATTTTACTTCAAAAACATACAGCTGTGTCAGATCAGCTGGCCTTTAAAGAAACCTACATAGTATTTCAGTAAAACAGTAGCGTTATCAGTTCATTAATTTGAAAACTCGACGCCTAGCTATGGAGCCAATTGTGTATTTGAATGGTCTGTATGTATGTGTGCACGATATATTGTGTGGTCTTGTCTATTGTCATATCAGTACATACTGTGGCAACACCAATGATAGCAGCTTGTCGGGATAATGCCATTACTAATGGTGACTGTTCATCATTCCACATTCTCACTTGGCTGTTGTGTGCAGTTGTTATATTAGTAGTGAACGCGCAGATGGTTTTGTGAGGCACAAACAGATTTGCGAACTGCTCAAAAAACTGTTATATTCCAATGTCTCGCAACTGCTTTGTGCCGTTTTGGAATATCTCTCATTTTGTGCCAAAGCACTATTTTTTTGCAAGCCACAAATTTAGTGAGGGGATTAAAAGAAGATCTTAGAACTACTGTTCGTTTTATTTTATACTGCACATCACAAACAACAATATACAAAACAATTAAAAACAAAGCATATCTCCTGCTGAAGTTTTTTTTTTTTTTTTATTATAGCTAAGAAGGTGTTCATGTGTGGCAGCAACGCACTAGCAAAAGCCACAAGCCAGTGACATCAGCTCCCTAGCAACAAGCCTCCTATGTTTATAATGGGATTCTTTCAATGCACTGGGTTTGTACATTTGAGAAAGGAGAGTTAGACTTTAAAATTAATTGGAGACTGAAGTTGATGAGAAGCAATTACCCTCTGCTATACAAATTAAAACGGTGTGCTATTTTTTGTACGAAAAATGAGAAAAAGCAGGTTGTGTAGAGGATTTATACTGGACCCTGATACACCCGATAAAACGAGGGAGTGGTTGTACAGTATTTATTTGTTAGAATATTTGTTTTTCTATGGGTCTCTCGCTATATCGTGGCCCTCGATATATAGCAGATTTATTTTGGACCCTGACACCCACAATATATCAAGTTAGTGACACAGGCAGTAACTCACACACACACTGACACAGGCTGTAACACGCACACACACACTGACACAGGCAGTAACTCACGCACACACACTGACACAGGCAGCAACACGCACACACACTGACAGGCAGTAACTCACGTACACACACACATACACAAAAACTGACACAGGCAATAACTCGCGCACACACACTGACACAGGCAGTAACTCGCTCACACACACACTGACACAGGCAGTAACTCGCGCACACACACACTGACACAGGCAGTAACTCGCGCACACACACTGACACAGGCAGTGACACACACACATACACAAAAACTGACACAGGCACTAACACGCACACAAACTGACACAGGCAGAACACACACAAACTGACACATGCAGTAACACGTACACACACTGACACAGGCAGAACACACACACACTGACACATTTAACATATATGAAAAGACTAGTTTAGGATTTTTCTTTGTTTAATTACTGTTTAAACTTTTACAGCCTTAACAGAAGTCATTTTCAATAAATCTACAGTGCATTACAAGATTTACCTGTATGGAAAATAAATTTTCTATAAAAAAAAAATAAAAATAATTATTTCTAAATGAAGCGTGCTTCAGTCGTAAGATATTGGTAGAGGCCCTTCATTTAGCTGGTGCTCCACACGTATCAACATTCAAATGTGAAATAAAATACAAAGGATTATTTTGCAAACACAAACTGTACGCATATCACTTAATCTGGGTTATTAGGCCTTACTTCTGAATCTATAATTTAAGTTCTCAATATGACCAGTTATCCTGACAATCCCTGATTCCAGGTGATACGCAAGTCTTGTTATGTGTCTTGTTATGTGGCAGGGGGCCCATTGGGAAACCTCACTGAGTACTGCTGGCCTCTGGGTTTGAAATACGGCTTTATAACACAGCTAGTTTCAGCCTCACCTCTACCCCCTAGCCTATACTCTCCCATACCTGGAATCAAAACAGAGTGCACCAGCAGCGACTTGTTTCTTAGACATTTCGGTGCAGTAAAGTAAATAGTGATTTTGGATTTTTCTATATGAAAGCCCTTACGGTAAAGGTGAATTGTATTTTGTAAAGTTTATTTGAAGCTGTTAGTGAAGAGAATGCACTGAGCGTGCCTTACAGATACAGCAAGAGGTCAAGCTGTTGGCTGTGTTCCTTCAATGTGAGGAGCACCATGAAAAAGAGTGCAAAAGACAAACCCATTTTTTTGTTAAGAAATGTTATGAAAATACCACTAAAAATCAAACACATCAATGTAAAATTGTGCATTGTTCATATAGGAGCACGTGAGATGTGCAAAGTGTTGGCAACACATACTTCCTGGTATTACTTTGTTAGCACCTTTAAGCTAACAAAGCTTTAAGCTTTGATTTTCCAGTTAATACAGTACTAGAAACATCCTGTCTGATGCTTTATCAAGTAAGGTTCCTCAAACACTAATTAATTAAAGTTATCAGTGCAAGTACCTATACCTGGAGATAGCCAACATCTACTGCAGCAGTATACATTGTATTGATAGTATTAACCTGTTAACTCCAAATGAAATCAAAAACTGTCAAAATTTCAAACAAGTTTAGACTGATTAGCCAAAAAACTAGGTATCAATTCTGAAGAAACTACAGATACGTTTCACACAGGCCACACCTTCTTGTACAAAAGCTAACATTTGCTCTGAGTCCATTGTTTCCATTGTTTACCATGTGACACTGTACACAGTGCTGGTGAAACAAAACGGTTACCTTTTAAGATGCGTGCCACACCCTGATTAAAAAGCATGGTAGTTACAAGGTTGCTATTGCAGACAATAAAATCCCACTTTGACCCTGAAGGTTCCCTGAAATTTCTTCAGAGCTCAGTGTCCCAAAGCCATTTTAAAGGACAAGGGTCTATAAAACAACCAAAAAGGACATTTTCAGTAAGACGGACTGGGATTAAACACATTTACTAAACATTTACTACATGGTAGTAAATTTTAGCGGTTGCTTAGAGTACTTTCTCACCTAGTTCATTTGACCCTTTGATGCGGACTGAAGTGCGGTTCAGTTCTATTGGAGTGATATGTGAAACCTCTGAGAATCACATAATCGCACCAGGATGCACATCAGACCAAGTGAACCGAGATCACTTGAAATGGTTGCCTGCAATGTGAAATAAAACATATTCCAGTTTACTTGGAAACAAACCACTCCAAACACCGAAGCAAATCATGCAAGTGACGTAATTCAACAAGCACCAAATAAGTGTCTTCCCTTGTCGCACATACGCAACGCAGGGCTTGTCAAAAACACACACATGTACACCACAGAAGAACACCGTAACGTCACATGTGCACAACAGCACATCACAAACATAAAAATATTATGGGGCTGATTTACTAACTGGTGCAACCAGGGGCTATTCAATGAAATGACACAAATAGTGTTTTTTACTATTTTCAATTACTATTGCAGCAAGAGTGCAAGCATAATAGCAAAACTGTCACAAGCAAATAAAAGTATGAAATAGCAATTGAATAATAATTTAGCATGTGCATTACGTTTGGCTTTATTATAATTGTGCCATATATACTAACAGGGAAAACATTGTGCCAAGATAAAGCGGTACGGTCTGCACAGACTTTAGTCACTGTTGAATTTGTGCTGCTCCTCCTGAGTTTAGTAAACCAACTCCTGTTGCATCTGTATCTCACCACACTGTCACAAGTACATTTACAATTATTATTATTATTATTATTATTATTATTTATTATTATTATTATTATTATTATTATTATTATCATCATCATCATCATCAATAACAGCAAATTGGAGTTGGTTGAATGTACAATGCACTTCTTTTTCATAATCATGATTGTCTCTGGCATGTCCTCCAAAAGAACAGTGTTTTTTTTTTTTTTTTTTCTCTTTTAGTGTAACAATATGACGTTGTTAGCACCAAATAAACCAAAATAACATGGACAATAGCACAACCACATCAAGTAAAGTATTCTCCATGTTAGGCATGATGGAAAAATTTTTTTCCAGAGAGAACTTCCGCTCTAGTAATCAGCAAGAGAGCTGAGCGTGTTTGGAAAGTGCAATGTTCCAAGTACTAAAAGTATATTTTTTACCATTTGAGAAATATAGCCAAACTTAGACCAATATTTCTGTATCTGATGCAGAGAGACTAATGCATGTCTTTCTTTCATCTAGAATTGATTATTGCAATGCACTTTTTTCTGGTGTCCCAAAACGTGTGGTATCCCACTTGCAGCTTGTTTAGAATACAGCTGCTAGAATTCTGACTAAAACCAGGAAAAGTCAACATATTACCTATGTTTTGGCCTGTGCAGTACATAATTGATTTTAAGATATCGCTGTTAACTTGCAAGGCCCTCAATTGATTAGCACCTAGTTATTTGCAGGAGTTACTGACCCTGTATCTTCCAAACCACACTTTGAGATCACAGGATGCGGGGCTGCTGGTTATTCCTAGGGTCAACAAAAGCAACACGGGAGGAGGTAGGGCTTTTTCTTGAAGAGATACTAAATTGTGGAACGCTCTGCCTTCGTTTGTCAGGGAAGCTGGGACTGTTACAGTTTTCAAGTCAAGACTAAAACACACTTCTATAAAATGTCTTCCTTATCTTAATGGGTTTTAATGTAACTTTGCTACTTTTGTATTATTATATGTATACTGTTATTTAAATCTGTTATTTAAGTGATTGTGGCAGTTGTATGTGTGACATGCTAAACAAATGTATGGAGGTTTGTTCTTTTTTTCTGCTATGCACTGTATAGCGCTATGCGATACTTTTGTATAAAAACCACTATATAAATGTAATAAAAAAATTTAAAAAATCAAATATATGTGAAACCAATAGAAATGTAGTCTGGATGAAGCTGCAAGTGAACCAAACAAACTAATCTGAATGCACTTTAAAAGAAGTTTGCTTGAATTTTTCTGGTGTGAAACAAACTTGAAAAAAATGAGTTTCTTTGCAAGTGAACCACAATTCGAATCACTTCCAAGTGAACTAGGTGTGAAAGCGCACTTATTTTAAATTGCTTCTTATAATATCCATTTTATTTGTGCAAATTATTTTGGTGCCTTCAGTCCCTTGAAATTCATATTAATGGGAGTTGACTGTATTTAGTATGGAATTTGCTTCACCTTGCAGCACAGAAGTGAACTAGTCTATGAAACAATCACATTGTTTCCATTACTTACATTTTTTTTTTTTTTTGTGTGTGGGGGTTTATTGGAGGCCCACCGGACACCACATTCAGGTAATTTTCCTATTTTGAATCCATTTTTAATCTGAGTGGCATCTTTAAACAGCATCTTTATGCTAAACATAAGAACATAAGAAAGATTACAAACGGGAGGAAGCCATTCGGCCCATCTTGCTCGTTTGGTTGTTAGTAGTTTATTGATCCCAGAATCTCATCAGGCAGCGTCTTGAAGGATCCCAGGGTGTCAGCTTCAACAACATTACTGTGGAGTTGATTCCAGACCCTCACAATTCTCTGTGTAAACAGCATACTGAAAACTGCAGCATTCATGTAGAAAAGTAGTACATTCTAACATTTCTGCTTTGTTACAATCTTCGTTGATGAGTGAAATGTTACAGCTTGTAAATGACACGTTGATCCAGCTCAACAAAGCTTATTTGGTAAGCTAGGCTGTGTGGAGAAGGGCCCTCAAGGGGGGTTTATTTAATAGATAATGACATCATCCAGCCCCCTTCTGCCCAGCACACCCCATTTCACCTGAAGCAATCCCACTGACTGAGAAAAAATAACTAATTGGGATTCTAAAAGCTCAGGTAATGCCAGATGGACTCTGATAGAGAGACATGCCTTTATGGTGTGGGTGGTGAATTTCTAGGACAGGGGAAACCGATTTCACCAAGAAAAGGCAAACAAGGCTTCTCCTAATACTTGATGAATTTTGAAATGCTCTAAAAAGGAAGCCTGAAGCAGACAAACTTCCCATGAGACTCTTCCTCCTCTGTTAATGCCACCTCTTTCCCACAGTCGGGAAGAGAAAGGATGAGTACACAGTGTCTGAGGCTGAAGGAGTAACTTGGCTTCTCAAGGTGTGTACTGCTGATTCTGTGTTAGATTACATCTTAACATCCCTGGCCTTATAAAATCATTATGTAACCTCTCACCAGCATAACAACCTTCTCACAAATCCCTTAACATGTCTTTCTGTTTAATTTTCCTGAATTTACTTTGAAACAGTTGATGCACATTTAACCTGCCACCCCACTGTAGATTCACTCCCTGAGCAGCAAGTATTAAGGCCCCCCCCTCCCCATCCATCCTAACACCCCCATACTGAATATTCACTCCCTGTGCTGCAGGTATCAGGATCCCACTTGACAACA
This sequence comes from Polyodon spathula, assembly GCF_017654505.1. NCBI lineage: Eukaryota > Metazoa > Chordata > Actinopteri > Acipenseriformes > Polyodontidae > Polyodon > Polyodon spathula. The sequence continues at coordinate 21,975,107 of NC_054546.1, forward strand.
CACGGCCTATTTGCAGCAAAGGAGTAGTTAGGTGGAGGGAGCCTACCAGTGTTGCCCAGGATTCGGTGCACAGTACTTCAGCTATGGGTTTCCGTGCATCATTCAAATTCTTCCCCACCTCATTGCAGTATTGATGAGTATTTTTTTAGTAGTATTTTTGCTGGAATAGTTAACAAATCTAGTAAATAATGATTCAAGCAGAAACTAAACACAATAGGATGAATAGATTTTAAATGAAAGATTTCAAAAGTGTAAATGAAATGAATTGTAGTGAGAAGAGAAGAGGACAGCTTTGAGGGTTGTTCTGTTTGTTTTGTATAATTGGCTGCCCATACTGCCAGGCTACCAGATTAGGAGAAACAAGCTGACAGGAAAGGTAGGATTCAACATAATACAGTACTCTCGGTCACCGTAAAGATTACTCTTCAGATATTAAAGATTAAGTAGCATATAATGCAAGGCATATAATTTAAGGTTATATTTTAAATTCCAATTTCATTTTAATGGCTTTTTTTATATTTCCCATCAAACTGAATCCATGTTAAGATGAACATTTATTAGCTGCTTTCTTCTGATTATCATTCCTGCAGAGGAACTTCCTGAATATATCCATCATATAAGGAACAGATGCGTTCAATTTCAGTACACTCTGGGCAGCTGGACTATTTCTGATTCTAATCTGGTTTTGTTTTCTCACCTGTTGCTGTACATACTATTTTAAAACAAGAATAAAGCATGCGAGCAGCTCTCCCGGACTGGGTTATGTGAGATTACAGTGCTGATGGGGCACCCCGCTTCAGGTAAGAATGCTACTGCAGTCCACAGCAATGCTGCAAAATCTAATATGTGTCTCTGTCAGGGTCCTGGGGTGAAGAGAACACTCTTACATTAGTTAGCTGCTGTCCCTTATTTGCCTGATGATTCTGCCTACAGTCCTTAAAGAGTAGTTAGCCAGGCAAAGACACAGGAACAATGGTGATAACTCAAAACGAGTGGCAGAACTCTGAATGCCTGCAAATACCAGAACCAGAGAAGATATAACCAGTTAATGGGTTATAAATAATCAATTGAACTGTCATTTGAAGGTACTGACTCTATCAAGATGTTCTCAAGTGGGCTTTGCTGAAGTGGACTGGATCACATGCACAAGGGGAGAGGGGAGAGCTTTCTGTTTTACATCACATGTGAAAATATGTTGTGTCTTGAACTTTGGCTGATGTTTGTTCCCAATTAACCCAGTTTTATATGCAGTTTTAAAGGGATTTGCATAATGTACAGTGCACTATGCTAGTTATTAGTTTACTGGAACAAGCATTGCAGCTCTAGGGTTGGTATTTATTAGAACAACAGAAAGGGGTGCACATGCATATATTAATAGACAGTAACAAGGACCAAGCCAATCGTTGTGCAGTTACAGGGCCCCACTGCTCTGTAGCGGTACAGCATGCCCTGATTTCATTCAGGAACACGTTCGAATCACATTTTCTGTAATTATATGCTTTCATATTTTCCTTTTACAGAAGAACATTTCAATTTCAGAGAAACAGAGGAGACCATTTGACCCACTGGTGGCAGACATCCAACTGCAGCGTTTCTCGTATGAAAAGATATTCTTTACGCTGCTATTCTCTAATTGAGTATTTTAAATATTGGAACTGCATGGTTCTTTCCAAGGTTTCAGATGATGACACTATGTAACACAATTTTTGTTCCTGGGTAGTAAGTTTAGAAGTGAGTAGTTTTTCGAGATTTACGATTATACTGTAAATAAAGTATAATCGGAAATCTCAAAAAAATACTCCCTTCTAAATCTTTTGTAGTCATTTTTGTATTACTTTAGTATAAATACATGTTAATTTGGATTCCTATGTTGTTTTTTTCTGACTTTATGTGAACGAAAAGACACAAAAGCGCCCCTTTTCCCATTGGAAATAGTGATATTTTTAAATATCACTGTCCTGGTCACAAAAGCAAAGTTTGTGGGGAATAATAGCCATTTTCTATACTTTTGAGGCATAAGCAATTAGGAAATAACACTTACTACCCAGGAACAAAAAAAAAAATCAATTTGTTACACAGTGTGATTGCAGTTTGGTTCCCCAAGCCAGATGTTTGGATTTCTTCACCAATCCTGAAGCAAGCAGTTCTGTTCAAGTCTCTAGAACACAGGCACCGTGCAGTTAGTGTATTGTACGTTCCTCCAGCACATAATGATTCAGAAAAAAACAAACAGAGCAGCCCAAAGCAATTTCTCTTGATGGCCAGTCTAGCTAATCCCAGCTCTTTCATCTCCGCGTACATTACGACTTTACAGATTTCAAAAATGCCTTCCTGCATCCCGAAAGCGCCAAAAATAATAAACACTAGGGTCTTGAAACAAAATAACATAACTTACACAACTCGCTCGTATTCTGTGCAGCCAATTTCAAACAGAGTGAAACAAAATAACATAACTTGGACAACTCGCTCATATTCTGTGCAGCCAATTTCAAACAGAGTGAAACCACGGTTTGTGCTGTGATCTTGCAATTTACAAATTCATTTAACAACAGATAGGGTTACTGCACTGCTTAGTCAGAGAAGCCTAGAGATTCAAAGATGATGCCCAGAGTGTAGGTTTTCAGGGGGTGTACAGTACGTGCCCTATTTCAACTCTGCCAACCACTACACTGGTCTAGAAAAACAGCCCCACTCAAAACTGGGGACAGTGGAGCACTCAACTATTTATCAAAATATTTCCATACATTTTCCACACCATGGAACTCGATTCTCTACATTGGTCATAAATGTGTAGTTCTGAAAGAAACACAGGTTTTAGTAAACATTTATTTTCACTTTCCTGGTCATTTCACCTGGAGAGTGACATTGTCCACCTCTGCAGTCCTTATTTCCTGTCAGTAACCAACCAGCTGCTTCCCCTAGTGACTGACATGCTAATGACTAAAAACTATGTAGTAAAAGAAAGTGTGAGCTTTATGAAATTATTTACAGTAGGAGTGTTTGTTTTACTAGTTATTTTATGCTGAAATATCCAATATAAAATGAAATGTTTCTTAACTGATGCTATGGTTGCATCAGACAGTTCTGATAAGAGGCAACAGTTGTGTCTTCTGAATGGCATGAGGACAAGCTATGCTTTCTGAATCTATTAACGAGTTTGCCTCCTTTTCTTCCATTCTGTTTAACAGACACTGTTTTTTATTTACCTCTACATGCAATTGACACAAGGGTCCTGCCCGGATCACAACCTACCTGTTATGTGGGTTCACATTGCTTTTGATAAAAGCAGGGTTAACCTGGACGATAGACGCAAGTACACAACGCGCGTATCAATGCCCTGGTAGCAGCTTGTTACAGATGTTTCCAGTCAAGCTTCTCTGGATTGAACCGTCGGCCACATTTGGTAATCAGAGCAAATGTTTCTACATCCGTGCTGTAATCTGACTCATGCTGTGTCTCAATCAACAAAAACATGGCTAAACAGAATAAACAGAGACGTTCCTTGCGGAAGTGAAACTTTCACATGGGATTGGCTGTTTGTTATTGCATCAGCTCACAAACGTTAGCCAGGACCTGGGTCTGGACCCGGGTAGGAGTGCCAGTGTGAAAGGGGCTTTAGAGTCCTATAGTTTATCCTCAGCTGGTAGTTTAACTGGGTTCCCATCCTTTGTCAGGGTACACTAGAAAGCAGCCCCCTCTTCTATGAGGGTCCGCAGGAATTAGATTCCCCAGTGCTCTCTTTCAGAGAAATACTGAATTCATTCATGTGTCATCTGTCCATTTTTTGCAACAAAGAAGCACAGCAGGTACTAAGTAGACTTCTAAAAGAATAAACTCTCTCTCCCTCCCTCCAGTAAAGAAAGCAAGGGGACTCCAACAATACAACTCAGGTCTTGGCATGGTGTTCCAATATAGGTTTCATAGTTGTAGCAATTCACTTGCTCCATGAAGTGGGTGTAAGTTTCACCCACCTGTCCCTTTAATTAGGGTCAGTAGCCTGTTCAGGTTAAAACGCAAATTCTCATAATTCCTTTCTATCACCCTCTGTTCATCCTCTCCCCCCCATTGGCTCATTCAGGTATCCACTCCTCCAATCTCAGAGCTCCTTGGAAGCCAGTACCGGTATTAAAGCTGGCTGGCTAGGCCAGGGAGGGACTCAATTTTTCTCTTGAGGAATCCATTTACAAACAAATAGCATATTACTTAATTAACAGTGTAACTAACTATTTTAGATAAATCCTGGTGCATCCATTTTCTCTTTTCATAATCTTGTACTTTGTCAAAACCTTTCTTTTTTGTCTACACTGTTACTTGTTTAAGTTTAGTTCCTGTTCAAGGTCAGTTTAGGGTTTGTTTTTTGGTAGTGTATTCAGTCTCCATTTTGTTCCTGATCCTCTGGATATTTTCCAAACGGCTGTTCACCACTCAACCCGGTACTACTCAACAGACTCACCATTTTCAACAATCGTTATTTTTTCATCAACCTTTATCCACCATCATCAGTACAGGACTCTATTTGGGACTTCATTATTTGTTGGTGAGATTATTCCTTTTCTGTTTGCTGGTTTTTTCTACTTTGATACTTTTGTTCCTGTAGTTTTGGTTTTGTTCTTTTGTTACTTTGGATTTCATCTGCATTACTTCACTGGACTTGTTAGGACTAAATTTCATTTATCATCCATTGCCATCAAGACTGTCTTTGTAATTGTTTTCCCTGTATAATTATTCATTCACCTTTGTCTCTTTTGCCTGTCGGTGTGTTGGTTTTGTATTAGTGTGGTGTTTGTGTGTGTGGGTTTATTGGAGGCCCACCGGACACCACATTCATTTCTCTTTAATGTTAGTTTGTTTGGATGTTTGTTTAATTAACTACTTTCTTACTCACCTGTACCTTCCACTAACTGTTATCTGCAATTAGTTGTTGGCGTTATATTTCATTTATTACATTATAGTTTACTACAATAAACCGTTTGTTCATGAAATTGACACCTCTGACGTCCCTGCTTTTGCTGTCTGTCACTCTTGCTGACTTAGTTAGTTATAGATATTGGGCCAGTAGTATCTCCTTAGGGAGGACAGTACAACTGCTTCTCAGTTGTGCAGAGTGATTGTTACATAGTAGTCATTCAATGATAGGTAACTCTCAGTAGAGAAATCACAGGGAGCATTTTCTTAGTATACACTGAAATTTTTTTTTTTGGGGGGGGGGGGGGGGGGGACTATAACATTTCAAAAGAAAAAAAAAGTATATTTTGGATTTTAAAATCCATCATGTATAAAGGAGTCTTTGTTTAAATGGCACCCCATTAAATACCATGCCGGGTGACCCTAGTAATGTTCTCTATACGGCTATGGCCAAAAGTTTTTCATCACCCAATAGAACCAACTAATTTTGCTTCATAAAGTCGAATGAAACCCTGCTGAACAATTTTTCGTTAACATACTGAATTACATATCGTTTTGTAGTTTTTCATATACTGTACTTAACGAAAATGGACACAAATTGAAAAATGTGACATTTCAAAATCTAACATGAAATACTCTACTACTATTATGGCTTCCACTGACTTTTATCTTAATAATTAATATCTTTTTGTAGTTTTTTTGATTACATGACGTTAAATAAAATATCTAAATTATATTCATATAGATTTTATTTATTTATTTATTTTAAATTAATGTCTCAACCCTAAAAGCCCTAAAACTTTTGGCCACAGCTGTAAGTAAGCCTCCAGAGTGTTATACAATATGTGTATGTATGGACACTTCCACTATACCCCTGTCCCCGGTTTGGTACCATTTGTTTTTAAAATGGGCAAGATCAACCAAAATGTCTTCATATTAGTCAGTGCCAGCACTATCTAGTGCACTGGGAAAAAGGAGGAAACTTGATCGACAGCAGCAGATCACTAGATGGTGATTAAAGACCCCTTATTTGATAGAGCCTATGTTTCTATGGCAGGCAAATACAACTGTAAAACAATAGTCTGAGTACTAAAACAGGTTTTTATTAAGTCACTCTGACACTGACTATGGCAAATACACTTACAAATCTCTTGGGAAACGCTTCATTTTTTGCTAAGACATGGGGTGGGGCATTAAAGATTAATGAAGATAACAAATTAAGGACCAAATACTGACCACATCACATGTAAAGCTGTAAATGAAAATAAAATACTAAAAATATATAGTATTTGACACATTGTTAATGTCTTATACTTCATTGTTATACTTGACTGTGCTAGAACTTGAAAAACTGAACAGGAGAAGCCTGCCTGCTGTTAATACACCCTCCCTAATCCCGTAAGACAGTTTGTCATGTAGGTAAAGCCCTCGGTTTGCAGGTAAGGGGAGCGTTCCAGCTTGACAATGGCAATGCATACCAGGAGAACCAGGAGGCAAACAGCATTGTAAAACTGGGAGTCTGGGTTTACGGACCATTTCATTGCAATTGTTCCTTTGTATAACACTAAAGGTTAGTATTTATAAGTATTGTAGTTTTTTGCTGTAACACTTTATAGGAGGTGTTGACCCTGAATAGGATAAATACCAGTAGTTTTACTCCCTTTAAAATGGAACTTAAACCTGGATTAGGTGGCTTGGTACTAGGTCTCAAACTCAACCCGGTTTGTATTGGCATGTCATGTGAATCAAGTATATATAAAAAAATAATAATAAAAAATTAAATAAATAAATAAAGAAAAGGGTTGTTAAACAGTTTCTGAAAAGAGGCAAGCAAATAAGCTGTCTATATCTTGTTCCAAAAGTGGTGAACAATTACTGAAAGGAAAATATCAGTTGGCAAATAAGCTGTCTGTAATACTAATGATGCTGCGAAGTTTTGAGACTCAATATGTCTAAATAAAAGTAAGCAACAAAGTTACCTGGGCTTTGAGCTTGTCTGGAGAATCACAAATGCCAGCACAAAACAGCTTTCCTCATTCCTTTAAAATCATGTGACAATGTGACCTTTCAACCCTGCTAGACCCGCAATTAATAATACAAAGAGTAGACCTGACAGAATTGACAGGGTATTATTAGACCAACCTGACTATCACAGGCCAATGTGTGTGTAGTTCAGCAGTCCCCCCAGCTCTGATATACCGGCATCAAGTTAACCTTTCGTTTGAACTCAAGTCTTCCAAATGTGAATCGGGCCTTCTGCCAGCTGTGCCACCCAGTTCCCAGAAACAGCATAAAAAGTGAAACCCTTTTTAAACAGCTTCAGTTGTTCACATACCTCATTACTGACTTGTTTCTTTGTTCTAATAATACACTGCTGTGTGAACTCAAGTTAGCCACGACAGGCATGTTTTTTTTTTTTTCTTTGTGTACTCCATTGCCTGCTCTGCCAAACCAAGAAAGGGAATCATAGCTTTGACATTTTGCACTGAAGTAGATATTCTGTAGCAAACCTTCAAGTCAACTGCAACATTCCTCTCACTTAGGGGCCCATCTAAACCACCCATGCTAACCCTTAAAATAAGTGACTCGTGCAATCCAGGGTGACTCCCCAGTGCTGTAAAATGCTCTAAAAAAGCCCAGCTGTGGTTTATCTCGGCTGGGTATATGTTGATTAAATCAGTATCTGAGTTGAGGTCTGGTTATCTTTGTCTAAACAAATACAACAACTGGTTTAGTTAAGACAAGCTTGAGCATTTCTTCAGCAGCTCACAAACCTGACTTGGGCCATTAATAGGCCAGTTTTAGTGTGTTTTTCACTGGCCCTTTACTGCTCTTGTTTTTTCAATAGATTACTTATTCTGTCAAAAGTTAAACACAAGAGATCCACCTCTACTTATGTGTGTGTTAAACAATTAAAACACACCATTTGGAAACTATGAGAAACAGAGCTAAATGCAAATTGTAAGAGAGTTAAGGATCTGTATTTGAATGATCTAAACAGAGACACATCTTATTATCGGCACTCTGTAAATCCTTCTGGTGTCGTGTCGTCCCCTTCCCCCGGGGTGATTTTAAGACATGCTTATCAACAATAACAATACAGTTGAATGTAGTCGGATCATTAAAACCACCCTCTTCGCCAATTAAGCCTACCTGCTTCGGGAGCCTCATTGAAGCGGCTGTATCTGGTCAGGTCGAGTTTGGGCAGGCAGCGCTCGATGGGGACCCAGACATACGTCTCCGGACACAGCAGGTCAGAGGGCCGGTACTGACCCTACAGAAAGCGAAGGAAAGCAGACATATATGTTACACAATAACATCCTGGACCCCAGGACTCCAGAGCCTGTTCTGTGCTGAGGCATGCTTTTAATCACCAATCTAAACACAACCCAAGCAGGAATGACTGTACTGTAAACACTGGGAACGACCTTGGCAGGCGGCTGTGCACCACTTTCAGAAATGTAAGAACTGTTTGCCTGTAAGGATCTGGAAGGCAAAACGGGAAAGGACTGTCTGTTACTAAAATGTTTAAGCTGAAGTTCATCTCTCAGGTCGACCAAAACACAGCCATTTTCAACCTCCTGGATCCTGTCTGTCATTTGGACAGGGTAGAAATACAGTGCCGGGGGGCCCCAGGACTGGAGGAAAACACCAGAGCCACCCACATACTTACAATGTATCTTTAAATGCATGTTTCTGATTTACTCTTTAGCAAAAACCATGCCTTATAAAAGTTTATTTTTGCATGGTATATTTGCAGTTTTACCATGTGGTTATACTATGCATTTACCATAGTTTAACCTGGTTTTTAATGTTTATCAATACACTTTAGCATACCTCGAAATTCTATACAATGCTTACCTATGCTTTATTACACTATGTTTTTATTACTGAAACTTTTATAAGGGATTGTGGCAAGGCGATTGCCCTGCACGGTATGTAATTAGTGTTGGTGTAATTTGTATGTGGGAATGGGTTTATTGTGTGTCGTTTTGGAGTTGATCTGCGGGAGATAGCTCAGGACTGCTGCAAGGCCTGCTGTTTTCACGGCACCTTTGATTTATAGTTTGTTGTATTGTGTTTTATTTTGCATTCTTGTACAGATTGCTGTATTAGTCCTCTGTGCGTTACCATCGCTGGTACTCTGGAGACACTGCACCTGATCAGCGATGTTGGAGGAGGACGAGGCAGGTCCTGGGGCGGAGGCAGAGGCAGGTCCTGCTGCTCAGCTCCTGCTGGTGGAGGTGGTGGAGGCAGAGGCAGCTCGTGCTGCTCTGCTCCTGTCGGTGGAGGCAGAGGCAGCTCCTGCTGCTCTGCTCCTGCCGGTGGAGGTGGAGGAGGCAGAGGCAGCTCCTGTTGCTCTGCTCCTGCCAGAAGCAGCTCCTGCTGCTCTGCTCCTGCCAGTGAAGGTGGCGGAGGCATGTAGTCTCCTGGCGGTGGAGGTGGCGTGTAGTCTCCTGGTGACGGAGGTGAGAGCGGCGTGTAGTCTACCCTTGTTACAGGGGACTGGTGTGGCTCTCCCTCAATTGCAGGGGACTGTTGCGGCTCTCCCTCACTTGCAGGGGATGGGTGTGGCTCTGGAGACAGTGGTGGTACCTCTCCCTCTGGTGCTTTAAACGGCAGCAATGGCTCCTCTCTGGTGCTGGAGAGTGCTCCTCTCCCTCTGGAGGCAACACCAGCAGGCATTCTTCCCCTGCTGGTAGAGACTTGGGCAGTGGACACTCTGCCTTCCTCTTCCTCTTTCCCCTTCTCTGCCTCCTCCTGACCTTCCTCTCCTGGGCCTCCAGGCGCTCTGGCTCCGGCTGCTGGCATGGAAACTGCCCCCCTTCTGTATCCAGGAGAGGGCAGTCAGCCACTCCATGCCCGTAGCGCTTGCACAGGTGGCACCATCCCCCCTGGCTCTCCCAAGCCTCCAAAAATGCGTCCAGGTCCTCATCCCGAATTTCCCTGGACACAGTCATCTCAAACCAGAGCACCTGCTCTGGCTGCTGGGGAGGTTGCTGCTTCCTCTGGGCACCCCCCCATGCTGTTTTTATGCAGCTGTACCAAGACTTGATTGTTAATCAATCATTCAATTGGAGTCTCGGTACAACTGCACGTGAATTAATAAAGTGCAATTCCCCGTGCTCACATATTATTACTTTTTACTTGCACGTGAAGTGCTGTGCAATCCTTGTGCCTAAGGATTGCCTTGTTTCTGTCTTTGAATTCCACTGCTGAGGTTCAGATTCCTTCCCCCAGGGGACCAGGCAGATATCACTGCCTCGTTTCCATCTACTCCAGAGTTGTGAGGGACCAAGTTGGGATCACTGCCGCGTTTCCTTCTGCTCCAGAGCTGTGAGGGACCAGGTAGATATCACTGATGTGTTTCCATCCGTTCCAGAACAGTGAGGGGCCAGGTAGAGATCACTGCAAGTTTCCATCTGCTCCAGGGCTGTGAAGGACCAGGTAGAGCTCACTGCACATTTCCATCTGCTCCAGAGCTGTGAGGGGACCAAATAGAGATCACTGCTGTTTCCATCTACTCCAGAGCTGTGAGGGACCAGGTCAGGATCAGTGCCTCGTTTCCACCTGCTCCAGGGATGTGAGGGACCAGGTAGAGATCACTGCTGCATTTCCATTTGCTCCAGCAGACCCACTTCAAATCCTAGTACAGCAAATCTCAAAGAGTTACGAACACTAAGCTTACAAACTAACCAGTCAACAGAACACCCCACTTTCACATTGCAATCACTCAAACATTTGTGCAATGCAACCAGATAGGCACTCCTATAAGCAGGGTGCTGGTCATAGGAGGCAAAATTACTGTACATACAAATGTACCCAGACAAAGGTGAAGCAGATTTCAAAGCAAGTACAAGCAATTTTACTAGGAACTTTTTATTTTTAAGCCAAAGGAGGCTGAATGACTGAGCAAGCTGCATGAAAAAAAAAAAAAATTAAAAATTAAAACAAGTAGTACATTAACTGATGTTTTCCTGGTCATTTATATCTGTGATTTTGCAACAGTTACATGTTCAATGTTAAGTTAAATGTAGCTTGTTTCCATGTACTGTACAGTTTTATAAGATATTCAAGCCAACACGACTATTGCATTACTGTGCTGTAGTATATTTTCAGAGTTACAGATATTTCAACTGTACATGTGCAGCTTATAAGTCCAAGTGCAGTGAAGAATGTTATCGCTAATTCTCGCTTTGTTCTGTTGTCTCATAAGCATGGGAGCTTCTGCCAGAAGGCTTGGGAAGCTTTAGCCACCCCACTAGGGTTTGTAAGCCCATTGCGCAGATATGGTACAGCTATGGCTAAAAGTTTTGCATCACCTAGAATTTTAGGATTTAGAAAATTAAAAAAAAAAAAAAACATAAGAGGAAAATAAAAATGTCAATGGCAGCCATCATTTTAAAGTCTGAAGATGATCTCAAATGAATAAAATGTTTTAATGTGATATAATACTGACTGGGCAAGGATTGCTGGAAGTGAAATAAATACAATCTGTAAAAAACAAAGACTCATTTAAGCCACCTTTACAAGAGCGAAAGGCATTTTGGAGGTCTGCGTTTTAATAAGCAGCTCAGTCGGCCCTGCTGGAACACAAACAAGAGATGTATGTGTTGGGGCTCATTACATGAAAAAGAGGGAAAAGAAAAGAGAATAAAACAAACGTATCATAAACAAGACAGTTTGCCAAGATACTTAAGACTGATTCAGATTAGATAGGCACTATCAGGACAGAGGCACCTCGATTCAGTGGTTGACTGATCTGCATACAAAAACAAAACATGCCCAACACAATGCTGAACCCTGGCTCCTCTATTTATCTACACTCACAGAGAAGCCCAGCCAAAGGAAACGAGCTGAGCTGGCTGCTATGAACATGGCTCATTAAGTTTAGTGTTAAAACAATAGAAGAGTGTTTTGAATAAGCTTCTTTTTGGCATAAAGAACTGACAAACTTTAAGAAAACACAGCACATCTAATTACTGTTCACCAATATCTAATGCCCGACCTGCAAACCACTCCTTGAAAGCACCCGCACTTGGGAAGAAAGGCTTGTTTCATACTGCTTGTGTGCTGGTTTACTTGCTCATACTGCTTTTGTGCTGGCTGACTTGTTCATACTGCTTGTGTGCTGGTTTACTTTTGTATTAATGGCTTTGTTATTGGTTAGTCTATGAATATTTTGTGTGCTTTTAACTGTACGCCAGCTCTTGACTCACAGAAAGGTTAGTTTCCTAACAATGGGTCTTACATTGAAACAAACTCAAAGTCAGATGTGAGACATGGACCCTTCCACCAAGGCTGTGCATGTAAAAGAAAGCAATTGGAATCCTGACAAAGAGGAACAGCATGACAAGCATCCACCACATCGACATGGAAGTTTCACCATAGATATTACACCTGCAATAGTGCTGAAATTAGAAATATTAAAATACATTGATTTCAATGACAATCGTTTCGACTACGTCTTTTTCAATGTTGAAAACAACTTCTAGTTATAAAGGCTTGTTGTTGAAATTAAGTTTTTAGTATTTTTAGTAATGTAGGTTTTACATACACACAGCCATGCATATCCTTACACATATAATTTAAAAGCTCTTTCCACTGGTCAAAAAACAAATAGCTTCCAATTCCTTTTTCTACCTTTACCTTTTCATGAGATTTGTAAGCAGTTACAGGTTCCAATGCTTGAATATTCAGTTGTATTGCTTTTATTGATTTATCATTCGGTTTGATCCAATTTACTGTCCAGTTTACTGTACTTGTCAGATCACAGGAAGTAATAACTGATAGAATCAGATTTTTAGAGTAACAAGTGGTAAAGGTATACCATTGAAGTGCAAGAGAAATGAAAAGTTCTGGCAGTAAGGAGCATTGTCCCAGGTCATATAAAAATAATCAAAAAATAATCAAAACGCAACAATGGAGCAGTGGCACTCAGACCTACATTGAAGGCTTTCCTTATAAACCGCTCCCCCAATCCCCCTTGCTAAACAGTTACTGGAGCACACTGCTGTGATTCTAATGTTAGGCAGACACCCTTCTAGCCCTGTAGAAAAACATCAAACCTTCACAGGAATGAAGGCAGATGATCCACCCATTGGGTAGAACAGGCTTCTCTGGGGCAGATCACTTATCCAACCAGCTTTAAACACCTCTGCTTTGCATCCTTGGCCTTAGCTAAAACAGATCAGATCATCAACTATTATTTCAATTCCTACAACCACCAATTCAAACACTCAATCAAATTAAAAATGCTTCAGCTATCTGCAATGTTTTGAGTTAATGAAACACTTCATAACTTTGCATTTTAAAAATATCCTACCTGCTGTTAAAATGAAAGCCTCCAGAGATGAAATCTCTATAATCTAAGCTCTAAGCTTTAGACTTGGTGCTATTATCTATCTGAAGAGCTGGTCAGTATGAGCTGGGGCTTCAGGGATATAAACAGATCCTTCCACTTTACATACTGGAAACAGATTCTTCCACTGGGAGACCTTTATCATGGAGCCATCCATAAATTCCATTCTTCCTAAAAACACAGTGCTCCATATTCATGATGAATTGTACATTTAATAGAAAATCTGCTGTATGCTCTTTTTCACAGGCAGAACTTAACCATGTCAGTATTCATAGTTAATTACAATATGAGCAACCTTGTAAAAAAGACGATAACTACCAGGCGTGTTGGGTGCAAGAGATCTTCTTACAAGGAAATCTTCTGCATTGGTAAAATCTGACATGGAGTCCATGATCTTAGTCCAGTAAGAAGACTGTTTTCTTCACACCACTTACACTAGACGTGTCCTCTAGTTAGAGTTATCATGTGTCAAGTGCCTTGGTCTTTCTTTTTTAAGGTCATGGATTTTAATTAAAGTCAGTTTGACATCAACCAAATCAGGGAGGCTGCCGTCACAGTGCTGTCAATGGAAGCCTTTATGACATTTGTAGAATAACTGTACTGTTTTTTGAGTTTTTGAGGTGTCCCATACATACATTCAAATAGACACAGCTATTTCAGAGGAGAAAGAAAATTGACACTGAATATACTGTACACAGTATTGGTCTAAGAGGGACCAATGGGACCCTGTGAGGAAAGGATCCACACTGATAATATCAATCATTTCAAAAGAGATCACAAGAAACCCTTTCTTAGTGGAACTGCCCTTTGGCTGTGGGCCCAGCAGCTTCCTCCCCTTGAAAGCAGCTCACCCTGGGTCACTTTGCAAACCAGATAGGCACCTGTAATCAATCTGTACACAATCAGAGCTGTTAGCTGCAAGAAAACATCATATGACTTACATCCATGGTGTAGGCATGTAAGGATTTCTGAAGGACTGGCGGAAAAACAGACAGTCAGGTACCATGATATATTTCCATATAATGCTGCTCACAGTAACCTAAAGAATATTTTAAGCAACTTATCACAACAGGATAAACAGCTCTATAAATTTCTCTAAAGCTTTTGATTTAAAGCTTTTAGTTGACCATACAATACTTCTCAACAAGTTAAGTAATCTTGGAGTTACAGGTACTACACTGTCATGGTTTAAATCATATTTATCTGAACGTTCTCAAGCTGTTGTCTTTGAAAAAAACGAAATCCGGCTTCATGCCTATTTCCCAAGTGTCCCGCAAGGGTCAATTCTTGGACCTCTTATTTTCTATTTTTATAAATGAAATACCTAATATTTGCAAGAAAAGTTCCGTACATATAGTTCAGATAATATCGATGGCTTAACTAACTACAGAGCGATTTTCTTGAACTTCAAAAATGGTTTGATGAAAATAGTCTGATATTAAATGAAAAAAATACAAATATCATGTTATTTGGTTCAGAGAAAATGATTCGAAATACTAGTTCAAATTGTTCTGTTGTTACTTCTTGTAATACTACACCATTGGAGAGAGTTTTAAATATTTTTAATAAGAGTGCTTAATAAAAAATATTAGTTTATAAATATTTTGAGATTATATATATATATATAGATATATAATATATATATATATAATATTTATATATATATATATAATATATTATATAGTGAATATATTTTTGGGGGTTTATATTGACACAAATTTTAAATTTGAAAAACATATTAAAGATGTATGTAGTAAAATTGGAAGGAAGCTTGGAGTATTGTATGGTCAGCGCCACTGTTTAAGTTTTACAGCAAGGTTTAAATTAGCCGAGCAACTTCTGTTCCCTGCTGTAGACTACGATCTACAGGATTGCAAGTAAGGAATCATTGAAAAAGATTGACACAATGTATAATAGGATCTGTAGGCTTGTAGTCCAGTGTACTCCGCTAGGGCTTCACTGCAGCTTGTATTCTAGATTAATTTTGCTATCAACTGCTAACAGAAGGAATGATCATTGGAATGTGTTCCTTTTTAAAGGGGGCACATAACAGATTACCAGTTTATTTAAACAGCTTGCTTCATGAGTTTACTTGGAAATACAGCCTACGTAATGTCTGAGGCACAAAATACATCAATATACCATCTGTAAAAAGTGCTGCAGGAAGAAAATCTTTTGTTTCTTCTGTTGCTACAGACTGGAACTTATTAGCCGCAGGACTTAGATCTGACATCTCCTGTAGAAATTAAAAAACAAAAACAACCTGTTGCTCCAGTACCTAAATAGGCCATGTGTATGTGCTGTGTAAATTTAAGGTGCACCTTGTGTACTGTCTTGTCATTATGTGTTTTTATTATTTTTATTTTGAAACCCACTGTTGTACTAGGACATCATTGTAAATGAGCGACCTGAAACTCATATGGTCTTCCTAAATAGACATTTTATAATAATAATAAGAAACTAGTGAGACACACACATGGACAGTCATCACCTGATAATCTCAGATTCCGACATACAAAATTTCCTAAATTTGTTCACAGTTGATTAGTGGTTCCCTGGAATGACTTGCAGTCCCACCCCCCAGTACATGTATTTCACTTTATCATACATAATAACACAACCATTGTTTTTACTGAATACAGATTTCCCTGGTTATGTCCCCACTCGATAATGCACTCATTTGGTTAATTCACTGTTGTTAGGCCATGTTGACATTAACTATAAACGTCTTGCAGTATTTTGGCCCTTTTCTAATTCATTGATGTGCAAGTCAGACAAGGAAATAAAGACGGGTCAAGTCTTAAATTAAATGAACTACCTAAGTTGCCAGATCTTTCTCTCTCTCTTTTTTTTTTTTTTTTTTAAAGATCAGAGACAGTGATCTAGCCACCACCCCCCTAACCCCTCTCAATGATTACCATTAGCTGAAGCATTAAATGAGCTGCCCCAGGGAAGGAATTATCCTGCAACACTTTTGGTTAGCCATGTGTGTTTCATAGTTCTATTGCCAATCAGCAGTCTGCGGTCTGTAAGATCTTAGTGGTCACCACATTCTCTCCCTGCTTTCTTCAGCCAGTAGAATGGCAGGAGGGTAGCTCAGCCTTTGCCTCGGGTCATTTCACTGGACCAGGGGGGACATGGCAGACACAGGTCTCTTCTGTGTGTCCTGAGTAACAAGCACTACTTTCATTATCACTGCTCTCCATTTTCTTTTCTTTTTTATATACAGTGCCATGAAAAAGTATTTGCCCCGTCTGATTTTCTGCATTTTTGTACATTTTTCGCATTGAATTTAGTCAAAAATGACACCAAAGTTTGGTGCTTCTTTCATTTGTTTGGTGTGGAAGGTAATCAAACATGCAATCTTCAGGTGTGAAAAAGTTATTGCCCCCCCTAGTTAACTCAACCCATTTAAAGGGATAATTAAGGTCAGCTGTTTGAATACTTCGATTAACAATCAGGCCTGATTTGGGCCAGCCCTGTCCAATATAAATCTAACTAACTTTGGCCCTTACCATCAGAGCGGAGTTGTCAGCACACAGGTTCTAGAGGCACATCATGCCACGATCAAAAGAAATTCCTGAAGACCTCCGGAAAAAAGTTGTTGATGCCTATCAGTCTGGAAAGGGTTACAAAGCCATTTCTAAGGCTCTGGGGCTCCACCACACCAGTCAGAGCCATATTGTTCATATGGAGAAAGTTTGGGACAGTAGTGAATCTTCCCCGGAGTGGCCATCCTGCCAAAATATCTCCAAGAGCAAGGCGTTAAATTGTCGAGGTAGTCACAAAGAACCCTAGAAAAACATCCAAGGATCTGCAGGCCCTCTCTTCGTTTGGCTAAGGCCAAGTGTTCTATGACTCCCACTACCTCCAGGAAAGACAGAACTCCACCCTAGTAAGCAGACCGTAAGGCAGGAGGTAAAGGAGGAAACCCCAGTGCTCACTAACAGGATGCATGCTCTCACGTGTGCCAACACGCAAACGTGGATGATCGCAGAGTTCTGGAAATAAAGGCTTAATGGACCAGATGGAGTCAAAGTTCTGGAACAATGTTCTATGGACAGATGAGTCAAAAGTGGAACTTTTTGGCCAACAAGGGCCCCGTTATGTCAGGCAAAAACAAACACTGCATTCCACAGTAGGAACCTCATTCCAGTGGTCAAGCATGGTGGTGGTAGTGTCATGATTTGGGGATGCTTTGCTGCATCAGGACCTGGACGCCATCATTGAAGGAACCATGAATTCTGCTCTGTATCAGAGAATTCTACAAGAGAATGTCAGGCCAGCCGTCCATGAGCTGAAGCTGAAGCGCAGCTGGGTCATGCAGCAAGACAGTGATCCAAAACACACAAGCAAGTCTACATCAGAATGGTTGAAGAACAAGAAATTTAAAGTTTTGGAAAGGCCTAGTCAAAGTCAAGACCTAAGCCCCATTGAGATGTTGTGGCAGGACCTGAAACAAGCAGTTTATGCTCAAAAACCCACAAATGTCACTGAGTTGAAGCAGTTCTGCATGAAGGAGTAGGCCAAAATTCCTCCACGGCACTGTGAGAGACTAATCAATAACTACAGGAAGCGTTTAGCTGCAGTTATTGCTGCTAAAGGTGGCGTAACCAGTTATTGAGTCTAAGGGGGCGATTACTTTTTCACACGGGGGCATTGGGTGTTGCATAACTTTCTTTAATAAATAAATGAAATAAGTATAAAAAATGTTGTGTTATTTGTTCACTCAGGGTCCCTTTTATCTAATATTAGATTTTGGTTGAATATCTGATAACATTCAGTGTCAAAAAAAATGCAGAAAAACAGACAGGGGGCAAATACTTTTTCATGTTACTGTATATGCATTCATTCATAATATGAAATAAATATGCTATACAGGGTGATTCATAATTTGTGCAAGACTGTGGTTTTGCATTGTTTTCAGATCTACTTAAATGCTGACATTAATGAATAACCCACTGGTGGCCATACAGTGTGTTGCAGAGGGTCTCTCTCATAGACGCCTTTTCTTTGCCCATTATCCCCCATGTACCTTCCAGTTTTCAAAATATTCTGACGATGTATAGGGCTATATGAATAGGGCTTCTGTTTTTTGGGTTTTATTAAGTGTATTTTTCTAGGCTTATTTTTAGCTTTTCATCCGATTTTATGTCAAAAAATGTAATTTTTTTTTTTTTTTTTTTTTTCTGGGCTTTCATTTTTGATATGCTGTATGAAATTAGTGTTTTCGGTTACTTTCCAAAATGCTTGAGTGTTTTTTTCAAAATATGTATAGTAACTCAACAGTACTTGCACACTTAAGATGTACCTTCTTTCCTTTGTGTCTTCCACCACGAAATCCCTATGGTCACGGGTACATTCTTCTGGGGTTTTTGTGTACTAGGATTTTTGTAAATTTCGCTACAATTCTGTTTTAAATCCTCTGCATCTTGACTGTAATAAAGCTGTAAGTCCCGCTAACAAGCCTCCATCCTGACTGTAATCTTATTTTAAATCTCGCAAGAGAGTCTCCAATAGAAATGTAGGAATATGCCTACATTAACCCTTCAATTCCAACTTGCGCACACACTTAAAAATAACAAAAATGAGATACAATATCTCTGAAATAGGTTCCTATTTAGTGAAATCTCTCTATTAAAGCCAGCAAAATGTGGCCTTGTAGGGGCAGGGGGATGGCCTTACTACTGAAAGAAACACTTTTTAACCATTGTTATTGTCATGTATAGTATCCGAGCTCTTCCAGCTTACTGTGTTTTATCTAAATCACATGTTCCAATGGGTTTCATCACACTGCATCCAGGTTTACACAGCGTATGGTGTTTGACAGCATGCTAGTCCCATTAGAAAGGTAACTGAGCAGAGGGTTCATACCTTTAGGTCTGCTGATGGTGGCCTTTGTATTGTTATATCAGCCTGGCTTTTATAAAAAGCAAGCAGCACCTCAGAAGCGGCTTAGAGCCTGCTCTCCTTCAGATTACATTTAGGACGGCTGGGTTTACACCAGGACAAGAAGCTGTCTTAATAATAGCATTATCATAGCCATCCTACCAGCAAAGAGTGTAAACAGGTTATAAATCACCCCCATTAGTAATATAGATCCCCGATCCTCTGCTCTGTGTTTATTATCATGAATGAAATAACAGTCCTTTCCTGTTCAGACATCAAGTTTGATTGAACTCTGAAAGCCCTTTATTGACTGAAACCAAATTTCAGCTCACAAGCCCATCTCTACATTAAAGCCAATTGTATCTTTTAAAGTTTCTTTTATGCTTTATGTAACCCCCTTTTAATCATTGAACAGCAAACATAAGGGAACATCCTCTCCGGTTTGGAATAGATGTTTTTAGACTACATTTTGTTTTGTATATACCATGGACCATTTAGGGGGGGGGGGGGCAGCGGGAGGGGGGCAGGCGAAACAAAGGGAAGGGGGGAGGGGGGCGGGGGGCGAGACACTAGGAGCGCAGCGAGACGGGGGGAGAAACACGAGAGAAGGAAGAAAAAACAGGTGAAAAAAGCAAAGAGGAAACCAAGAAGTAGGCGGGGAAGCGCAAGGGACCAACACTAGCGGAACACTGGAAAAAAGGGGCGGAGGGGGCGGGGAAACAAACTGGAAAAACAGGGAAGGGTCGGGTGCAATGGACCACAAAGGCAAGCACTTGCCAAGGGAACTAGGGGAAGCGCACGGAGAGTGGAAAATTGCGTCGGCATAAGATCCAAGGTAGGGGGGCAAAGGGATGTGGGGCCGGCGGCCCGGGAAATGCATAGGAAGAGTGGCTGTATTTAGAGATGGAAGTATGCGGCACCGGCAGCACAGGAGAGAACTAGCTATAAAAGCACAGGGTGTCCATAGTACGCGGCTTTGGTTTTGGGGGTTGTTAGGGGGGGGAGGGAGGCCCACCGGACCACCCAACTGCGGGGACGGTTCCGAGTTTGGAAGCCATGTGTAAAGCGAGGGGCAAGCGGAACAGAAACGCTGGAGGGCAAACATAAAACTAGAAGAGGACAAGGGAGAAGCCCACGGCGGCCCCGGCTCTTGGGTGTGAGGAGGGGAATGGAGCCCGACAATCGCAGCAGCAGCGGCGGAGGAGCCCCCGGTGCGCAACTGCACAACAGACTGGGGGAGAGGTGCATGCCACCCGCACAATGCCGGTGGAAACAGCATAACGGAGAAACTGGGGCAGCAGTCTGTAGAAAAGGACAGGCGACCAGTCGGCGGTGGGTACAATCTTCGTTGATGAGTGAAATGTTACAGCTTGTAAATGACACGTTGATCCAGCTCAACAAAGCTTATTTGGTAAGCTAGGCTGTGTGGAGAAGGGCCCTCAAGGGGGGTTTATTTAATAGATAATGACATCATCCAGCCCCCTTCTGCCCAGCACACCCCATTTCACCTGAAGCAATCCCACTGACTGAGAAAAAATAACTAATTGGGATTCTAAAAGCTCAGGTAATGCCAGATGGACTCTGATAGAGAGACATGCCTTTATGGTGTGGGTGGTGAATTTCTAGGACAGGGGAAACCGATTTCACCAAGAAAAGGCAAACAAGGCTTCTCCTAATACTTGATGAATTTTGAAATGCTCTAAAAAGGAAGCCTGAAGCAGACAAACTTCCCATGAGACTCTTCCTCCTCTGTTAATGCCACCTCTTTCCCACAGTCGGGAAGAGAAAGGATGAGTACACAGTGTCTGAGGCTGAAGGAGTAACTTGGCTTCTCAAGGTGTGTACTGCTGATTCTGTGTTAGATTACATCTTAACATCCCTGGCCTTATAAAATCATTATGTAACCTCTCACCAGCATAACAACCTTCTCACAAATCCCTTAACATGTCTTTCTGTTTAATTTTCCTGAATTTACTTTGAAACAGTTGATGCACATTTAACCTGCCACCCCACTGTAGATTCACTCCCTGAGCAGCAAGTATTAAGGCCCCCCCCTCCCCATCCATCCTAACACCCCCATACTGAATATTCACTCCCTGTGCTGCAGGTATCAGGATCCCACTTGACAACACACGGCCTATTTGCAGCAAAGGAGTAGTTAGGTGGAGGGAGCCTACCAGTGTTGCCCAGGATTCGGTGCACAGTACTTCAGCTATGGGTTTCCGTGCATCATTCAAATTCTTCCCCACCTCATTGCAGTATTGATGAGTATTTTTTTAGTAGTATTTTTGCTGGAATAGTTAACAAATCTAGTAAATAATGATTCAAGCAGAAACTAAACACAATAGGATGAATAGATTTTAAATGAAAGATTTCAAAAGTGTAAATGAAATGAATTGTAGTGAGAAGAGAAGAGGACAGCTTTGAGGGTTGTTCTGTTTGTTTTGTATAATTGGCTGCCCATACTGCCAGGCTACCAGATTAGGAGAAACAAGCTGACAGGAAAGGTAGGATTCAACATAATACAGTACTCTCGGTCACCGTAAAGATTACTCTTCAGATATTAAAGATTAAGTAGCATATAATGCAAGGCATATAATTTAAGGTTATATTTTAAATTCCAATTTCATTTTAATGGCTTTTTTTATATTTCCCATCAAACTGAATCCATGTTAAGATGAACATTTATTAGCTGCTTTCTTCTGATTATCATTCCTGCAGAGGAACTTCCTGAATATATCCATCATATAAGGAACAGATGCGTTCAATTTCAGTACACTCTGGGCAGCTGGACTATTTCTGATTCTAATCTGGTTTTGTTTTCTCACCTGTTGCTGTACATACTATTTTAAAACAAGAATAAAGCATGCGAGCAGCTCTCCCGGACTGGGTTATGTGAGATTACAGTGCTGATGGGGCACCCCGCTTCAGGTAAGAATGCTACTGCAGTCCACAGCAATGCTGCAAAATCTAATATGTGTCTCTGTCAGGGTCCTGGGGTGAAGAGAACACTCTTACATTAGTTAGCTGCTGTCCCTTATTTGCCTGATGATTCTGCCTACAGTCCTTAAAGAGTAGTTAGCCAGGCAAAGACACAGGAACAATGGTGATAACTCAAAACGAGTGGCAGAACTCTGAATGCCTGCAAATACCAGAACCAGAGAAGATATAACCAGTTAATGGGTTATAAATAATCAATTGAACTGTCATTTGAAGGTACTGACTCTATCAAGATGTTCTCAAGTGGGCTTTGCTGAAGTGGACTGGATCACATGCACAAGGGGAGAGGGGAGAGCTTTCTGTTTTACATCACATGTGAAAATATGTTGTGTCTTGAACTTTGGCTGATGTTTGTTCCCAATTAACCCAGTTTTATATGCAGTTTTAAAGGGATTTGCATAATGTACAGTGCACTATGCTAGTTATTAGTTTACTGGAACAAGCATTGCAGCTCTAGGGTTGGTATTTATTAGAACAACAGAAAGGGGTGCACATGCATATATTAATAGACAGTAACAAGGACCAAGCCAATCGTTGTGCAGTTACAGGGCCCCACTGCTCTGTAGCGGTACAGCATGCCCTGATTTCATTCAGGAACACGTTCGAATCACATTTTCTGTAATTATATGCTTTCATATTTTCCTTTTACAGAAGAACATTTCAATTTCAGAGAAACAGAGGAGACCATTTGACCCACTGGTGGCAGACATCCAACTGCAGCGTTTCTCGTATGAAAAGATATTCTTTACGCTGCTATTCTCGAAATGCAGTAGTTAAAGATATGGGAATGGCATGTTCTTCATCCAAGGTTTCAGAATGAAAATACACTATGTACCACACAATTTTTTGTTCCTGGGGTAGTAGTTTGAAGTGAGTATTTTTAGTTTTTCGAGATTACGATTATACTGTAAATAAGAATCAAATCGCAAAAAAATACTCCAGGCTAAATCGGGGGGTAGCAGTGGTTATGTACTTAGATAATACATTGTAATTTGGAGATTCCGAGGTTTTGGTGTTCAAGTTTTTTACTGACTTTATGTGAACAAAAAGACACAAAGTCGCCCTTTTTCCCATTGTAAATAGTGATATTTTTAAATATCACTTTCCTGGTCACAAAAGCAAATTTTGTGGTGAATAATAGCCATTTTCTTTACTTTTGAGGCAAAAGCAATTAGGAATTAACACTTACTACCCGGAACAAAAAAAAAAAAATCAATTTGTTTACACAGGTGTGATTGAGTCAGTTTGGTTCCCCAAGCCTGTTTGGATTTTTCTTCACATACACAAACCAATCAAAAAAGCCAACTGAAGAATCATTTATGTTTCAGTCTCTAGACACACAGGAGGCACCGTGCAGTGTCGTGGTATTGTACCTTTTCCTCCAGCACATAATGATTCTAAAAAAAACTCCACACAAGAGCAATCCCAAAGCACTTTCCTTGATGGCAGTATCTAGCTAAGAAAGTATCCGCTCTTTTTGTCATCTCCGCGTACATAAACGACTGTTACAAATTTCAAAAAAATGCCTTCCTGCATGTCCCGAAAGCGCCAAAAATAATAAAAACACTAAGAGTCTTGAACAAATCATAACATACACTACAACAAAAAACTCAGCTCGTATTCTGTGCAGCCGAATTTCAACACGGTTAACAAAATAAAATAACGTGGACAAGCACTCGCTCATCATTCCCCATCCCCCTGTGCAGCCCCAATTTCAAACAGAGTGAAACCACGCCTTTGTGCTGTGCAGCCAATTGCAAACCGCATGTGCAAACCCGGTTTTTGTGCGGTGCATCTTGCAATTTACAATTCATTTAACACACAGCTAGGGTTCCTACTGCACTGCTTAGGTCAGAGAAGCCTATGAGATTTCAAGATGATGCCCCAGAAGAAAGTGTAGTTTTCAAGGGGGTACACGTACGTGCCCTATTTCAACTTCTACTCTGCCACCACTAACTGGTCTAGCAAAACAGCCCCACTCCAAACTGGGACAGTGGAGGCACTCAACATTATGTTATCAAAATAAAGGGATTTCCTACTAATTTTTTCCACACCAGGAACTCGAGATTCTCTACGTGGTCATAATGTGTGAGGTTCTGAAAGAACCCACAGGTTTTGTAAACTTTATTTTTCACATTTCCTGGTCGTTCACCTTTCACTGCACCTGGAGAGTGAAATTGTCCACACCTGTTCACTGGCTTTTTTCCTGTCAGTAACCAATCAGCTGCTTCCCCTAGTGACTGACATGCTAATGACTAAAAACTATGTAGTAAAAGAAAGTGTGAGCTTTATGAAATTATTTACAGTAGGAGTGTTTGTTTTACTAGTTATTTTATGCTGAAATATCCAATATAAAATGAAATGTTTCTTAACTGATGCTATGGTTGCATCAGACAGTTCTGATAAGAGGCAACAGTTGTGTCTTCTGAATGGCATGAGGACAAGCTATGCTTTCTGAATCTATTAACGAGTTTGCCTCCTTTTCTTCCATTCTGTTTAACAGACACTGTTTTTTATTTACCTCTACATGCAATTGACACAAGGGTCCTGCCCGGATCACAACCTACCTGTTATGTGGGTTCACATTGCTTTTGATAAAAGCAGGGTTAACCTGGACGATAGACGCAAGTACACAACGCGCGTATCAATGCCCCGGAAGCATCTTGTTACAGCTTGTTTACAGAATGTTCAGTCAGCTTCTCTGGAATTGAACCGTCGGCCACATTTGTAAATCAGTAGCAAATAATAGCAAATGTTTCTCTGTACTACATCCCTGCTGTAATCTGGCTCATGGTGTGTCTCAAATCAATAAAACATATGTAAACAGAACAAACAGATTTGTTCCTTGCGGAAGTGAAACTTTCACATGGGATTGGCTGTTTGTTATTGCATCAGCTCACAAACGTTAGCCAGGACCTGGGTCTGGACCCGGGTAGGAGTGCCAGTGTGAAAGGGGCTTTAGTCCTAGTCCTGTATTTCCGCAGCTCGGTAGTTTTAACTGGGTTCCCATCCCTTTGTCCAGGGTACACTGAAAGCAGTCCCCTCTTCTATATGAGGGTCCCAGCGAATTAGATTCCCCATATGGCCATCTCCTTTCACAGAACAGAAATTGATTATCATGTCATGTGGTCACCATGTCCATTTTTTGTTTGCAACAACAGAAGACAGCATGTACTAAGATAACTTCTAAAAGATAAAACTCTCCGGTCTCCCTCCCCCGCAAGTAAAAGAAAGCAAGGGGACTCCAACAATACAACTCAAGGTCTTGCATGGTGTTTACAATATAGGTTTCATAGTTGTAGGCAATTCCCTTTGCTCCAGGAAGTGGGTTGTAAGTCATTTCACCCACCTGTCCTTAAAATTTATTAGTGTTCAGTATCAAAAAGGGAAACGGACGCCTGTTCAGGTTAAAACGCAAATCTCCTCATAATTCCTTTCGTATACCGAGCATCCCCTGTTCATCCTCTCTCCCACCCCCCCATTGGCTCAGGCAGGTCCACGTTTCCACTCCTCCATCTCAGAGCTCCTTGGAGAAGCCAGACCGGGTATGAAAAGCTTGCCAGGGAGGGAATCCATTTACAAACAAATAGCATATTACTTAATTAACAGTGTAACTTTAACTAATTTAGATAAATACTGGTGCATCCATTTTCTCTTTTGTCATAATCTTGTACTTTGTCTAAACCTTTCTTTTTTTGTCTACACTGTTACTTGTTTAAGTTTAGTAGCTGTTCAAGGTCTGTTTAGGGGTTTGTGTTTTTTGGTAGTGTGTTCAGTCTCCATTTTGTTCCTGATCCTCCTGATATTTTCCAAACGGCTGTTCACCACTCAACCCGGTACTACTCGACAGACTCACCATTTTCTACAATCGTTATTTTTTCATCAACCTTCATCCACCATCATCAGTACAGGACTCTATTTGGGACTTCATTATTTGTTGGTGAGATTATTCCTTTTCTGTTTGCTGGTTTTTTCTACTTTGATACTTTTGTTCCTGTAGTTTTGGTTTTGTTCTTTTGTTACTTTGGATTACATGTGCATTGCTTCACTGGACTTGTTAGGCCTAAATTTCATTTATCATCCATTGCCATCAAGACTGTCTTTGTAATTGTTTTCCCCGTATAATTATTCATTCACCTTTGTCTCTTTTGCCTGTCGGTGTGTTGGTTTTGTATTGGTGTGGTGCTTGTGTGTGGGTGGGTTTATTGGAGGCCCACCGGACACCGCATTCATTTCGCTTTAATGTTAGTTTGTTTGGATGTTTATTTGTTTGTTTAATTCACTATTTTCTTACTCACCTGTACCTTCCACTAAATGTTCTCTGCAATAAGTTGTTGGCGTTATATTTCATTTATTACATTATAGTTTACAACAATAAACCGTTTGTTTGTGAAATTGACACCTCTGACGTCCCTGCTTTTGCTGTCTGTCACTCTTGCTGACTTAGTTAGTTTATAGATATTGGGCCAGTAGTATCTCCTTAGGGAGGACAGTACAACTGCTTCTCAGTTGTGCAGAGTGATTGTTACCTCAGTGGAGGGCAGAGGGATGGACAAGTCAATCATGCAATGATAGGTAACTCTCAGTAGAGAAATCACAGGGAGCATTTTCCTTCGGTATAGCACACTGAATTTTTTTTTTTTGGGGGGGGGGGGGGGACTATCCACCTTCCAAAGAAAAAAAGTATATTTTGGATTTTAAAATCCATCATGTATAAAGGAGTCTTTGTTTAAATGGCACCCCATTAAATACCATGCCGGGTGACCCTAGTAATGTTCTCTATACGGCTATGGCCAAGAAGTTGCTCTATGCTATAACGGGGCTAGGCCAACAGTTTTTTTCATCACCAATAGAACCAACTAACTTTTGCTTCACTAAAGTACGAATGAAACCCTGCGAACAATTTTTCGTTAACATACTGAATTAATGTAACATCGTTTTGTAGTTGTCATATACTGTACTTAACGAAAATGGACACAAATTGAAAAGGTGACATTTCAAAATCTAGCATGAATACTCTAACGACTATTATTGCTTTCCACTGACTTTTATCTTAAAATAATAATTATATCTTTTTGTAGTTTTTTTTTGGATACATGACGTAATCATAATATATCTCTAAATTTTAATGCGGCCACATATACGTGTTTTTATTTATTTATTTATTTTAAATTAATGTCTCAACCCTAAAAGCCCTAAAACTTTTGGCCACAGCTGTAAGTAAGCCTCCAGAGTGTTATACAATATGTGTATGTATGGACACTTCCACTATACCCCTGTCCCCGGTTTGGTACCATTTGTTTTTAAAATGGGCAAGATCAACCAAAATGTCTTCATATTAGTCAGTGCTTCAGCACTATCTAGTGCACTGGGAAAAAGGAGGAAACTTGATCGACAGCAGCAGATCACTAGATGGTGATTAAAGACCCCTTATTTGATAGAGCCTATGTTTCTATGGCAGGCAAATACAACTGTAAAACAATAGTCTGAGTACTAAAACAGGTTTTTATTAAGTCACTCTGACACTGACTATGGCAAATACACTTACAAATCTCTTGGGAAACGCTTCATTTTTTGCTAAGACATGGGGTGGGGCATTAAAGATTAATGAAGATAACAAATTAAGGACCAAATACTGACCACATCACATGTAAAGCTGTAAATGAAAATAAAATACTAAAAATATATAGTATTTGACACATTGTTAATGTCTTATACTTCATTGTTATACTTGACTGTGCTAGAACTTGAAAAACTGAACAGGAGAAGCCTGCCTGCTGTTAATACACCCTCCCTAATCCCGTAAGACAGTTTGTCATGTAGGTAAAGCCCTCGGTTTGCAGGTAAGGGGAGCGTTCCAGCTTGACAATGGCAATGCATACCAGGAGAACCAGGAGGCAAACAGCATTGTAAAACTGGGAGTCTGGGTTTACGGACCATTTCATTGCAATTGTTCCTTTGTATAACACTAAAGGTTAGTATTTATAAGTATTGTAGTTTTTTGCTGTAACACTTTATAGGAGGTGTTGACCCTGAATAGGATAAATACCAGTAGTTTTACTCCCTTTAAAATGGAACTTAAACCTGGATTAGGTGGCTTGGTACTAGGTCTCAAACTCAACCCGGTTTGTATTGGCATGTCATGTGAATCAAGTATATATAAAAAAATAATAATAAAAAATTAAATAAATAAATAAAGAAAAGGGTTTGTCAAAGACTTGTTCCAAAATTGGTGAAGAGCATTACTGGAAATCGTTTTTTCTATAGATTCTGAACAATGGGGTTTTCACGACAACTACTGAATAAAAACTTTCTTTTATAGGCAGCCGTGTCTGGTAATCATACAAATAGCTTATGAACAGCTTCTACTTTTAAACGACGTCAAAACCTCTGAGGCTTTAGAGCAGATTGGAATTATTCAATGCCACACAAAAGTTCCGCATTCCTGAAAATTCATTGACATGCGGCTTTGAGCTTGTCTGGAGAATCCTAAATGCCGGCACTGAACAGCCTTCCTCATTCCATTCAGATCATGTGACAATGTGACCTTTCAACCCTGCTAGACCCGCAATTAATAATACAAAGAGTAGACCTGACAGAATTGACAGGGTATTATTAGACCAACCTGACTATCACAGGCCAATGTGTGTGTAGTTCAGCAGTCCCCCCAGCTCTGATATACCGGCATCAAGTTAACCTTTCGTTTGAACTCAAGTCTTCCAAATGTGAATCGGGCCTTCTGCCAGCTGTGCCACCCAGTTCCCAGAAACAGCATAAAAAGTGAAACCCTTTTTAAACAGCTTCAGTTGTTCACATACCTCATTACTGACTTGTTTCTTTGTTCTAATAATACACTGCTGTGTGAACTCAAGTTAGCCACGACAGGCATGTTTTTTTTTTTTTCTTTGTGTACTCCATTGCCTGCTCTGCCAAACCAAGAAAGGGAATCATAGCTTTGACATTTTGCACTGAAGTAGATATTCTGTAGCAAACCTTCAAGTCAACTGCAACATTCCTCTCACTTAGGGGCCCATCTAAACCACCCATGCTAACCCTTAAAATAAGTGACTCGTGCAATCCAGGGTGACTCCCCAGTGCTGTAAAATGCTCTAAAAAAAGCCAGCTGTGGTTTATCTCGGCTGGGTATATGTTGATTAAATCAGTATCTGAGTTGAGGTCTGGTTATCTTTGTCTAAACAAATACAACAACTGGTTTAGTTAAGACAAGCTTGAGCATTTCTTCAGCAGCTCACAAACCTGACTTGGGCCATTAATAGGCCAGTTTTAGTGTGTTTTTCACTGGCCCTTTACTGCTCTTGTTTTTTCAATAGATTACTTATTCTGTCAAAAGTTAAACACAAGAGATCCACCTCTACTTATGTGTGTGTTAAACAATTAAAACACACCATTTGGAAACTATGAGAAACAGAGCTAAATGCAAATTGTAAGAGAGTTAAGGATCTGTATTTGAATGATCTAAACAGAGACACATCTTATTATCGGCACTCTGTAAATCCTTCTGGTGTCGTGTCGTCCCCTTCCCCCGGGGTGATTTTAAGACATGCTTATCAACAATAACAATACAGTTGAATGTAGTCGGATCATTAAAACCACCCTCTTCGCCAATTAAGCCTACCTGCTTCGGGAGCCTCATTGAAGCGGCTGTATCTGGTCAGGTCGAGTTTGGGCAGGCAGCGCTCGATGGGGACCCAGACATACGTCTCCGGACACAGCAGGTCAGAGGGCCGGTACTGACCCTACAGAAAGCGAAGGAAAGCAGACATATATGTTACACAATAACATCCTGGACCCCAGGACTCCAGAGCCTGTTCTGTGCTGAGGCATGCTTTTAATCACCAATCTAAACACAACCCAAGCAGGAATGACTGTACTGTAAACACTGGGAACGACCTTGGCAGGCGGCTGTGCACCACTTTCAGAAATGTAAGAACTGTTTGCCTGTAAGGATCTGGAAGGCAAAACGGGAAAGGACTGTCTGTTACTAAAATGTTTAAGCTGAAGTTCATCTCTCAGGTCGACCAAAACACAGCCATTTTCAACCTCCTGGATCCTGTCTGTCATTTGGACAGGGTAGAAATACAGTGCCGGGGGGCCCCAGGACTGGAGGAAAACACCAGAGCCACCCACATACTTACAATGTATCTTTAAATGCATGTTTCTGATTTACTCTTTAGCAAAAACCATGCCTTATAAAAGTTTATTTTTGCATGGTATATTTGCAGTTTTACCATGTGGTTATACTATGCATTTACCATAGTTTAACCTGGTTTAATTACAATATTTGCAGTTTTTATCATCGTTATACAATGCTTACCTATGCTTTTTACGAATGGGTTTTTAATATGTTTATCAACTTTAATAGACAATGGCTTACCTAATGCACGTTCCGCTATACGGGCGTTACACTATTACCTATGCTTTATTACACTATGTTTTTATTACTGAAACTTTTATAAGGGATTGTGGCAAGGCGATTGCCCTGCACAGTATGTAATTAGTGTTGGTGTAATTTGTATGTGGGAATGGGTTTATTGTGTGTCGTTTTGGAGTTGATCTGCGGGAGATAGCTCAGGACTGCTGCAAGGCCTGCTGTTTTCACGGCACCTTTGATTTATAGTTTGTTGTATTGTGTTTTATTTTGCATTCTTGTACAGATTGCTGTATTAGTCCTCTGTGCGTTACCATCGCTGGTACTCTGCTCCTGCCAATGAAGGTGGCGGAGGCAGAGGCAGGTCCTGCTGCTCAGCTCCTGCTGGTGGAGGTGGTGGAGGCAGAGGCAGCTCGTGCTGCTCTGCTCCTGTCGGTGGAGGCAGAGGCAGCTCCTGCTGCTCTGCTCCTGCCGGTGGAGGTGGAGGAGGCAGAGGCAGCTCCTGCTGCTCTGCTCCTGCGGTGGAGGTGGCAGAGGCAGCTCCTGCTGCTCTGCTCCTGCCATTGGAGGTGGCAGCTCCTGCTCCTGCCAGTGAAGGTGGCGGAGGCATGTAGTCTCCTGGCGGTGGAGGTGGGAGCGGCGTGTAGTCTCCTGGTGACGGAGGTGAGAGCGGCGTGTAGTCTACCCTTGTTACAGGGGACTGGTGTGGCTCTCCCTCACTTGCAGGGGACTGGTGCGGCTCTCCCTCACTTACTGGGGACCGGTGTGGCTCTGGAGACAGCGGTGGGACCTCTCCCTCTGGCGCTGGAGATGGCAGCAACGGCTCCTCTCCCTCTGGTGCTGGAGATGGCTCCTCTCCCTCTGGAGGCAACACCAGCAGGCATTCTTCCCCTGCTGGTGGAGACTTGGGCGGTGGACATTGTGCCTTCCTCTTCCCCTTTCCCCATCTCTGCCTCCTCCTCACCTTCCTCTCCTGGGCCTCCAGGCGCTCTGGCTCCGGCTGCTGGCATGAAAACTGCCCCCCTTCTGTATCCGGGAGAGGGCAGTCAGCCACTCCATGCCCATAGCGCTTGCACAGGA
This sequence comes from Polyodon spathula, assembly GCF_017654505.1. NCBI lineage: Eukaryota > Metazoa > Chordata > Actinopteri > Acipenseriformes > Polyodontidae > Polyodon > Polyodon spathula. The sequence goes on from NC_054546.1 coordinate 22,006,732, forward strand.
GGCACCATCCCCCCTGGCTCTCCCAAGTCTCCACAAATGCGTCCAGGTCCTCGTCCCGAATTTTCCTGGACGCAGTCATCTCAAACCAGAGCACCTGCTCTGGCTGCTGGGGAGGTTGCTGCTTCCTCTGGGCACCCCCCCATGCTGTTTTTATGCAGCTGTACCAAGACTTGATTGTTAATCAATCATTCAATTGGAGTCTCGGTACAACTGCACGTGAATTAATAAAGTGCAATTCCCCGTGCTCACATATTATTACTTTTTACTTGCACGTGAAGTGCTGTGCAATCCTTGTGCCTAAGGATTGCCTTGTTTCTGTCTTTGAATTCCACTGCTGAGGTTCAGATTCCTTCCCCCAGGGGACCAGGCAGATATCACTGCCTCGTTTCCATCTACTCCAGAGTTGTGAGGGACCAAGTTGGGATCACTGCCGCGTTTCCTTCTGCTCCAGAGCTGTGAGGGACCAGGTAGATATCACTGATGTGTTTCCATCCGTTCCAGAACAGTGAGGGGCCAGGTAGAGATCACTGCAAGTTTCCATCTGCTCCAGGGCTGTGAAGGACCAGGTAGAGCTCACTGCACATTTCCATCTGCTCCAGAGCTGTGAGGGGACCAAATAGAGATCACTGCTGTTTCCATCTACTCCAGAGCTGTGAGGGACCAGGTCAGGATCAGTGCCTCGTTTCCACCTGCTCCAGGGATGTGAGGGACCAGGTAGAGATCACTGCTGCATTTCCATTTGCTCCAGCAGACCCACTTCAAATCCTAGTACAGCAAATCTCAAAGAGTTACGAACACTAAGCTTACAAACTAACCAGTCAACAGAACACCCCACTTTCACATTGCAATCACTCAAACATTTGTGCAATGCAACCAGATAGGCACTCCTACATAAGCAGGGTGCTGGTCATGGAGGAGGCAAAATTACTGTACCAACAAATGTACCCAGACAAAGGTGAGGCAGATTTCAAAGCAAGTACAAGCAATTTTACTAGGAACTTTTTATTTTTAAGCCAAAGGAGGCTGAATGACTGAGCAAGCTGCATGAAAAAAAAAAAAAAATTAAAAATTAAAACAAGTAGTACATTAACTGATGTTTTCCTGGTCATTTATATCTGTGATTTTGCAACAGTTACATGTTCAATGTTAAGTTAAATGTAGCTTGTTTCCATGTACTGTACAGTTTTATAAGATATTCAAGCCAACACGACTATTGCATTACTGTGCTGTAGTATATTTTCAGAGTTACAGATATTTCAACTGTACATGTGCAGCTTATAAGTCCAAGTGCAGTGAAGAATGTTATCGCTAATTCTCGCTTTGTTCTGTTGTCTCATAAGCATGGGAGCTTCTGCCAGAAGGCTTGGGAAGCTTTAGCCACCCCACTAGGGTTTGTAAGCCCATTGCGCAGATATGGTACAGCTATGGCTAAAAGTTTTGCATCACCTAGAATTTTAGGATTTAGAAAATTAAAAAAAAAAAAAAAAAAAAAATAAAAATGTCAATGGCAGCCATCATTTTAAAGTCTGAAGATGATCTCAAATGAATAAAATGTTTTAATGTGATATAATACTGACTGGGCAAGGATTGCTGGAAGTGAAATAAATACAATCTGTAAAAAACAAAGACTCATTTAAGCCACCTTTACAAGAGCGAAAGGCATTTTGGAGGTCTGCGTTTTAATAAGCAGCTCAGTCGGCCCTGCTGGAACACAAACAAGAGATGTATGTGTTGGGGCTCATTACATGAAAAAGAGGGAAAAGAAAAGAGAATAAAACAAACGTATCATAAACAAGACAGTTTGCCAAGATACTTAAGACTGATTCAGATTAGATAGGCACTATCAGGACAGAGGCACCTCGATTCAGTGGTTGACTGATCTGCATACAAAAACAAAACATGCCCAACACAATGCTGAACCCTGGCTCCTCTATTTATCTACACTCACAGAGAAGCCCAGCCAAAGGAAACGAGCTGAGCTGGCTGCTATGAACATGGCTCATTAAGTTTAGTGTTAAAACAATAGAAGAGTGTTTTGAATAAGCTTCTTTTTGGCATAAAGAACTGACAAACTTTAAGAAAACACAGCACATCTAATTACTGTTCACCAATATCTAATGCCCGACCTGCAAACCACTCCTTGAAAGCACCCGCACTTGGGAAGAAAGGCTTGTTTCATACTGCTTGTGTGCTGGTTTACTTGCTCATACTGCTTTTGTGCTGGCTGACTTGTTCATACTGCTTGTGTGCTGGTTTACTTTTGTATTAATGGCTTTGTTATTGGTTAGTCTATGAATATTTTGTGTGCTTTTAACTGTACGCCAGCTCTTGACTCACAGAAAGGTTAGTTTCCTAACAATGGGTCTTACATTGAAACAAACTCAAAGTCAGATGTGAGACATGGACCCTTCCACCAAGGCTGTGCATGTAAAAGAAAGCAATTGGAATCCTGACAAAGAGGAACAGCATGACAAGCATCCACCACATCGACATGGAAGTTTCACCATAGATATTACACCTGCAATAGTGCTGAAATTAGAAATATTAAAATACATTGATTTCAATGACAATCGTTTCGACTACGTCTTTTTCAATGTTGAAAACAACTTCTAGTTATAAAGGCTTGTTGTTGAAATTAAGTTTTTAGTATTTTTAGTAATGTAGGTTTTACATACACACAGCCATGCATATCCTTACACATATAATTTAAAAGCTCTTTCCACTGGTCAAAAAACAAATAGCTTCCAATTCCTTTTTCTACCTTTACCTTTTCATGAGATTTGTAAGCAGTTACAGGTTCCAATGCTTGAATATTCAGTTGTATTGCTTTTATTGATTTATCATTCGGTTTGATCCAATTTACTGTCCAGTTTACTGTACTTGTCAGATCACAGGAAGTAATAACTGATAGAATCAGATTTTTAGAGTAACAAGTGGTAAAGGTATACCATTGAAGTGCAAGAGAAATGAAAAGTTCTGGCAGTAAGGAGCATTGTCCCAGGTCATATAAAAATAATCAAAAAATAATCAAAACGCAACAATGGAGCAGTGGCACTCAGACCTACATTGAAGGCTTTCCTTATAAACCGCTCCCCCAATCCCCCTTGCTAAACAGTTACTGGAGCACACTGCTGTGATTCTAATGTTAGGCAGACACCCTTCTAGCCCTGTAGAAAAACATCAAACCTTCACAGGAATGAAGGCAGATGATCCACCCATTGGGTAGAACAGGCTTCTCTGGGGCAGATCACTTATCCAACCAGCTTTAAACACCTCTGCTTTGCATCCTTGGCCTTAGCTAAAACAGATCAGATCATCAACTATTATTTCAATTCCTACAACCACCAATTCAAACACTCAATCAAATTAAAAATGCTTCAGCTATCTGCAATGTTTTGAGTTAATGAAACACTTCATAACTTTGCATTTTAAAAATATCCTACCTGCTGTTAAAATGAAAGCCTCCAGAGATGAAATCTCTATAATCTAAGCTCTAAGCTTTAGACTTGGTGCTATTATCTATCTGAAGAGCTGGTCAGTATGAGCTGGGGCTTCAGGGATATAAACAGATCCTTCCACTTTACATACTGGAAACAGATTCTTCCACTGGGAGACCTTTATCATGGAGCCATCCATAAATTCCATTCTTCCTAAAAACACAGTGCTCCATATTCATGATGAATTGTACATTTAATAGAAAATCTGCTGTATGCTCTTTTTCACAGGCAGAACTTAACCATGTCAGTATTCATAGTTAATTACAATATGAGCAACCTTGTAAAAAAGACGATAACTACCAGGCGTGTTGGGTGCAAGAGATCTTCTTACAAGGAAATCTTCTGCATTGGTAAAATCTGACATGGAGTCCATGATCTTAGTCCAGTAAGAAGACTGTTTTCTTCACACCACTTACACTAGACGTGTCCTCTAGTTAGAGTTATCATGTGTCAAGTGCCTTGGTCTTTCTTTTTTAAGGTCATGGATTTTAATTAAAGTCAGTTTGACATCAACCAAATCAGGGAGGCTGCCGTCACAGTGCTGTCAATGGAAGCCTTTATGACATTTGTAGAATAACTGTACTGTTTTTTGAGTTTTTGAGGTGTCCCATACATACATTCAAATAGACACAGCTATTTCAGAGGAGAAAGAAAATTGACACTGAATATACTGTACACAGTATTGGTCTAAGAGGGACCAATGGGACCCTGTGAGGAAAGGATCCACACTGATAATATCAATCATTTCAAAAGAGATCACAAGAAACCCTTTCTTAGTGGAACTGCCCTTTGGCTGTGGGCCCAGCAGCTTCCTCCCCTTGAAAGCAGCTCACCCTGGGTCACTTTGCAAACCAGATAGGCACCTGTAATCAATCTGTACACAATCAGAGCTGTTAGCTGCAAGAAAACATCATATGACTTACATCCATGGTGTAGGCATGTAAGGATTTCTGAAGGACTGGCGGAAAAACAGACAGTCAGGTACCATGATATATTTCCATATAATGCTGCTCACAGTAACCTAAAGAATATTTTAAGCAACTTATCACAACAGGATAAACAGCTCTATAAATTTCTCTAAAGCTTTTGATTTAAAGCTTTTAGTTGACCATACAATACTTCTCAACAAGTTAAGTAATCTTGGAGTTACAGGTACTACACTGTCATGGTTTAAATCATATTTATCTGAACGTTCTCAAGCTGTTGTCTTTGAAAAAAACGAAATCCGGCTTCATGCCTATTTCCCAAGTGTCCCGCAAGGGTCAATTCTTGGACCTCTTATTTTCTATTTTTATAAATGAAATACCTAATATTTGCAAGAAAAGTTCCGTACATATAGTTCAGATAATATCGATGGCTTAACTAACTACAGAGCGATTTTCTTGAACTTCAAAAATGGTTTGATGAAAATAGTCTGATATTAAATGAAAAAAATACAAATATCATGTTATTTGGTTCACTTTTACTAGCTTTATGATCAACGTTTCAAGACAACAATGTTTGTTACATTATGATGTGGTAACCTCTCTCAAAATTATAAAATAAAATTTTTAATCAAATTTTTAAATATCTAGTTATAATATTTTGCTTTTATATATATATATATATATATATATATATATATATATATATATATATATATATATATATATATTATATATCTATATATATTAACTATATAATTTTTTGGGGGTTTTTAATGACACAAATTTTAAATTTGAAAAACATATTAAAGATGTATGTAGTAAAATTGGAAGGAAGCTTGGAGTATTGTATGGTCAGCGCCACTGTTTAAGTTTTACAGCAAGGTTTAAATTAGCCGAGCAACTTCTGTTCCCTGCTGTAGACTACGATCTACAGGATTGCAAGTAAGGAATCATTGAAAAAGATTGACACAATGTATAATAGGATCTGTAGGCTTGTAGTCCAGTGTACTCCGCTAGGGCTTCACTGCAGCTTGTATTCTAGATTAATTTTGCTATCAACTGCTAACAGAAGGAATGATCATTGGAATGTGTTCCTTTTTAAAGGGGGCACATAACAGATTACCAGTTTATTTAAACAGCTTGCTTCATGAGTTTACTTGGAAATACAGCCTACGTAATGTCTGAGGCACAAAATACATCAATATACCATCTGTAAAAAGTGCTGCAGGAAGAAAATCTTTTGTTTCTTCTGTTGCTACAGACTGGAACTTATTAGCCGCAGGACTTAGATCTGACATCTCCTGTAGAAATTAAAAAACAAAAACAACCTGTTGCTCCAGTACCTAAATAGGCCATGTGTATGTGCTGTGTAAATTTAAGGTGCACCTTGTGTACTGTCTTGTCATTATGTGTTTTTATTATTTTTATTTTGAAACCCACTGTTGTACTAGGACATCATTGTAAATGAGCGACCTGAAACTCATATGGTCTTCCTAAATAGACATTTTATAATAATAATAAGAAACTAGTGAGACACACACATGGACAGTCATCACCTGATAATCTCAGATTCCGACATACAAAATTTCCTAAATTTGTTCACAGTTGATTAGTGGTTCCCTGGAATGACTTGCAGTCCCACCCCCCAGTACATGTATTTCACTTTATCATACATAATAACACAACCATTGTTTTTACTGAATACAGATTTCCCTGGTTATGTCCCCACTCGATAATGCACTCATTTGGTTAATTCACTGTTGTTAGGCCATGTTGACATTAACTATAAACGTCTTGCAGTATTTTGGCCCTTTTCTAATTCATTGATGTGCAAGTCAGACAAGGAAATAAAGACGGGTCAAGTCTTAAATTAAATGAACTACCTAAGTTGCCAGATCTTCTCTCTCTCTTTTTTTTTTTTTTTTTTTAAAGATCAGAGACAGTGATCTAGCCACCACCCCCCTAACCCCTCTCAATGATTACCATTAGCTGAAGCATTAAATGAGCTGCCCCAGGGAAGGAATTATCCTGCAACACTTTTGGTTAGCCATGTGTGTTTCATAGTTCTATTGCCAATCAGCAGTCTGCGGTCTGTAAGATCTTAGTGGTCACCACATTCTCTCCCTGCTTTCTTCAGCCAGTAGAATGGCAGGAGGGTAGCTCAGCCTTTGCCTCGGGTCATTTCACTGGACCAGGGGGGACATGGCAGACACAGGTCTCTTCTGTGTGTCCTGAGTAACAAGCACTACTTTCATTATCACTGCTCTCCATTTTCTTTTCTTTTTTATATACAGTGCCATGAAAAAGTATTTGCCCCGTCTGATTTTCTGCATTTTTGTACATTTTTCGCATTGAATTTAGTCAAAAATGACACCAAAGTTTGGTGCTTCTTTCATTTGTTTGGTGTGCAATGTAAGCAAACATGCAATCTTCAGGTGTGAAAAAGTTATTGCCCCCCTAGTTAACTCAACCCATTTAAAGGGATAATTAAGGTCAGCTGTTTGAATACTTCGATTAACAATCAGGCCTGATTTGGGCCAGCCCTGTCCAATATAAATCTAACTAACTTTGGCCCTTACCATCAGAGCGGAGTTGTCAGCACACAGGTTCTAGAGGCACATCATGCCACGATCAAAAGAAATTCCTGAAGACCTCCGGAAAAAAGTTGTTGATGCCTATCAGTCTGGAAAGGGTTACAAAGCCATTTCTAAGGCTCTGGGGCTCCACCACACCAGTCAGAGCAATATTGTTCATATGACGAAAGTTTGGGACAGTAGTGAATCTTCCCCGGAGTGGCCATCCTGCCAAAATATCTCCAAGAGCAAGGCGTTAAATTGTCGAGGTAGTCACAAAGAACCCTAGAAAAACATCCATGGATCTACAGGCCTCTCTCGTTTTGGCTAAGGCCAGTGTTCATGACTCCACCCTCAGAAAGACACTGGGCAGAGTAGTAAGGCGGAAACCACTGCTCACTAACATGAATGCTTGTCTCAAGTTTGCCAAAATGCAACTGGATGATCCAGTTCTGGAACAATGTTCTATGGACAGATGAGTCAAAAGTGGAACTTTTTGGCCAACAAGGGCCCCGTTATGTCAGGCAAAAACAAACACTGCATTCCACAGTAGGAACCTCATTCCAGTGGTCAAGCATGGTGGTGGTAGTGTCATGATTTGGGGATGCTTTGCTGCATCAGGACCTGGACGCCATCATTGAAGGAACCATGAATTCTGCTCTGTATCAGAGAATTCTACAAGAGAATGTCAGGCCAGCCGTCCATCATCTGAAGGGCAGCTGGGTCATGCAGCAAGACAGTGATCCGAAACACACAACCAAGTTTACATCAGAATGGTTGAAGAACAAGAAATTTAAAGTTTTGGAAAGGCCTAGTCAAAGTCAAGACCTAAGCCCCATTGAGATGTTGTGGCAGGACTTGAAACAAGCAGTTTATGCTCAAAAACCCACAAAACCCACTGAGTTGAAGCAGTTCTGCATGAAGGAGTAGGCCAAAATTCCTCCACGGCACTGTGAGAGACTAATCAATAACTACAGGAAGCGTTTAGCTGCAGTTATTGCTGCTAAAGGTGGCGTAACTAGTTATTGAGTCTAAGGGGGCAATTACTTTTTCACATGGGGGCATTGGGTGTTGCATAACTTTCTTTAATAAATAAATTTAATAAGTATAAAAAATGTGTGTTATTTGTTCACTCAGGGTCCCTTTTATCTAATATTAGATTTTAGTTGAAGAGCTGATAACATTCAGTGTCAAAAAAATGCAGAAAAACAGACAGGGGGCAAATACTTTTTCATGTTACTGTATATGCATTCATTCATAATATGAAATAAATATGCTATACAGGGTGATTCATAATTTGTGCAAGACTGTGGTTTTGCATTGTTTTCAGATCTACTTAAATGCTGACATTAATGAATAACCCACTGGTGGCCATACAGTGTGTTGCAGAGGGTCTCTCTCATAGACGCCTTTTCTTTGCCCATTATCCCCCATGTACCTTCCAGTTTTCAAAATATTCTGACGATGTATAGGGCTATATGAATAGGGCTTCTGTTTTTTGGGTTTTATTAAGTGTATTTTTCTAGGCTTATTTTTAGCTATTTTAGAGTTTTATGTAATTTTTTTTTTTTTTTTTTTTTTCTGGGCTTTCATTTTTGATATGCTGTATGAAATTAGTGTTTTCGGTTACTTTCCAAAATGCTTGAGTGTTTTTTTTCTGTCAAAATATGTATAGTAACTCGACAGTACTTGCACACTTAAGTTGTACCTTCTTTCCTTTGCTGTCTTCCACAACGAAATCCCTATGGTCACGGGTACATTCTTCTGGGGTTTTTGTGTGTAGGCATTTTTGTACATTTCGCTACAATTCTGTTTTAAATCCTCTGTATCTTAACTGTAATACAGCTTTAAATCCCGCTAACAAGCCTCCATCCTGATTGTAATCTTATTTTAAATCTCGCAGAGTCTCCAATAGAAATGTAGGAATATGCCTACATTAACCCTTCAATTCCAACTTGCGCACACACTTAAAAATAACAAAAATGAGATACAATATCTCTGAAATAGGTTCCTATTTAGTGAAATCTCTCTATTAAAGCCAGCAAAATGTGGCCTTGTAGGGGCAGGGGGATGGCCTTACTACTGAAAGAAACACTTTTTAACCATTGTTATTGTCATGTATAGTATCCGAGCTCTTCCAGCTTACTGTGTTTTATCTAAATCACATGTTCCAATGGGTTTCATCACACTGCATCCAGGTTTACACAGCGTATGGTGTTTGACAGCATGCTAGTCCCATTAGAAAGGTAACTGAGCAGAGGGTTCATACCTTTAGGTCTGCTGATGGTGGCCTTTGTATTGTTATATCAGCCTGGCTTTTATAAAAAGCAAGCAGCACCTCAGAAGCGGCTTAGAGCCTGCTCTCCTTCAGATTACATTTAGGACGGCTGGGTTTACACCAGGACAAGAAGCTGTCTTAATAATAGCATTATCATAGCCATCCTACCAGCAAAGAGTGTAAACAGGTTATAAATCACCCCCATTAGTAATATAGATCCCCGATCCTCTGCTCTGTGTTTATTATCATGAATGAAATAACAGTCCTTTCCTGTTCAGACATCAAGTTTGATTGAACTCTGAAAGCCCTTTATTGACTGAAACCAAATTTCAGCTCACAAGCCCATCTCTACATTAAAGCCAATTGTATCTTTTAAAGTTTCTTTTATGCTTTATGTAACCCCCTTTTAATCATTGAACAGCAAACATAAGGGAACATCCTCTCCGGTTTGGAATAGATGTTTTTAGACTACATTTTGTTTTGTATATACCATGGACCATTTCACTCGTAATTGTCAACGAAATTCATGGTTAAATTCATTTTAATATAAGTATTTCCCAGATATTTAATTCAGACTCTTGTCTGTGTGACATGATGCGATGATTGGGTTGTTAAATCCGATTCCAGAACATTCTTAACCAGGTCTACTTCAAAGCTTGTTGATTAGACCAAGGAACAGGCCACAAACTGTATTAACTCTGAAGCTTGCCTTCCAAAATGTCTAGTCTCCTAAAGTGTTATAAAACTTGCCAAGCTACAGTGCAGTTGTACCATTATTGTGTTAAAAGTTAGTTAAAATGCTTTAAGAATCATTTTTATTTACATAACTTGTAGACACAAGTTTAATAGTTATTTTAAATTAGTTTCCCAATAAACCTGAAGGGTTTATTGTGTTTTAAACGAATATTATTAACTAATAACTTTTTTTTTTAAATATATATTATCCTTTGATTGTATTATGATGTGTTTTATATGCTTGTAATCATAATTTTGTATAGAGAATGAAACTGAAATGTACAGATCTGGAAAAAATTAAGAGACTACTGCAAAATTATCAGTTTCTCTGGTTTTACTAATTTACAGGTGTGTGTTTGGGTAAAATGAACATTTTTGTTTTATTCTATAAACTACTGACAACATTTCTCCCAAATTCAAAATAAAAATATTGTCATTTAGAGCATTTATTTGCAGAAAATGACAACTGGTCAAAATAACAAAAAAAAGCAGTGTTGTCAGACCTCGAATAATGCAAAGAAAATAAGTCCAGATTCATTTTTAAACAACACAATACTAATGTTTTAACTTAGGAAGAGTTCAGAAATCAATATTTGGCGGAATAACCCTGATTTTCAAGCACAGCTTTCATGCGTCTTGGCATTCTCTCCACCAGTCTTTCACATTGATGTTGGGTGACTTTATGCCACTCCTGGTGCAAAAATTCAAGCAACTCGGCTTTGTTTGATGGCTTGTGACCATCCATCTTCCTCTTGATCACATTCCAGAGGTTTTCAATGGGGTTCAGGTCTGGAGATTGGGCTGGCCATGACAGGGTCTTGATCTGGGGGTCCTCCATCCACACCTTGATTGAGCTGGCTGTGTGGCATGGAGCATTGTCCTGCTGGAAAAACCAATCCTCAGAGTTGGGGAACATTGTCAGAGCAGAAGGAAGCAAGTTTTCTTCCAGGACAACCTTGTACTTGGTTTGATTCATGCGTCCTTCACAAAGACAAATCTGCCCAATTCCAGCCTTGCTGAAGCACCCCCAGATGAGTCCAATTTTCAGCTTTGCCCAACACCTGGTCATCTAATGGTTAGACAGAGACCTGGAGAGGCCTACAAGCCACAGTGTCTCGCACCCACTGTGAAATGTGGTGGAGGATCGGTGATGATCTGGGGGTGCTTCAGCAAGGCTGGAATCGGGCAGATTTGTCTTTGTGAAGGACGCATGAATCAAGCCAAGTACAAGGTTGTCCTGGAAGAAAACTTGCTTCCTTCTGCTCTGACAGTGTTCCCCAACTCTGAGGATTGGTTTTTCCAGCAGGACAATGCTCCATGCCACACAGCCAGGTCAATCAAGGTGTGGATGGAGGACCACCAGATCAAGACCCTGTCATGGCCAGCCCAATCTCCAGAACTGAACCCCACTGAAAACCTCTGGAATGTGATCAAGAGGAAGATGGATGGTCACAAGCCATCAAACAAAGCCGAGTTGCTTGAATTTTTGTGCCAGGAGTGGCATAAAGTCACTCAACATCAATGTGAAAGACTGGTGGAGAGCATGCCAAGTCGCATGAAAGCTGTGATTTTCAAATCAGGGTTATTCCACCAAATATTGATTTCTGAACTCTTCCTAAGTTAAAACATTAGTATTGTGTTGTTTAAAAATGAATCTGGACTTATTTTCTTTGCATTATTCGAGGTCTGACAACACTGCTTCTTTTTTGTTATTTTGACCAGTTGTCATTTTCTACAAATAAATGCTCTAAATGACAATATTTTTATTTGGAATTTGGGAGATATGTTGTCAGTAGTTTATAGAATAAAACAAAAATGTTCATTTTACCCAAACACATACCTATAAATAGTAAAACCAGAGAAACTGATAATTTTGCAGTGGTCTCTTAATTTTTTTCAGATCTGTATATGCTTCTTTAATGAATGTAACTAAAGTTATATTGAATATGAGGTTTAATTGATAAATGTAAAATCCTTTGATAACGAAATAGGTGGATACATTGCATTTCTAACACACCCTTTTTGTGTGACAAGCAAATGTCTATCAAATACTGTGAACCAATGGAAGGACCAACAAGGACTTGTTTACAGTACAAGGGTATGCCTATATATTGTGTTATTTAAACTCAAAATAAGGATTTTTCACGTTCTCTGGATTCGTTCTTGCTCGCTGGATTCACACTTTCTTCAGAACATCTCGTTGCTCTCAACTCATCAAACTCTGAAGTTCTTCAAAAAGACGCAATGATTTAATCCTCACAGCTGTCCCAGAGAAGATGGGCTCCCTTCGGAACGATGAAAGCTTTTGCCTACAGGCTACATGGAGATACTGCACTATGCTTCTGCACAACTAACTTCAACAGAGAGGACGACCGTGTTAAGAAGACTTTGCTTTAAACATTGCACCAACAGAATAACTATCAAACTTATAACGTGTGTTTACAAGTAACTGAACTGAAGCCATGCTATTGAAATTGTCACAATACGTAATGTGCGTCTACTCAACTAGATGCTGAACATTGTACATGTTTTATATTGTTTCTTATTTATACATGTTTTTAACTATGAAGCCTAACCTTTATTCTTCTTCCTTTGAGAATATGAATAAATGTAATAATAATCTGGATTGTTAGGTTTCTTTTTGTCTTATAACAAATACACATTTTTGATTGAAATACTTAAACATACATAATATTAATTGTTAATCTTTTCATCATGAACCTAGCCAGATTGTGGTTAGATTTTTTTTTTCATTTATCCCTACACAACGCTGTAGGTTAGGTTTTCTCTCTCAGTTCACATTCTGTGTTACATATACAGTATTAGCACACACACATGCTTTCCTACTCCTAAGGTGGGCTCCAATAACTCGTAAGGTCAAAGGACAAGGATTTATGTGACTGGCAAAATGTCAAATGTATTATGAGAGTTGCTTTACCTTTAATGCTATAATAGTTTTTGTCACCTCACTACAAAAATAAATCATTGCACTGGATAAATACAGAGAAGGGCATCTAGGCTGATCCAAGGACTTAATGATGCAAACAGTTTAAAATAATTACATCTCTTCAGCCTAGAAAAAAAAGGGAAAGAGAGACTTGAAGTCTTTAAAATCATCCATAGTATAGATAAAGTTAACTGAAGACACTACTTCAAATTGAGAAGAGAGAAGAATGAGAGGGCTGGAATCCAAGCTCACTCCTAGACAGGAGGCTGTCTGAGAAGCCATGTGAGCTGGCTCTTCACAGAGAGAAGAACGAGAGGGCTGGAGTCCAAGCTCATTCCTAGATGGGAGGCTGTCTGAGAAGCCATGTGAGCTGGCTCTTCACAGAGAGAAGACTGTGGGAGAACACATGGGAGTGTGGCTGGAGCCATCAATTAAATAAATGTTGAAATGATTAATTAAGGATAAATAAGGTGATCTCAGGTGGTGAAATGGTTAGTGTGTTCAATGTTGATGTTGGTGTGAGGTGGAGGATTTTCTGTGTTCCGTGTTGTCTCATCCTGTCTGTTTGTTACATCTGTGAGTGTTTTGTACAGATATTTTGTTTTGACCTTTGTGTCTTATTTTGCTAATGTGTTTTTGTTTTGTTTAATGTTTACTGTTTTGTTTATTATTATTATTATTATTATTATTATTATTATTATTATTATTATTATTATTATTATTATTATTATTCGTGTGCACCAGAACTTAAAACCTGCATTCTCTTCCTCTGACTCTCTTCCTGGTCGAAACATTCTTGCCAGTGACATCATCCTTGTCACATGGAGACTGGGCACAGATAATTGAGCACTCTGATGCTCAGATACAGGTTGACCTGTCTGAAGTAGATTAATGGTCTGAGGCCACCATCCTGCTTGGGCACTAGGAAGTACCTGGAGTAGAACCTTTCCTCCAACTGGAGGGAGTCTATCATGCGAATAGCCTGTTTCTGCAGCAGAGCTGCTACCATCTGAGACACCACTGCGGTGTCCTGTGGGTCCATAAGTGATGTTACAATCATACTCCGAAAGGGAGGGAGGCCATATTTGAAATGCAGAGAACAGCAGGTCAGAATGGTAGTAAGCACCCAGATGTTCACGGTGCACTGAAGCCAATACTCCAGATGATTCCTTGAAAAGGGGGACTGGGCCTGTGGCAGCAGACTGTGTAGCACATGAGATTTCACTGTGTAGCGTATGCAATTTCATAGTGTAATACATGGGATTTCACTGTGTAGAGTATGCAATTTCAAAGTGTAATATATGGGATTTCACTGTGTAGCGTATGCAATTTCATAGTGTAATAAATGGGATTTCACTGTGTAGCGTATGCGACTATGAGTTTTCAGTATGTAGTGTATGAGGTTTCAGTGTGTACAGCATGTGATTTCAGTGAGCAGTGTATGTTTGAATTATGTCCCTAATGGCACCTTATACTTATCTGAACCAGCTAATCTGTCAGGTCAGTTTTTGAAAGGAAAAATAAGGTTGAAGTCTGTGACCAGAGTGCTTTTGTGTCCTCGGGGGCAGTCCATGACTGCGTCACAGGCTCTACGAGGCTCTTCGGGTCTTTCGAAGGTAAATACCCATACGGTAATGGTTATATTTCGTACTTGAAAGGGAACTTCAAAACACTGAATCAGAATTATCAGATAAAAATTTAAGAAACTTAGTCAAGTTGGCAAATGAAAGAATATGGCTATAGACATGTTTAATCCTGCAAATATACCCCCTATGGTAGTTTTGTTTAAGGTGAAACAACTTCCATTGTAAATGTTTCATTTTTGGACATTGTTTGTAGGCAAAATTCCCATTCTTGTCCACTTGATCACAGTGCATGGCACAACACAAACACTCAGACCATTTACACCACTGAATGTGGCCTTGCAAGTGTCAGACCTACATGACACTTTGACATGATAACTACTGTACTGCGCATCATGTGTGACCCGGGACAGTAAATCTGTCAGAAGTTGCACATGTAGATTTTACACAGCAGACAGATTACTGAGTGAAGTCATGAATTATCGATTTTGAGTTTTTTTCAGTCCAAACTATCGTTTTATCAAGTTTATTTTGTGAGTACAGTAGAATACAGTATAATGTCTCCATTATGCTGTAAATAGACAGTTTGGTAACAACAGCGACCTATAGATTGTCAAAATGAGCTAAAACATAGACTAAAATCCATACAATTCACGGAATCACAGCAACATCGTCCTTCCACGCATACAAATCACCCGGGTATCTTTTGAAAGCTGTAGTTTCCCTCTTTCCCGCTATGTAGGTCATTAATAGACTAACATCTTATTAAGCCAATGAAAACAGTTTTAAGAAGTGGTTGCAGTGTAAACATTTCTCTCTGTTGCTATGCGTGACGTCATTTGGCTTCCTGTAGTATCCACCGGCTGAATGCCTCCACGCGCTTTGACTTCTGGGACAGCGGCATTGCTGTAGTTGTGAACGCAGAGAACTTGTGATATTAAACCCCGGCAAAAAACAAACAAATAAATAAATAAATCACAGGTGAATTATGTCTATCAAAAGAACAGGGTGTTGCAAATTCTCTTAACATTTTACGATCCAGCAACATGGAATCTGCTGCGACTGACAGACAGTGGATGCAGCTGGTTTTGGGATATTTTTGTGATGGTGCGTGCTTGTCCGAGTCTGACAGTGAGAGTGGTGATGTAGATGACCCTGATAATGTATAAGCGAAGATGATCGTTTCAGTGCTGATTGTGATGACGAAGTGGCCATCATTGTTGAAGTAGCTGTGGTGATGGAGAATCATGTCGCTGACATTGTTATTGATATCAATACTAGAACCGAGTAATTATTAATTACATTTGGAAACAATCCTGGTCCAGGTTGATTGTGTCTGCTCGTTTCTTGTTCCAAATGAGCTCATAATTACTTAATTAAACCCCCCAATTGAACCAATAATTAAGTTGCCTAATCAGAGCTTTTTAATGATTTTTAACTCTTAAATGGCTGGTTTCACATATCGATTAGCACTAATCCTGGACTAGCTAATGTTAACTGAGGTAAGGCAGTCCAAGATATGTATTTCAGAATATGCAAATACCAAGTGAAATGTAAATAGTAAATGTAAATAGTTCAGCACTTTTAATTTAAAAGCATTTACATTTTTGTCTAAAAAAAAAATAGCTATCAATTGTAAAAAAAATATAAATTTTTCTATGTTTCAATAAAAGAAAAATTTAATATTTGTATCATACAATTTCTTTGTCATATTTTGCAGAAAGGTATGAGGAGTTATTGGTGAACATTTGGTGTATGTGTCAGAATTCTAACATAATGGTTGCTAAGGAAATAGCTGGAAAATAGGTGTCCCATGTTTCAACTTAATTTTCTCAAAATGGCGTCTTCTGACTTTGCTGATTTCAAAATGTCATATCTCGGGCCCCATTTGAGATATATCAATACGTTTGGTATTATTTTAAAGCTTATTATATGTCCAATCCATTGCCACAATAAAACAGTTTTTGAATTTTTTGACCAAGTGACTGATTTCGCTGTCCTGGGTCACATATTATTTTACCTTAACAAGGAATAAAACCACGTTTTTAAAAGATCATGTTACAATCAGTACCTACTTATTTCCTCTCATTAATGCAGTTTTCACTGCTTGAAATACAGATCTGTGAATGTTGTTTTCCAGTATTGTAACTTAAATAGCGGCATAAACTGTATGCATGTTATTGTAAATGTAATGTTGTTTGGAAATACATTTTGCTTTTAATGTTAAGATATATACAGGGCTCTACGTATACATTTTTAACCACTGGCCCTTTGGGCCACTGAGTTAGTATTTTATATGGCCCAATATATTCAAGTACACAAAAAAAACCCCTGTACATTAGCTACTAGAAGCAAACGCGTCTTTCTTTTATTTTTTTAATGCTGATGCTTAAGTATTATGTTAGTCTTAAACCCATTGTTATTTGCATATTAATGTCTGTAATAGCAACATTCTACAGTAATATTTTGTTTGAAAATGTTGCCAATTTTATTGCCTTGTTTTTAGCTAATGTTAACAGATCCATACATGAGTTCTGCTGTAATGACTGTACACAGCAGCTTCTGCAGCTGTTGCTAGCCAGTCATGAAACAGATTCCAGGAGCATGGCACCGGCAAACTTTGAATGTGTGAACTGAAATAAAATAATGTATCTAGGGAAATAATATATACTGGGTAACATCGAAATTAGAAAGGTAATTTAACGTTATGATTAATATAAAGACATACTAAATGTTAAGCAGGACAACAAAGTGACGATAAGAAAAGGCAAGATACTTGGAAAGGAGTTATTTTTTAACTCTGGACTGCAGTTCAATATAGAGTGCCAAGAAAAAGTTTGTGACCCCAATGATAATTATGGAAATTCCATAGTGTTACCATGATAGCCTTCTTGAATCTTAAATATCCCATAGGGTTTATATTAACCAATTCCATGTCTTTTGAAAAAAAATGATGTATGAATTAGAGAAACAATGAGTAATTAAGATTCAGGGTATGTGAAAAACTAAGTGAACCCCTGGTTTTATCAGCTCAGTTAAGGGGATAATTAGAATCAGGTGTTTAAATAATTAGGTAGATCTTCGTGGGGTGAGTTTGGGAGGCCCCACCCTATATAAAGATCAGAAACTTTCTGAGTTTGGTCTTCACCATACAGGTGTGTGGAAACACATCATGCCATGATAAAAAGGAATCTCTCAGGACCTCAGAAAAACAGTTATTGATGCTCATCAGTCTAGAAAGGGTTACAAAACCATTTTTAAGGATTTGGGGCTCTACCAACCCACTGTCAGACAGATCAAGACCACAGTTCAAGACCACAGTCACTCTACCCAGAAGTGGTCGTCCTACCAAAATCTCTCCAAGAACAAACTGGAAAATCATGAAGGAAGTCACAAAGAACCCAAAGTAACATCCAAGGATCTGCAGGCCACTCTCGCCTTGGCTAATATGAGTGTTCATGACTCAACTATCAGAAAAATACTGAACAAGAATAGTGTCAATGGAAGGATAGCCAGGAGGAAACCACTGCTTTCTAAAAAGAATATTGCTGCCCATCTGAAGTCGTCAAAGAGCACATAGATGATCCACAAGACTTCTGGAACAATGTTCTCTGGACAAACTAGTCAAAGGTAGAACTTTTTGGCCTCAATGAGAAACGTTATGTTCGGGAAAACCAAACACTGCGTTCGAACAGAAGAACCTCATCCTAACCATCAAGCATGGTGGTGAGAGTGTGATGGTTTGGGGCAGCTTTGCTGCCTCAGGACCTGGACAGCTTGCCCATCATTGACACAACCATGAATTGTATCAGAAGATTCTAGAGGAGAATGTCTGTCCAGCTGTTGGTGAGCTGAAGCTGAACCGAAAGTGGGTCATGCTGCGAGACAATGATCCTAAACATACAAGCAGATCTATAAAAGAATGGCGGCAGAAGAACTTCTGCCTTTTAGAATGGCCTAGTCAAAGACCGGACCTAAACCCCATCAAAATGTTGTGGCAGGACCTGTAGCAAGCTGTCCATGCAAGGAAGCCCTCAAGTGTCACAGAGTTGAAACAGTTCTGTAAGGAGGAATGGGCTAAAATTTCTCAAAACCGATGTGACAGACTGACCAACAGTTCTAGGAAAAGCTTAGTTGAAGTCATTGCTGCTCAAGGGGGTGCTAACAGTTACTGAATCTAAAGGTTCACATACTTTTTCACACCTGGATATTGAATGTTGAATCATTTGTGGATAAATAAATGTTGAAAAAGTTGTCAAGTTTTTGTGTCATTTCTTTAATCAGGTTATCTTTATCTATTATTAGGACTAACATTTTAGGTTTGAAATATGTGAAATGTGAAAATCCTAAGAGGTTCACAAACTTTTTCTCAGCACTGTAAAACATCTACTGTTGACTTTCTGTGAATGGACGGAAGAACATCAACACTTGCACTGACCATTAAAAATACAACCAGGTTTACAACTTGTTTTGAATTATTTACAGGTTATTGAATAAACAAAGTAACTTGTCTGATAAATTGTCAATACTCGATGCTAGTTGTAATTAGTAATGTTAAACTATTGTAATGTTGGAATGTATTTTCTATTGTTTTGGCCAGGTTACAATACTTACACCATTAAGATTATTTTATAAATATTATTTGTTAGAATTAAACAGATGTAGAATATTAAAGTTGCTATATGATTTGTGTTATTTTATTCTGAATACACTACAATATTATGCTACTGTTGCTTTAATTGGAAGAGATACGCGCTGTGACATTGCTGCAAATTGAGTTCTGTATTTTAATTCAGTAAACAAAAGGAAAAACTTGTGCCTAAGGAAATAGGGTATTGAATGAAGAAATCTAGTTTTGGACATTGTTTGTACACTTCATGAACCCGGCTAAACTTCACCAGCTTACACTGTTATGCTGTCTGCTTGTACACATGCATTTGCCTTTTATTATTGGGAGCATAAGGGACCAGAGTTTGGGTAATCGAATACACAAAAATGTTGCACCCTGTGTATTCAAATAGTAAACTATTCGAAATTCCCATCCCTAATCCTAACAATAAACATTATTAAAACAATATTCACAATACAAAATAATAACAATACTCCATTGCGTTGTCGCTTGTGTAGCCTCTCCCAAGTCAGCGCCAATTTTGCTGGGTGATACCAACGAGTCCTGGAAAGACTGTGAATGGCATTTTTGACCTGAAGACACTGGATGCCAAATCAAAACAATCGGGACATCTTACTGTGAGACTGGATATGATGTAAACGAAATGTTAAATTCACAACAAATAAAGCTGCTGTTTTATCTGCAAGGCAGAACATTACTTTTTTTCAGTCATAATAAAGCGACCACTCTAAATGTTCATCTTCATTTTTTTCCATAATTACTTTCTTTATGATGTATTGATTTCAGTGCTTTCCTTATGGCTTATTGGTTGCTTAGTTGTAAAAATCAGATTTGTAAAAGATTTGTCACAGGAACGAGTACTATACTAGTTAAATGTAACCGGCCCAGTCGGTGTGTGTGTGTGTGTGTATATAATTTATTCTGGTTCACAATCTAGTGGGCGTTTCATATAACTGTCCCTCTCATTTATCTATCAGGGTTGCTGTGACTGGGGGGTCAGATAAACAAGTCTGATAAAATAATTTAGATTAGTTTTCTATATATTAGCTATATAGATTTAGATATATAGTATATATATATATATATATATATATATATATATATATATATATATATATATATATATATATATATATATATATATATATATATATATATATATATATATATAGTGTACATTGCATGGAATGATAACATGATAGTTCGGGTTTGTCATGTGTTGACTTTGTGAAGTTTCGTGGAGAAGAGGGTTTATGATCAATCAATCACTTTCACATCAACACAGCGAACAGCAAAGTTAGCATGTAGTTTCTTAAAGAACAATAAACATCCCTTTGTGTTGCCTACTTTCTTTCTGCTGTTTTCTTTACCTCGCTTTGAGGCCGCTGCTGATAGATGTGAGGAGTCTACAGGCTCATAAACAGTACAGTGCTGACTAGGTGTCTACCTAGGGACTGCATGAATAATATTCCACCGACAGACTGGTATGACAGACCCCATCTGCACATAGCTCCCCTGCGTTTATTTATCCCAGCTTGTTTCAGATTCCTGGTAATTAAAGAACCCCAGTTGAAATGAATGGTGTAAGTGAGAACCACGGCTTTAAAAATTCCTCTTATTAGCGCTAGAAACATCAAAACTGATCCTACTTTAACCAAGTAAGGGTTTAAAATCCATTCCGGTTCTTTTACAAGCACTGGTGACAAAGTATAAAGGGGACCGATTTATAGAGGTGGTACCCACATCTTTAAAATCAATTCTCATAGCTACATTATCACTTCCCCCCTCTTTAAAGAAATGCTAACCAAGGGTTTAAAATCCACTCTCTTACCTTTTATTAGCACAAGCAATACTTCACCTTTAAAGAAGCGCTACTCAATGTTCTTACCTCTTATTAACACAACACCATAACCACTGGTCATCCTTTTGATGTGTTAAAGTACTTACTGCATTAAGATATCTCCCATTATAAAACAGAAATTATGTACTGTATTGCAGGTCAGTCTGTCAGACCACAGAAGTGAGCACAGGAAGTAATCTGGTTACATGTCGGTTTTCGGCGATACATAATTTATGTTTCAGAACAATACTGAAAAAAACCCAGCAATATTACACACTAATTTCGACCACCACAGGTACTGTGACTGGAACTTAATGTCATTTTGCCTGGAACTCCAGTGTGTAGGTACAATAATAAAGGCAGTTGCTTAATTGCCTAGTAAAGTCACAGCATGCATAAAAGCACTGCCTTATTCATGGTACATGATAAAAGATCTGCCGCAACTTCATTACATGAAACAAATGGAAAGAATTGCCCCCGAAAACAGAAAAGGTCACTACATTAAGTTTAATGGGAGCAGAATGGGGTTAATTAAATGCACACAATCAAAGAGGGTGGCAGATAACAAAGATTGCATGTTTTCAATAAGAACATTCCTAGAATGTGTCTCTTTGTGGTATTCATGTCTATTAATATGTACACTTCCATATACTGTACATTGGGAAGACCTACCATATAGAGCACACATTTTTGTGTAAACGGGCTGTAACTAACACTATTACGTAATACTGTGTATAAACGCTACATTGCTTTTCAAGTCACAGCTAGTAATTACCGGTGGAATACGTGTGTAATTACATGCAAATTGTAGTATTACGGTATAGTATTACGGTATAGTATTACGGTAGCCACCACTTATTGCGGGCAGTAGTTTATATCGGGCAAATAGTGTTTGCCATCCCATTGATTTCAATAACAAAGGCATTGTTTATACCGTGTTAAGCATGCCGTATATTTCGGGCAAACCGAGCTGTTTGGATATTGTTATGTGCCATTCACATAGATTGAAATAACAAACGCACTGCTTATACTGTAGTAATCGCTCTTACTACTCCACCAATCAGCTGTTCACTTTGTTACCTTGCCATTCACATAGGTTTTAATAAAAAAAAAGCAGCACTTTACTGTAGTAAAAGCTTGACAGATCATTGAATCAGCTTTTTGCACATCATTACTGAGCAATTACCCCTGTACTGTACCTTGGCTATTTCATCCCTGTACACAGTGTCTGGTTTACAGTTTGAAAAAACAGCACTGAGTGCGAATGAGAAAAGCAATGAGCATCAGCACAAAAATGCAGTGTGTGATCAAATTAAATCAAAACCAAAACTCTGACAAAACCAGAGGGGATGTCAGAGGAAGAATTCTCAGCTGTGTCACCTTGGCGACCAGGACTAGACCACTCTGCCTGAAACAGACACCGAAGACGTAAACATGCATGCTGTGCTTTTAACACTGTGGCGTGCTATGAAGCAGCATCCGGATATAACCAAATTGATTTTTTTAGAAAACGCTGAAAAAGCATATTGGGAGCAAGAATATTGGGAGTAGGAAACATTGATAACTACCATGTTATTACAATGTAATTATATGCTATTACTATTCATACACTGTAATCTAAAATGCCACTGATATTATTATAATTTCATATCATACAGGACTTATATCAAGATATGTGACTAATTATTAATCAAATCTAAGAGATCCGAGTCATGGTACCAAAGCAACAGGGGCAGAGGCTGGGTGTGAACCAGTGACTTCACACATTGCAAACAAGCTGCTTCTTAACCACGATGCAAAAGAAGCCATGCTCATCTGCATGTGGAGTTCAAGAGTTTCAAGCCTTCTCTCACAGACAGGAGTCAGAATTTGTAACAAGAAGACTCAAATCAGGATAAACATGATAGGCTATGCTAAGGCTGTAAAGCACAAGAGAAGTGTTCTGGGATATCTTCTAGAATAATTTTAGGAGGTTCTACCAAACAGTCAGGCTTAACCGGCTGACATCTACTAAAAAAAAAACTCAGGAATTAGTCGAATCCTCATTCTAAGAATGACCAAATGTTCCCAACTTCTCAAAAATGACCACATATTGCACGCCTTGCAATGTGTCTCAGTCACTGGGAGCAGTATGTTTTAATGTACGCCGACCATCCTGCAGACATTAAAGCATTCAAGTTCAAACTAGTGAGAATGCAAGTGAGGTAGGCAGACAGGCTGGGGGAAGCATACTTAGCAATACAACTTTAAACAGTTTAACAACAAGTTTAAAAGGTATTTTCTTAACTCTTATAGGTGCCAGCAACATTATCTGTATTTCCAGGACAGGGATACAAACTCCAATCATTCTGATACTGAATCAACAAGCTGACCCTCCACTATCATCTGAGGCCAGAGCACCAGATGTTTACCCACTTGCGAAAAGTTTAGATGACTTTTGATTGTTTATTTAAAAACAGATAGCAAGAAGAAACAAAACAAAACTACAATGTTGGTGGTCTAAAAAAGAAATACCTCAGAACCATTTTCCTTCTGGTCTAAAAGGGAAAATACTTTTTTTAAATTAAATATTTCAGTCTAAAACTCTCGAAACAATCTGCCGGTTGATGTTTCCAATCTTTGGCTGTTGCAGAAGATTAGATACAAAAGTGACACATGGGACCCAAACAGCATCTCATTACTGAGCTGTAACACGGTCTGTGTGGCAGGCAGGGTTTAATACAAAGAGCTATTCATGTGTGTTCCTGTTTCAGCATGTCTGCTAGCTAACACTGCAGTGTAATCTGATGTTGCGCTGATGTGTGAACTCATAGGCAGCGTCCACGAACCTTGCTGAAATGAAGCATTGATTGACAAAGATTTAGTTTTGTGTTAAAACAAGACATCAGCCCACAAGAATTCTATGAGAAGAGGACAGAACAAAAGATGCAGTATGTCATTTTAATCTAGATTTTTAAAACCTATTTATTTTTTAAACTGGTACCCTAATGTGTTAATACCACATGGCTGACTAAAGCTGCCTCCTACAATGATATTCAGGTATTTCTTTTTATTACAATCTTCCAAAGCGAAGCATCACAGTTACTCTGCTTTATAAAAGGGGAAACTGTTGGCAGTCCAGTGTGCTTATATTCAGTGGCAGTGTCTGAGAGCTCCTACTATTAGCCCTCTATCGCAGGCTGTGCAATCTGCAGTGTTTGAGAGCTCCTATCAGCCCTCTATCACAGGCTGTGCAATCTGCAGTGTTTGAGAGCTTCTGTCAGCCCTTTATCACAGGCTGTGCAATCTGAGGTGTTTGTGAGCTCCTACCAGCCCTCTATCACAGGCTGTGCAATCAGCAGCCTTGACCACTGTGCCTGAAATCCACACACAAAAGGAAGATGCAGCTCATTATATTGTTTCCAGAAGTCAAATCTGGCAAATCTGAAAAGTAATCTGTATAAATTAAAAATGCATGGGCAATTAACATTTGTCTAGATGGCGTACCTAGTGTAAAAGGGCAAATCAGGCATATTAAACTAATAGGTGTGACTATAATATACTGTATAAACACGGCTCTGGTATTGTTTTTTATTGTATATGAATAGATGAAAATCAGTGCAGTTTCACTGTTTTCAATGAAACTGCATCAGTACAATAGTACATTCAACAGGAGGCCTTGCATTATATTCCACTAAAACCAGTTTATAACAGTCCAACCATTATAATATCACTTCAAAAGTGACAAGAAGCAGAGATACCAATAACCTGACAAAATAAGTGTAAAACAACAAGACTGTAGGACTATAATATAGCACTAGGCAAGCATCAACCATGGATCCAGCCAGACATTTTCTTTCAAATTACTGTTTATTATACACTGTAATAATAATTAAAAACACAAAAAGGCAGTAAACATACACATTTTGTACTGTATGCTACATGTATATTGTGCTCTAGAACATTCCAATACTGTACAGAAACTCACATACATTTAATTTCAATGCAGTGGTAATAACAGAGAGGGACGGTAACAAAGCTGATATTAAGCAGGTTTCACTTGTTTGCCTAAATGTATACAGCAAATATAAAGTCCTGGATTTCTCTAAACATGGCAGCGGTTTTTTGGGCCTGATATCGGATTAAAAAAAAAAAAAAAAAAAAAAAGAAAATCATTAAATGAATACAAATCATGTGCCCGGTAAATTCCCTACCTAATATGATATCCTTTTTCTCTCAATTTCCATCTGTTTTTTAAACATATATTTTTAGGTAACAAAAGAAAGGTACCCTGAAAAAGGAACTAGCTGAAATGTTTGCCTACTTGTCTTAGTTTCTTAAAGTTTTACCTTAAGAACTGTATTAATACTATTAATACTTTAACATAAATAGTTATTGAGAACTAAGAGGGACCCGGGGCGATGCAAGTCTAACCCTGCTGCTGGAGAGAAGATCCTTACAGGTGTGGATCCACAACAGAAGGGCTGTTGTGGGAAGCAGCCTCTCCTCTCACAACAGATTCACAGCCATGCTTTGTTGCAGGCTCTTGTGCTGGCAGGGGCGTTATCCTGGCACCTGAATGACTTCAATCCCTTGATTATGTGCTTGTCATTTTATGAAAACAACCTTCAGAGCCCTGAACCATTCTCAAAGCGACTAGGACCTGATGCAGCGATGAGTGTTATCAGACTTGGATCTGCCACAGACAGTGAACGCTGCACCCGTTCTGATTCACCGCTGGTACTGTGCATGTCAATAGGGCTCAAGGCCAATTAAATACATATATGTTATTCACAATGTTAAACCTTCCTTCCCCTGATCTCTCTATAATACTCTTTGTATTAGACTAGCTTTGCAGGGTAGGGCTCACTGACATGGAAACAAAGGGTGCACTGAAGAGACAGGGAGTTTAAAAGTGCAGGATTCCTTAAAGAGGTATAAGAGAGTACTTTGTGTCCACTGCTTGGTACAGCTCTGGTCAAATGTTTTGCATCACCTAGTATTTTGAGATAACATTTAAAAAAAACAAAAAAAAGATCTGTATGAAAATTACCAAAAGCCATAATAGTAGTACAGTATTTCATGTTAGATTTCAAAATGTCACATTTTAAAATTCATACAAAGCGGTATATAATTTGATATTTAACGTAACATTATTCAGCAGGTTTCACTCGACTTTAAGAAGGAAAATGTGTTCATTCTAGGGGCTGGGGTGTGCAATTTTTTAAAACAACTTGTTCTTCTGAAAAATCTACCTGCCCCCTCACTGTTGCAGAAAACACACAAAAAAAAAGTAGAATATAACTTGTAGAATTTTGTTTTTATTTAAGAGTGAACAAAATCAATAAATTAGTGATCAATTAGCCTTGTAGCTTGACTGGTTCACTAAATTTTCAAGATTCACAAAAGGTTCCCTGTGACCCCACTTCACCTCAACAAATTTATAACATACTTTAAAGAAGCGTTCCTTTCAATGCAGTTTGGTACACATTTGCTAGTACATTTAAGTAACACACTAAGAGTACAACGATAGTAAGCAATACTTCTGAGTTATTTAAATATAAAAATAGCTTCTGACTGTTTTCTTCCACTCTTTCTCTAAAAGCCGAATTCAACTCCTGATGTTCAGGTGTTTTAATTTGTTGCATCACAGATACCAAATCATTGCCAACTATTACTGCTGCTTTGTGGAATTCTGATTTTTCTTGAAGCTTTCAGTTTTGTAACTGCTGAATCCCAGATTTTTAAAGGACGTGTATAACCAGTCAAGTTTCTCTATATTTATTGCAGCTTTTCTACCAAAATGCATGCAATATTTAGAGTAGGCACCATCAAATTATGTAAAGACAAAATATCTTTATTTCATTTGTTTATTTCTATTATATACTTTTTTTAAACCGTGTACAACATTTCACAGTTAGTTTTCCTCATCTAACATCTTGTCCCATGATGGCTAGCTGGAACATTGCTGCAGCACGGTGATCTTGATTTCATACCCCGATGGCTTTTTTTTTTTTTTTTTTTTTTCAACATTCTTTCCCTGTACTACTAATGAATTAATACATAAACACATTTCCAGATAATCAGATAATGTAATATACTAGCATATTTAAACATATTGTGTTTAAATCTTTATCATAATTATACCACATATATATATTATATATATATATATATATATATATATATATATATATATATATATATATATATATATATATATATATATATATATATATTGCATTCAGTGGCAGTGTCTGAGAGCTCCTACTATCATCCCTCTATCACAGGCTGTACAATCTGCAGTGTTTGAGAGCTCCTATCAGCCCTCTATCACAGGCTGTGCAATCTGCAGTGTTTGAGAGCTCCTATCAGCCCTCTATCACAGGCTGTACAATCTGCAGTGTTTGAGAGCTCCTATCAGTCCTCTATCACAGGCTATGCAATCTGCAGTGTTTGAGAGCTTCTATCAGCCCTCTATCACAGGCTGTACAATCTGCAGTGTTTGAGAGCTCCTATCAGCCCTCTACCACAGGCTGTGCAATCTGCAGTGTTTGAGAGCTCCTATCAGCCCTCTATCACAGGCTGTGCAATCTGCAGTGTTTGAGAGCTCCTATCAGTCCTCTATCACAGGCTGTGCAATAGCAAACTAGCTTAACAACACTAAAATCGAAAAAAAAGGGAAAGTTTGTCTTGAAATGCTTCTAAACTGTAAACTTTTTTTTTTTAAAAATCAACAAGTACACGCTTCACCACGAAGTAGACTCTTAGATTCTAATCCGCTAATACCTTAGCACCTTTGGTGAGGTTTTTTTTTTTTTTTTTTGCAACTTTACTAGATTGCTGCATTTAAATGTCAGGATCATGGATTGAGAAAGCAGTATGACTTATTTGCTAATTTATAAAAAAACATAATTAATATCTTCTTCCACATCGGCTAGCCAATCAGAAGTGCTAGGGGTGGGATGAAAACATGCAAACCTGATGTAAACCTGCTGTACCCACAAACATAAAATGTTTGTGGGTACAGCAGGTGCTGGACATCTGCAATTCAGTTTTCTAGAAATATCAAGTCTTTCTAGCAACAGAACGAACATATGAAAAATAAATAAATAAAAACTACTAGTCCCATAGGGAAAGTATAACAGCAAATCTCGGGTCCCCGGCAGTCAGCGATACGAACTGCACACACCTAAGGGGGGGGATGCAAAACTTTTGGCTACAGCTGTAGATTCACCTCACCTCAGAAGTTCAGCTTTTTCACTTGTTGAAGAATATAAAAATGATCTCTGATTTCAAACTTCTTTTTGACAAGGGGTAGAATGTATATAGCTGTGATCACTGATTTAATAGATTCATGCAGAAAACAAAGCTATTATCTTAAATACAAAAATTCACCCGATACACCTAACTTCTCCTGTATGTTATTTATGAAACACTAACAGAAAAAGATACCAAGCAAGCTTTGAGAAATGTACAAATCCCTTACTATATACTACATATAAGTTAATAACTTAAATATCTAGTGCTTAAAAGAGCTTTGGAAATGTTCTCTTAATTGAAGAGTTTTTTACAGAGCACCAACTGATAAGAAAGTCATTGTCTATCAATGTTTTTTTTTTTTTTTTTTAAATAAGCTTTGTAATCATCACTGCATTACATTAGATTAAAGGACAGAGAAGTTATTGTAAAAATTACTTTAACAAGTACATGTCTCAGGTCATGATTTTTTTTATTGGTTAAACAGGCAATTCAAATGTCATTTCCGTAGCATTGTTGCAGTCTATGGTGTTTGTATCATTCAGTGCTTCAGATTGCACTAGCTCTGGGTCCTGTTGCTTCACTATTGAGCTATAATCATTTTTCTCTAAATCTGCCTTTACCTGACACCCCACCCACTCCCTGTCTGTATAAATGTAGAGTAGGCGGGGCTGGCAGAGTTGTTAAGTCACACTGTCACATGATTTGAATGCATATTCATTATATTGGAATAATGCCTACAGCGACAGTGTATCATTTTCTCTGTCACGATGTTCTAAATGGGATCTGTTTCCCTTATGCAGACTAGTCTTGAGTTGTTTTTCTATAAGGAGCAGTTCAGTAACCTACATTGACAGTGCTTGATCACTGAATTATTACATTTATTTGAAAGGTGGGGGGTATCCATCAATAGACAGGTACCCAGACAGTGAGCAGGCAAGAGGCCCAAGAGGGTAAAACAAATGACCCACCCCTAGCTCTGCATTCAGTTATCTGTGCCAAAACTTGTTGCAATGCGTATCAACCCTACTAAAAGTTTCCCATAGTAAAAACATAGCAACGTGTAGTAAAACTGTGAAAGCACGGTATAGCATAGGTAAGCACTGCAAAGCACAGAGAGGTATGGTAATGCATTTAAAAAAAAACATTGCAAACCATGGTAAACTATGATACACTACTGGAAAATGCATAGTATATCCATGGGAAAAGATGAGGGAAAACTGCTAAATTACTGTGCAAAACCACTGTGGTAAACTTTTGTAAGACCATATTTAAAGCATGTAATATTTAAACGCATTAATAAGAAACGTGGAGGGTTTGAGTGTACAAGTCAGCTGCCTCAAATCGACAGAAAGTGTTTCAGCAGCAGTAATAACTGTGGAAATCTTCTTTTAAAATTCACAGCCGTGTCATGGGTAAAGTATTGTATTTCATGGAATGTGCACAGAACTATTTTATAAATGAAGTGTATAAATTATATATATTTTTTTAAAACATCAAATATAGAGATAAATGCAATGACATCATCAAAATCATTGTCAAAGTTATTCAAGTACTTTGCAATAGCTTGTGAAATGGTGTTGTAGCCTGTAGATAAAGTGTATCTGCAAGGACAGCCTTTAGTTCTAGTACGTCAGATGCATGTTCACCATTTAGGTCTTGCAAAACAAATACAATGTGTAACCCATACTGATCTTGGGAATTCGTCAGAGACCACTGACAAGCAACCAGACTGTTTTATCAATTCCATAATCTCCTGCTTGTGATACTCGGCAACTTTAGGTAAGTGCCTCATTCAGTCTGAAGAATTTACATAACTTTTAGTTGTCCAATTTTTCAAAAGGGATATTTGTGCAAACAAACGCCTCTGTCATGTCATAATTGAATGTGTTTCGTGCTTCACGGTTTTCAGTGGACTTTTGAAACATGGAAGTCACTGTTTTTTGTTTCTTTGCCAGAAAAGCAGTCGCAGTACTGGTCTTGATTTCCACCTTTCTCTTTCGGTGAATACTTGAATCTAAATGCCTGTCAACAGCCGATTCTCAGTAGTGATCTACAGTAATGTTGCAGGATGTACAGAAGAGCTTACCTCCATCGCTGTGTAAAACTCCTGCTGGATACTGCACGATTTACATGATCTGTTTTTTAGAAACATCCACTTTCTTGTTTAATGTTTAGTATTTTAATTTCCCGCCTAGATTGCATATAGTCACATAATCACTGGACAGCACTCTGCATGGTGAATAGTACACACAGGCACACAGCAGAGCTGTACAGTTTCACTAATCTGATTTTTTTTTGTATGAAATACAAATAATAATTATGAAATAATTGATTTTTATTTCTTAAGAATATTGTAAAAATTGCGGTATTGCGTTAATTTCATGATTTCTGCACAGACCGTGAAATCGTGATCTACACAGGGCTTTAGTGATAACAGCCCATGACAAGTGATGGGACTGCAGCCAGCAGCTTTAGAAGGTCAACACAGTGTTCACATGATACCCCAGACACGACTAAAAATGTATTGCTTTCTTGGTCTCTCTGAACACATTCTTTCCTGGAAAAAAAAACACATCTTCTATATTACATTACCTTATACTGTTTTGGTGTTCAGACAAGTTATAAAAAATGTGATGTGCCAAATGATACACGCTGTGAAACCCTGACGATTCTCACAGTCCAGATGCATGTCAGTAAAGAGCTTCAAACTGACTGCTGCCCTGCTACACCCAGGCCTGGGTTTCACAACTGCTCTCAGCTTATTATCAATATGATCAGGTTAAATCCTAACTGATCACACTAATCAAAGTTTAAGTAAGTCACACCTGAGTCTGTAGGGTTACTATAGCAGTTGTTAATGCTGTTATATGGGAGCAACAGATTATTTAACATCAAAGTCCAAAATAATTCAGGGATGGAAATAAGACTCCCATTGGACAGCAGTTACACCCAATCCAGGATTTACTACGAACCTGATCAGCCACAGTGTACAGGTAACAAGCCCAGGTGTGTCTTATTAAACTCATAGTAAAACCAGGAATGGATTAAACTGCTATGCAAGGGAGCCTTCTTTTCATCCTTGTTAATTAACCTTTAGCAACCCATTTATTCAGCGCTTGTCAGGCGCGTCAGGTCCAATTTATTTTCACACGTGCTGTTTATTTTACACACGCTGTTTTCAGAGTAAAACAGGTTTAAAAGGCACTGCGTGGTAAAAGGACATCAGTACTTCATCTCCAGCCAAGCCCCACCCTGCGTTTGCTGTATTTTTCAATAACCACTTCATAGACCCTAAATCCTCTCCTGATCACTCATTTTATCACCAAACTCTTCAATAATGCAATTCAAGTCATTATTTTATTACTATAACATCTCAAAAAGCTCTGCAAATGTCTGTGATATTCTTTGAGCGCTGGATGCAGAAGCAGCTACCTCCTTTGTTTGTGTCTGTGTTATCTCTGTGGTGCAGGGGCTAGATCTATTGCTCAGATACACCCCTTTAAAAAAAATAAATAAATAACTAGACCTGTGCTTTACGTCTTTTTGACTGGAAAAGGAAAATTGTAATGTTGGGTTAATATAAAATAATTTTGAAACCATAGACTGGGTGCAAGGCTAGTTACTGTTTCAAGCAGTGCCATTCAACCATTGCTTTAAGGCTGTTCCAAGTTTCACTGGGCAGGGAGTCATAGCTAGGGGAATTTGTTTTAGTGTACTGTCAGTGAGAGATCTTCCTCTACCTTATACCTACATTCACAAGTCACTGAAATAACTACAACCAGAGTCATATGCTCAACAGGATACCAACCACCCTTTCACTGCTGTTTCATCCTGTATGAACTGAGCTTGGAATTGTAGCTTTTTTCTCAATCAAATCAATTACACCATTTTGCAAGTTTTCAGATGGCTTGACAGTTTGCTGGTCATATTAAATAGGCAACCAAAGAGAGGTTTGATACGTTTGGGACTGCTGATGGCATGGCCTACTGAATACAGGGGTGGCTTTATAATGCCATTAATAAGAGCAAATCGGGACTGAAAAAAGTGGCCATACCAGACATCTCCAGCCCTTTGGGGCTCAGCGTGATTAAGGATTACCACTTTAACCATGTGAAAAGAGCACATGTTTGCAGCAGCACTTTGCAAGAGATAAACCATGTTTAGAATATGAGCAGAGCCAAGAGTGGTTTAAGTGACAAACTGGCTACTCAGACAAGCCTTTGTCTGGAGAACAATGGGAGCCAACATGCAGAGCAACAAATGCCCCCCCCCCCACTGGAGACAGAGCAAAATGCACAGCACTGCACTGACAAGAGACAGAGCACACAGTACAGCGCTGCCCCCCACTGGAGACAGAACAACCACCACAGCGCTGCCTCCCACTAGAGACAGAGAAACCAGCACAGCACCACCCCCCACTAGAGACAGAGCACCCAGTACAGCACCGCCCCCCCCTAGAGACAGAGCACCCAGTACAGCACTGCCCCCCACTGGAGACAGAGCAACCAGCACAGCACTGCCCCCCACTAGAGACAGAGCAACCAGCACAGCACTGCCCCCAACTAGAGACAGAGCAACCAGCACAGCACTGCCCCCAACTAGAGACAGAGCAACCAGCACAGCACTGCCCCCAACTAGAGACAGAGGAACCAGAACAGTGCTGCCCCCCACTGGAGACAGAACAACCAGCACAGCGCTGCCCCCCACTAGAGACAGAACAACCAGCACAGCGCTGCCCCCCACTGGAGACAGAACAACCAGCACAGCACTGCCCCCAACTAGAGACAGAGCAACCAGCACAGCACTGCCCCCAACTAGAGACAGAGCAACCAGCACAGCACTGCCCCCAACTAGAGACAGGGCAACCAGCACAGCACTGCCCCCCACTAGAGACAGAGCAACCAGCACAGCTGCCCCCACTGGAGACAGAACAACCAGCACAGCGCTGCCCCCCACTGGAGACAGGGCAACCAGCACAGCACTGCCCCCCACTACAGACAGAGCAACCAGCACAGCACTGCCCCCAACTAGAGACAGAACAACCAGCACAGCACTGCCCCCCACTAGAGACAGAACAACCAGCACAGCACTGCCCCCCACTGGAGACAGAACAACCAGCACAGCACTGCCCCCCACTAGAGACAGAACAACCAGCACAGCACTGCCCCCCACTGGAGACAGAACAACCAGCACAGCACTGCCCCCCACTGGAGACAGAACAACCAGCACAGCACTGCCCCCCACTAGAGACAGAGCAGAGTTCCAGGGAGTTCGCACACACACAAGTTTCCCAGTGCATAAAAAAAGGGCTGCATAGAAAACCTAGGCCGTCTGTACATGCGAGCACTTTCAGAAAAGCATCAATGCCTTTGTTGATTTCAATAACAAAGGCATAGTTTATACTGATTTAAGCACACATATATTTGGGCAAACTCAGCTGTTTGGAACTCGTTATGTGCCATTCACAGATTTAAATAATAAAAGCACTTCTTTATACTTTAGCAATCGCCATTCCCATAGATGTCAATAAAAAAGGCAGCACTTTACTGTAGTAAAAAGCTTTACAGATCAATCAATCAGCACTTTGCACCTCGTTACTGAGCAATTACCACTGTTCTGTACGCACACAAAACCGAAGGGACACCAACCACGAAAATCGTGTCAGAGTCTTTTCAGGTCGGTCTAGTGTGCGATGGCCTTTACAAAAAAGATGTATTAAACTTATGAACCAGAATAACGGTGAGTATGTAAAATTGTGGATAAATTAATCCTGTTTTAAAGACCATTATACACAGCTGTAACAATTACTGTACTATATTATTATTGTTTTGAGATTCAGATTTTATTAGGGAGCTCCCCTAAATCCTTTAATTAGAAAGATACAGGGTATTAATGCTTGTGAGAGTCTGCCGTGTGGGTGTGTGCACCCGCTGCTGAGTGACAGGCAGATCGAGACAGAGGTTGAAGTTCATATGCTCCGCAGAGGAACAAGATTTATTTACATATTGTAGCGCTGAGCTGCGGGGTGTCCGGATATAATGAAACGGACAACAGTTGCGGTTCAAAGCAGAAGGAAACTGTTGCATTTATTTATTTATTTTAGCTTTTTGTGAACAATGGCTCTCATTCCTTTCCTTTCACTCACAAACTCAACCTCTCAACTCTCACTCTCAATTCTCCTGCCGCCACATCCAGCTTCTCTCTTTCAAACTGTCATCTCCACACATACACCCAAGTCTCTCCCCCTTCCTCACTCGTTAGTACAACACTCCCTATCTTTGACTGCTCGTGACAGACCTACTTCCCCCCACCCTTCAGTGACGCACGCACACACTCTTGCAGCTCTAGTCACACAAACACAGGACGCAAACAGATCTGAAGAAGAATAATTTAACAAGAATAACAACTTTTTTCTGGAGGTCTTCAGGAATTTCTTCTGATCGTGGCATGGTGTGCCTCTAGAACAGCGGTCCTCAAAGTGGTGCCCGCGGGCAAAATCGTGCCCGCAAAGCCAGGCCATCGTGCCAGCAGCAGCCGTTCTTAAATTATTGGTTGTGAACACATTTCTATATCTGCATTGTCTCTGCGGTAGCCCAATCATGAGTTAGCTGGGTGGGACATAAACTGCGTCTGTACGTTTAACCAATATGAGAGTCAAATATCTGCCAAGTTTTACACAGCTGTCCAATCATAAGCAAGCAGAGGCCGTTCACGGTACACTGCATGAAAACTGAAGTCGAGTGAGTAGCCAATGGGAAAGTGAAAGATCTGACAGCTGTCCAATCATTTGTGAGCTGAGGCGGGGTGTTAATATGCTGGGTAAGCACTGAATTTCTCTGACTGTTACTGAGAAAAATAATATATTTCAGTATTTAGAATTTAATTTTCAATCTCTATATTTTTTTTTTATTTCACCAGACAAGGGAAACGCTGTAGTATATTTAGTTATGAATCCACTTTCATTGAATAATTGTACTGGAGATGAGCGATCATTAAAACAGAGTAGTGTTGACAAATTTGTCAAACTGAAACAAAGCGAGATGCTGTCTACATTATTTTTTTATTTTAGTTTATTCATGGTTATCTGTGTAAACATGCTATGTAAAAATATTTGCATTGCAGATTTTATGCAATTTATTTAAAAAATAAGCACAGCATGCACAATTACTGCCTGAGACTTGGCCTTATCCGAGTGAGCCAAGAATCGCTCCCCACTAAAAACCCTATATATATATATATATATATATATATATATATATATATATATATATATATATATATATATATATATATATTCGCAGGAAGGCAGTATTTAAGATAATAACCTATGCAATAGTTAGCATGCCGCAAACAGCCAAGCAAGATCAATTTATGCCTGTGGCTAAATTACTTTGAGGACAACTGCTCTAGAACCTGTGTGCTGACAACTTCACTCTGATGGTAAGGGCCAAAGATGGTCAGATTTATATTGGGCAGGGCTGGCCCAAATCAGGCCTGATTGTTAACCAAAGTATTCAAACAGCTGACCCTAATTATCCCTTTAATTGGGTTGAGTTAACTAAGGGGGCAATAACTTTTTTACACCTGAAGATTGCATGTTTGATTACCTTGCACACCAAACAAATGAAAGAAGCACCAAACTTTGGTGTCATTTTTTTCTCTCAGACTCCCTCTATATACTACTACAACCCAGAAAAAGATCTGACCAAATTCAATGTGAAAAATGTGTAAAAATGCAGAAAATCAGACAGGGGGCAAATACTTTTTCATGGCACTGTATATTATATATATATATATATATATATATATATATATATATATATATATATATATATATATATATATATATATAATGTGCCTTTCTGTTTTTGCTTTCCTGTGTTTCACATTGAGAGCAGTTTGAATATGTGCTGGTGCTCCACTGCCACTGCAAGTTGTTCTAGTCATGTTTTAACTAATAAAGAGATTTTCTGAAGAAGCAAAATAATGAGAGTGCGACCACGAATGACTTTATTAATATGTAATTACCTTATACCGGTCAGCACCTCGTTAATATCAAGCATTGTTGTGCACAAATGACCTTTCTTGTTAAATATATAATTAGTGGTGGCGGATCCCTTTTTTAAATTATCCAAAAGGTCTATAGGAGACTTTGTGTTCAATGTGAGACAGACAGATGGACACTTTGTGCATAGGTCTGCATTTTGAATTAGGATCGTGAGAGAAATTAAAATATAATAAATTTAAAAGCTAAACAGCAGCAACAGGAGGACGAGATGAAGCCAGACTTCTTGATTAAAACATGGAAACCTTGAATGTCGTCGTTTTTCCGATAGGTCCTGCTTTCAATCAGCAATGCAGTATATTAAAAAAAAGATAGCGCACTGCTGGCTCCCTCGCTGAACGATTTACGATGTTTTCACAGTGGAGCAGTTAATTGTTTTAAGACCTGTTAACGACTGCTGCACAGAGGTCATGCATTTAGAGGCTTCTCCATGGCAGAGGGATTCAATTACACAAGAAGTCATGTGAAGCCAGGTGCTGGGGTAGAGACAACTGAGGATCCAGCAGACAAGTCACTAAAACATTCAGCTCACCGAGGCAGTCAGATTCACAAGTCACTAAAACATTGTGTTCACCAAGGCTACCAGATCAACAAGACCAGTAACTAAATACTGCTCACCAAGGCAGTCAGATCCACCACACTAAAACACTGTGCTCACCAAGGCAGTCAGATCCACCAGTCAGTAAAACACTGTGCTCATCAAGGCAGTCAGATCAACCAGTCACTAAAACACTGCTCACCAAGACAGTCAGATCCACCAGTCGGTTAAACACTGTGTTCACCAAGACAAGTCACTAAAACACTGTGCTCAGCAAGGCTATCAGATCCACCAGTCACTAAAACACTGAGCTCACCAAGGCTTCCACATCCACAAGACCAGTCACTAAAACACTGTGCTCACCAAGGCTTCCAGAGTCAGCTTCTAACCACTGAGGATGGGCAGCACTCCCTTAAAACTATTGTTCAAATCTTACATGTTGTGCACATTAGCTACATAGGTCACAAAAGTGCAGTTTTAAAAGAAACATGTTATAGCAAACACTTATTTTTTTTCCCACCTGAAGTTTTATAGATAGTTTTTTCATAAAGTTTTCAGTGTACAAAATAACTGGTACTTCACCTGGAAAAAAATTCCTGTGCAACCTCAGTAACATTAGCACCCCACCCCTTTAAAGCTCAAACAAGAACTGAAAGCTGGTGAACAGTTACACAAAGACTTAAAACAAGTTTGTCACCTTGTAACGGTATGTCTGTGCTGACTGTCTGACGCATGTATAGTACTGCAGGATGAGGGTGGCATCCCCCTAAGATCCGCCTGTCATGGCAATGACACAAGAGGGTATGTGGGCTTTCCCACTCGCTGAGTACCTGAGAGGTGGTCTTTGGAGGATTGCTTGGCCCATAAGTATTGCACTTGGTTGTGCATTCGGGGGGCCATGACTGAGAATAAACAGAGACGCTGGCGGAGAAGGCTGGTGTAAACATACACCAGGCAGAAACACCAGTGGTTGGAACGAGTGACCAAAATCAGGCAAGCACGGCTGAGGAAGACAGACAGCCTTAAATAAACCGATTATTAAAATATATGGTTACGTACCCAAGAAACGTGTGTAGTGATAGGGGGACCTTGGCCACCTCAGTGTATGGTGCACAGAGAAGCGTAGGACGGAGAACCGAGCTGATTGGCATAGCGGCAGCGGGAGCACTGCGTAAGCAGCAGTTTTGTAGTTTTATTACTGTCCTTTTTTCTTTGGTTTTCAATATTCTTTTGAGCACCTGTGAGTGCGAAAGCATTGGACTGTACCGACATTGGTATTACTGTGGACTGTTGTCGGTACTCGGGCCATGGACAACAGTGCCCTCTGCGGGCTAGAGAGAAAAGGAAAGAAAATAATAAAACTGAGCACCAGTGCGGTGTTGCAACAAAACCTTCTGTCTCCCGTGTGTGTCAGTGAATTGCCCACCACCCTACTTTATATTAGAATCAGCAGGATTCTCACTCCCCGACCATACACAATGCAATTAGGTACCAGAAAGCGGGCTCTACTTTTAATTGTGTTTTGAAAAACCGATATATATCCTAAATAAAGTTAAAAAAAAAATAATAAAAAGGGGGACCGGTTATAATGTTGCAAGTGATGCCTAACAAACCTAAGAGCATAAGAAAAGAGTGGGAAGAAGAAGAGGCTGTCTGGCCCATGAAGGCTCGCCCCTACTAGTGGGACCAAATGTACACCCACTCTACAACTGTAACAAAAGAGCTGGAAGAGTCATAATCCACACCTATGGAAAAATGCACGGGTCACATACATACAGGCACATAGATTTTGGTGCTCTCAATAACTACTGCTAAAGAACACCAGTTTTAACCACATGGGGATAAGCATGTCTGTATACGGTATCTGTAAAAATGTCTGACCTTGATTTAAGCCTTTTGTCTGAAACCAATTGAGGGTTAATAACATGTGATATGAACAATAGTGTTTGTATTTATCATGCATGGGATTTGTTTTATCCCCCATTTCAGTTATTATCTCAAACAAACCCTTGACATTTTTTTTATTTTTTTTTTTACCTGTCTGGACTTACAAAACTGAAGCAGGTACAGTGTTTGCACAAAGGTCAGACAGACTCCAAATTAAACAGTGGGTCTGAACCCACCCATTAGCAATCAGACTGTGCTGTTGGAACAAGATAGCCAGGTGCACTGTGTTTAAATCTAATACATATTGCAATCCAAGTGTGATGAATTATATGGGAAAGAACAATATGAACCGGAGAACTGGAACAGCAGTAAAGAATAGCAAATGAATGCAATCTCTCCCAACGGAAGTGATAAGGAACTCTTTATAATGTATAAGGATGGATTTTGCAAGCTGTTTCACCAACAGTGCCTATAGAAAGACTACACACCCTTGAACTTTTTTCACATTTTGTAGATTTTTTCTACTTATCTACACACCACACTCTACACTGTTAAGGGGAAAAAAGTTTTTATTGAGAAAAAAAAATTATATATTAAAAATACAAAATTGAAAGATCATAATTGGATAAGTCTCCACCCCCCTGAGTTAATATTTGGTAGACGCACCTTTGACAGCAATTACAGCTGTTAGTCTGTTATAATAGGTCTCTACCAACTTTGCACACCTAGAGTTGGCAATATTTGACCATTCTCCTTTACAAAACTCTTCAAGCTCTGTCAAGTTCCTTGGGGAGCATTGATGGACAGCAATCTTCAAGTCACGCCATAAATTTTCGATTGGATTTAGGTCGGGGATCTGACTGGGCCACTGAAGGATATTTACCTTTTTGTTCCTTAGCCACTTCAGTGTAGCTTTGGCTGTGTGCTTTGGGTCACTTTTAATTAATTTTCTACAGATTTCTAGAATATTTTTTTCACTTAGAAGTTGTGGGGTAGGATGATAAGATAAATGAAAAAAAAATTATATATTTTATATATATACACACACACACAGGGCCTTGCAAAAGTATTCAGACTCCTGACCAATTCTCTCATATTACCGGATTACAAATGGTACATTGAAATTTCGTTCTGTTTGATATTTTATTTTAAAACACTGAAACTCAAAATCAATTATTGTAAGGTGACATTGGTTTTATGCTGGGAAATATTTTTAAGAAAAAAAAAAAAAAAAACTGAAATATCTTGCTTGCATAAGTATTCAACCCCTGTGCTGTGGAAGCTCCCAGTTTGCACTGATGAAAGAAATTGCCCTAACGAGGACACAATTACCTTACCATTGGCCTCCACCTGTGAACCACTAAAGTTGCTGTCACATTTTCTGGATAAAAACCCTGCTGTTGAAGGATCATTGGTAAGGCTGTGAATCTGACGGAAAAGAAAGACCAAAGAGCATTCTACAGAAGTTAGAGATAAAGTAATACAAATGCATAGATTCGGGAAAGGGTACAAAATAATATCCAAGTGTTTGGATATCCCAGTGAGCACAGTTGGATCAATAATCAGGAAGTGGAAGCTGCATCACACCACCCAGGCACTGCCAAGAAAAGGCCGTCCCTCAAAACTCAGCGCTCAAACAAGATGGAGACTTGTGAGAGAAGCCACAGAGAGGCCAACAATCACTTTGAAGGAGCTACAGAGTTCAGTGGCTGGGAGTGGAGTAATGGTTCACCAGTCAACCATATCAAGAGCTCTGCATAACACTGGCCTGTATGGGAGGGTGACAAGAAAGAAGCCGTTCCTCAAAAAGTACCATCTGAAAGCATGTCTGGAGTTCGCCAGAAAGCATGAGAGTGACCCAGCTGCGATGTGGGAAAAGGTTTTGTGGTCAGATGAGACCAAGATAGAGCTTTTTGGCCAAAACTCAAAGCGCTATGTGTGGCGCAAACCTAACACTGCCCATGCCTCAAGACACACCATCCCTACAGTGAAGTATGGTGGTGGCAGCATCATTCTGTGGGGATGCTTCTCATCAGGAGGGACTGGGCATCTTGTTACAACTGAAGGAAGAATGGATGTAGCAAAATACAGGAAAATACTGCAAGAGAATCTGCTTCAGTCCGCTAAAAAACTGACGCTTGGGAGGAAATTCACCTTTCAGCAGGACAATGATCCCAAGTACAAGGCCAAAGCAACATTGGAGTGGCTCAAGAACAAAAAAGTGAATGTCCTACAGTGGCCCAGTCAAAGTCCTGATCTCAATCCCATTGAGAATCTGTGGCACTATTTGAAAATTGCGGTCCACAAGCGTCGTCCAACCAACCTGAACAACCTGGAGCAAATCTGCCAAGAAGAATGGGCCAAAATCACTCCGACACTGTGTGCAAAGCTGGTACATACTTACCCCAAAAGACTTAAAGCTGTTCTTGCAACGAAAGGTGGCTCTACCAAATATAAATGTGTGGGGGTTGAATACTTATGCAAGCAAGATATTTCAGTTTTTTTTATTTTTCTTAAAAATATTTCCCAACATAAAACCAATGTCACCTTACAATAACTGATTTAAAAAAAAAAAAAAAAAAAATCGAACAGAATGTAATTTCAATGTACCATTTGTAATTCAGTAACATGAGAGAATTGGTCAGGAGGTCTGAATACTTTTGCAAGGCACTGTGTGTGTGTGTGTGTGTGTGCGTGTATATATATATATATATATATATATATATATATATATATATATATATATATATATATATATATATATATATATATATATATATATATATATATGCATTTTAATTCCAGGCTATAAGGCAACAAAAGCTGAAAATTTTGAAAGGGGGTGTAGACTTTCTATAGGCATTGTATATTCATATTAACCCCTTGAGATTAAAAAATTCAATCCCAGCA
Source organism: Polyodon spathula (assembly GCF_017654505.1). Lineage (NCBI taxonomy): Eukaryota > Metazoa > Chordata > Actinopteri > Acipenseriformes > Polyodontidae > Polyodon > Polyodon spathula. Next base: position 22,048,383 of record NC_054546.1, read on the forward strand.
GGTCAAAACTGTGGTCTGCATGTCAAAAGCAATGCACCCTGGAGGTACACACAAAGAGTTTTATTAAGATTGTTGTGGGGGGTCTTTCTGTCCTCACACCTAAAAATACCGTTGAGGGACATAAAGAAACAGAGCTGTCAAAAATCCCATCCACTGTCTGATAAAACAGTTAATTTCACACAAAGCTGAATGAAGGAAGATTGCAGGAAAGAGACAAGAAATTCTACTTAATTGTAAAACCGAACATAACATTGTCTACATTTTTCTCCTGACTGGGTATATGAAAATGATCTGCTAAGGTTTGCTGCGTCTTGTAGTGATTAACACACATTTTTTAAATAAAAGTTTAGTGTTGTATCTTTGCAGTTTTCCCATGTTTTTGCTATGGTTCCACAGTACCGGCACTATGCATTTACCATAGTTTACCCTGGTTTGCCATGTTTATCAATATGCTTTACCATACCTCGCAGGTCTTTAAAATGCACACTTAGGCTTTACCATGATTTCACTGTGCTTAACTACACTTTGCTACACTTCTACTGTGGGGAACCTTAATAAGGGTTGTGTTGGCTTTGTGTTCAGCAAAAACTAAACCATGCCCCACTGTGTGCCCAGTGGTTGCTCTGTGAGGAATGCAATCAGGATGTTATAGTGGCTGGAGTGGTTTCCTCTGTTGTGGGTCTATAAGAGTACAAGCAGTAATCCAATCCCCCAGTTTAGAGACTGCAACTAGTTTGGGAAAATACAAGCGTCCATTTCCAGAGACTTCAAATGTAAATCCTTTATTGTTCAGGAGAAGCCGGGTAACATTAGAAACACAGCTCTTTTTACAGTGGAAACAGCTGGAGTGGATTGTTCTGCGGCATTGTTTAAATCAGGAGAAATGCACGCCTGTACTCTCTATGTGATCCACACAGACAATAAACAAATCTTTTTGCTTTTTATGATTTAATCACATAAAATAATTCTGGTTGGATCCTATTACTCAAATACTGTTTTTCTTTTCTTTTTTTTCTTTAATAGCTAGTGCCATCTTCCAATTGGAATCAAGGTTATTTATATTTTGCTGGTAATACACTGCTGTGCACTAGATGGTGCTGGCGCATACTTTAATGAAGACCGGTGGGCCTAGAAACTTGAACTGAAGAACAGGTATTCATTATCAAAGCACCTTAAAAAACAAAAAACACAGTATTTGAATAATTGCAAATAGAACAACTTGCAAGCACAACTGAAACAGTAAAACAAAAAGAAAATGGAATTTGAAGCTAATTATTTTTAGTTTATACAAGGCTTAGCTGTGTCAAAGAAATGCACTATAAAAAACAAAATTTCAGCAATAATGTCCCGTTACGCCGGTAACATTGAATCTACATGCCTGAACGCTGTTAGTGATTAAAGCATGCTTCATGTCTTTCTAGTCATAATCTCTGCATGAATGTGCTGCATAAACGGCTTTGTTTCCTGTGATAACACAAGCCTCCATTGATATCTGCTGGAGTATTGAGACATGGCTTGGCAAAAAGCCTCACTTCATGGTGTCTCACCAACATGATCCTGAGAGCTTCCCTTGGGTGCATGAAACATGTACTGAATTGAGAAGCACTTGGAAGTACAGCAGAACCCAGCTCACAATCCACTCTGCGCAGTCATTTATTGTGCAGGATTCCTTACAGAGTTATTAAACAGTACTTTGTGTCCACTAGTTGGTACAGTTATTGTCACCTACAATTTTAGATTTGAGACAAAAAAAAAAACACATGAACATAATTTAGATAAGCTATTTAACATTATGTAATCAAAGAAACTACAAAATAATATTGCTACTGAAAGCCATAATAGTAGTATAGTATTTCATGTTAGATTTTTGAAATGCTGCATTTTTCAATTAATGACAGCTGAACATGCCTCTTCTTATATATGTAACACGTTTCGTCATTAATACCTGTACACAAAAACAGAACATTGGAAATAATTGGCCATTAACTAATAATACAATACTCCCTAAAGTATTAAGAGATCACAAGTGTTTTAGTGGAGAGCGCTTTGTGCATGAACTGCTTTAGATAAAATCCTCAAAACACAGGGTTAAGAGACGTTTCTTTCTTTGGCTGCAGAAGATCACAAATTACTCTGGATTAATGTCTCCCCTGTGTATCATTACAAGGGCTGTTTGTCTCGGCACGCTGTGCTCCTCAATTCATCTTGCTGGCAGCTCTTTTCGACAGTGCTAGTTAAATTACCCTCATAACTTTGCAGCAGGCGTCATATAGGCAGACTTCTGGAGGCCACTGAGCACAAAGAAAAGAGGAAAGGTATGGAATACACTGGCCAGACCAGGACGCAGGAATTCATACTTACCGGGAGAATGCTACAGAGAATGCATACAAAGGTAGTAGTACAGGCCAACATGTATGTCCTTGCTGTTTATTACAGACTATAATGCTTTCATGAACCCCTTGAAAGCACATCATATCTTTGTCTGTAGAACAGGATATGCTGTGCTGGTCCATATACAAGGAGTACAACAAGTTTTTATTTATTTATTTATTTTTTAGCTGAATGTGTATATTAAATACACCAACTTTCAAGACCACAAAGATCTGTTGTTCAGATGATAACTGAAGCTGAGCTCAGCTCCATATCAATCCTCTGTAAATGTATTTATGTCTGTATGTATGCATGTGCTGTGCACCCTCGTTATAAGGCCGGCCCTTATACTATAAGGCAATATGTTCACGGCTCCCACTGGCCACATACTACATTACACAAACTGCACAGTGCTTTAAATATGGCACCCGACTACAGCATTATAAAGGGGGATCACTGTATGTGTGTATCCATCACCCATGCCAGCAAATTACCGTTCTACAACCTACTGAACCTCTGCTTCTCAATAAACTGTATTCGCTTCCTCTGATTGAATTAGATAATGCAGGATAAAGAAATCAGAGAGGTAATGAGAGGTAAGAAACAGTTACTGGCCCGTTCATGAAGAACTCAGACTGAATGGCTTCTCTGTTGAACATTTGGATAATACATTAGCCCATCTTGTGCTCATAAATTTAAACCACATATTAGCTACAAAAAAAAAAAAAAAAAAACTCAGAAAGAGAAAGTGTTGCATAACTACATACATCTCCACCTCTGTGTGACTTCCAGCCCCTGACACTAAAAGCATGAATTAGATCCTAGCTGGCTTTGTTTAAAAAGAGATTTCCACTCACACCCGGGGCCACTGATTAATGAGGTCTTGCTGATCCGCTAATTCAAACAGTCTCAGCACTTTCTAATAACAAGTTAGCACAGCGGCAGTGAGATCCAGCCCAGCCGACAGTCTGCAGCGGGGCTGGAGAGCTGGATTAAGCGGCTCCTGAGTTAAACTCAATCCCTGGACCTGCGTGTTTATTTCAAGCTTGGAAGGCTGAAATGCGTCAGGAGTTCAGTGATTAAAGGTCTACAAACACGCGCGCGGATGTTTTTTATTAGGGGAGTTAAAGTGTATGTAGAGCTTGGAGCTTAAGCAGACTGAGGGAGAATATATGAAGCACATGAAGGGGTTAGGGCAACCATAAAGCATTACAAGACAAAGATATGTGCAGATAGTGAGATAATGCTTTCAAGGGATACTGAACTTTAAAAATCCCTTTTTAAAAGAAGAACTAGCTGAAAATATAATTCATAGCTTTTTACTTTACCATTTTATAGTGCTTGCAATAATTTTGAGTGGTTCTGTGTTCTGTTGCTCCCACATGGCCTACTGAACATCTAGAATATGGATAGGTAAAAAGATTGAAGTGTGACAGGCACTGCATTGATTCCAAGATTGTGATACTTTACAAGTAGCATCACAGTGGTATAGAAAGTCTGTTGATATTTGTGAAAATATCCATGTGACGGATCTATGTGTGGATGGAGGGATGGCACATTCTGATCTCAATAACTTGTGCTTAGGAATATCTACACCAGGGTTCACCACCATTGGAAAAGCGGTTCTCTAGATATTTGTAAAATAATGTGTAACAATCTAACTTTCAGTTTTCCCGAATCAGACTAAATCTATGTTTAACCTCGAGATAGACTAATCCACAATGAATCGCCCTTTTGTTTCCTTGCTGGCTTTTTCTCAACCCTTTTCCGTGCCTCACGTCTCTCTTGTATCACTGCCTTGACACGAAAGCCCCCCCAATGAAAATAACTTCCTTTAAATGATTTAATTTACTTTGGCCTTCGTATTAGTCTGGATACAGGAGTTCAGTCAAAACACCTCAGAGAAAAAAACATCATGGCACTCCCATCCGTCTCGAGACTTAGTGCTTCAGGTTAGTTTAGCTACGACCACGGGAAAATCTTGAACCACTCAAAGAGACATGAGAAACACCGCAGCTGGATTCCTGTTAATGGGGTACGTGAAATACGATTACTTTAACCAGGTTCAGCATTTACAGCAATGGAAAAATCAAGGCTTGTTGATCACTTCTAAAAGGTAATAACCATTAAATACCACCACCCTTCATAGACAAATAGGTTTCTCCATATATCCCCATACCCTCAGAAACTTGAGTTACAGAATGCTATAACAAAGTCTGATAAGTTTTAGAGAAGTGAAAAATGTGTAGGAAAAAAAGTGCGACACAGGTAAGTATGTATGTACATAAAGTAAAGGAACCTCTGTGCAGAACAGCACTAACGGATATGCTGTCCTACAGAGAAACTGTCTGACAGAGGTACATTACCAATGGACAGACAAGCCCCAAAACCATGTGCTAGGTCTATATTTTTGTTGCTGTTAAGGTTGTATAAGGTTTATGGTTGACTCTGCCAATTAATAAAAAGTGACTTTGCAAGATGGTGCTGTATAGTCTGTGCATTTCTCTTTTTACTGTTGCTGTAGCAGGGACTCACCCCAGGATAATATCTGCAGCAGACCGAACAGGATACATTCATCCAGCAGGGTTACAACACATTAACACAACACAGGAAGTTCATTTTCACTGTTCAGACCCAATGCTAAACACTGTCATGATTAGACATTAGACCCGGAAACACAAGCAGCTAGAGGCAGAATTTCTTCCTAATGCTTTTAATGGAAATGAAAACATAAGTAAATGGATCGTTCCCGTGCATCTGTCTGTATGTAAAAGTGCACTGATGTAGTGTTTAAAATAACTGAGCCTCAAAAGTGTCATGAGTCACATAGTCCAAAATTTGAATGTTTAATTTAAAAAGCAGTAGAGTATTAAAGGCAAATCGTCAATACAGTAAAATAACCAGTCATTCAATTCCCAATTTTCTAGTGCTTAAAACATACAAAGATTCAGTATTCTTAATTTTAAAAAATATACATAGGGGTCTAAACAATACCGTTTAGTTAAAACAGTGTGTGACAATGCTTTACAGTCTCCTTTCCAAAGGGATAATAACGCTCTGATTGCATGTTTGCAATCATTCTCAGTGCTTCTTATGCAATTTATTCAAACACTGTCTTTTTTTTAAAGTCTGTGTTAAGGTTCTTTGAGTTCAGGAGCGGCTCTTCAATTCCATATGTGTGCCATAGACGTATGTATTATAGGTTAAATTAGTCTTCATACAAGTACGCTCCAGCACCATCTAGTGCATAACAATGTATTGCAAGCAAAACCAAAGGTAACTAGATTTCAAAGTGGAATATCACTAGATGGTGCTGGCTCTTACTGTTATAAAGACACTGGTTGATCTAGCGTACAATACACATGTCTATGGCAGGCTACTAGAACTAAAGAGCAGCAACTGAATACTAATACATTGGAGCTCCTTACTCTTCAAGGTCCTGGGATTTATTTTTAAGAAGTCAGTTAAGAGATGCTTCTGCTCCAATTCTGATCTCTACAATATCAGTCACACCGAGTCCAGCTGAGCTGTAAATGGGATCAGGGTCTGGAGTCCCAACGTAAATGAATGGTAGAGAGATTCCTCTGTAGGGTAATATGTTTTTGGAATTAGCTCTACCTGTGGCAACTGGGTGGCCTTGCATTAGTGCTGCACAAACTGATTACTCAATTATTGGGCTCGAACTCTCCACATAACCTACGTGCTGAAAATCAGTTGAGGGTCTCTACAGTCTGGTTTCTGGCCGCATTATATTACTGAAACTGCACTGCTACGGATTGTGAATAATCTCCTGCTCAATGCTGATGCTGGTGCTCCCTCTGTGCTTTTCATCCTTGACATAAGAGCTGCTTTTGACACCATAGATCATGGCATTCTTCTTGACCACCTTCAGAAGTATGTTTGGATCTCTGGAACCTGTCTCTCTTGGATGTTCTCGTACCTATCTGGATGCATTTAGTCTGTTTTCTATGCTGGACACAGTGGTGATGCCCACATCTCCTTCACGGTCAAATCTTCCTTCTACCATCTTCGAAACATCTCCAAAGTCCCTCCCTACCTTCCCCTCAGATGAAGAGATATTTTGTCATGCATTTGCCTCCTCTCGACTCGACTACTGCAACTCTCTATATGATGGTCTCCCAGCACGCTCCATAAACCGACTGCAGCTAGTCCAGAATGCCGCTGCCATGATCCTTACCAGATGTAGAAAACATGATCACATCACCTGCTGTCTCGCCCAGCTGTACTGGCTACCTATAAAGTTCAGAATTATTTTCAAAACTCTCCTGTTCACCTACAATGCCCTTCATCATACAGGTCCCGAGAACCTCCACGACCTGCTGACCCGCTATGTCCCTGCCCAAGAGGGGGGCTGAAGGCCAGTAGCAGCCTGGATACTGGCAACATTGCCGCACATTGCCGCCCACAGCAATGAGGTGAATACTTTTGAAAACCACTGTATATAAAATAAAGATTAATTGAATGATTGGGCTATCCAAATGAAGAAATAGCTGCTTGGATTTGTGGTGATTGCTTTTCTTTGAATCTATGGAGAACAGCTGTTTCTTCACTTGTATCACTTGGAATGGTAAATTAGCCCAATCAACACCATTGACCCTAACCTGTGGTGAGCTTGATCTAAACATCTGAATAATTGGTTTGTGCAGCACTACCTTTGATTATTGTAAAATAAACTCAGTAAAGCAGTGAAAACAACACTATGCTTATTTCTGTACTGAACTTGTCACACCTGAGCTCATCTGAGCTTCTTTACATCCTGGCCCCATGCAATGCATCTTATGCAGAAGTCACATGCAATCAGTTTTCTCACGAAACAGCAGATAGAATGCTACCACTGAAACAAGCAAAGACTTTTATATAATTATCTTTGTTCTAGTTCCTATTTACAAGATGTTGTCCAGTCTATGAAATCCCGCTAAATACCAAGTTTACATGACTGAGACAGACATTCAGAAGAACACTGCGCTACGAGTTATCATTGCAGAGGCTGATCTGCAGGATTATCCAGAGCTGTCATTATGTGTTATCAGAGGCCACCACAAAGAGAGGGACCAAATACTCCTCTCAACACCAAGCTGAACAAGAGCCTGAACACCTGTAATTGAGGGTAACACACTGAGAGGGTAGGTACAGCAAATGCCTGAAAGCTGTTATCAGCAACAACTAAATCGGCCTATTGTATACATGCATGAATGAAGCAAATACAGTTATCAACCAGACACTTGGATTGTTGTGACCTGAGTGGAAACTTTCTTTTAAGAACGGGTGTAATTATTCACTGTGTATCAATGAATCGTGATACTTCACATGATATATTGAATCACAACAGAGGTATGTGGTGTTTGTATAGTGATAAAAGACCAAAAGCACAGCAGAGCTCACTGTAGTTCACAAAGTGGTTCTTGGATGAAGAAGAACTGTGTTTTACAGATGTTACGAATAAACACTCCCTCTATCACTTAACAGAATAGTCCATAATTAAAATGATCCTATGATCTTATTGTGCATCAAACAAGTAGCCCCTCAGGACCATTACATGTATTGTGATCCATATCGTATCACAGCCTGTAATGGGTGTATCATATCTTCACAGTCCCGAATTGCTCCCATTGACGGCAATGTAAAGCCAGCTTTAATAATAACACCTTGTATAAACATTCCTATCTACAGAGACCTATCAAAGAGGCTCTGTCTCTGTACAGTGAGGTATCAGCTACCTTTTAAAAACAAAACAACTAATTTGATTAAGTTAGAAACTGAATGACTATTCAATGGAGTACAAAACCTTTAAATAATTATCGTTTAGCCCTCAAACAAACTAATTTCATGAATTCTTTATAATAATCAAACTCTATTGACAGACAGCACAGGACAGCAGCAGCAACCTTTAATGCTATGGCACTGAAATGTAAAATCTTGGAAAATTGTACCTTTAACAGCCAGGCTACAAAGGAAATAACAGCAGAATTATAATGGAAAATGTGACATTTAGATTTACGTAAAACAGGTATCTCCTTATATTCACAGATTCTGATAATATCAATGCTAAAGAAACACCAAACCAAGTTTCATCAGAATCTAGTAAGTTGACCTCTAAACACACATTACACTGTGACATATACACTGAAATTTATGTACTTAAATACAGACAGACAGACAGACAGGCTCCACCATATATGCCTAGATTTTGGTAAAAAAAAAAAACGTAATGTGATGCTTTTTACTCTGGGGTTTGAGCGGAGGCCAGAGCTCCAGGTTAAATTGAATTACTGGTAGCTCATTCTGCTTCCTGAATTTTGAAACTAAACTCCAGAGGATGAGCAAGGATGTATGTTTAGAAAGCCTTAAAAACTATAACTAAATTGCACTCCTTTGGCACAAGGCACTTAAACATGCCTGCTTTAACGCTTTCCCCCATACAGCACCTTACGTTCTCAGTAGGGCATGTCTACTGATATACCGTACTCCACTTCCTGCCTATTCACAGGAGTCAATCGAAGGGATTCACCTTTGACAGCCATGTAGCCTGCACTAACAATAGTTTGTTCTGTAGCAGTAGGTTTGATCCCACAACTGGTAAAAGTGTTTTGAAAGTGCAGATGGGTGTTTAAACATCTTAATGGTACGATATCAAAACAGGCTACTATTAAGTTCCATTTTTCATGATGGGGATTTATTTAAGTCTCAAACTCAGCTCTGCTTTACCCTGTCTTATCTGTGTCTAATGAGTGGGATAGCCATCGACTGTACTCTGGTTGATAGGCAATCATGCAATCTATACTACGGTAGTGGTATTTATGGGATGTCATGACTGTTGCTTGCTTTGGGAGCACTTTAAAAAGTTCACTTTATATAGAAAAAAAACATTCAAATATACTTAAAATAGAAGTATTCTCTTACTGTGGCATAAGGATTGTCAACTCTTTTTTCCACCAATTCGTGGTCTGCATTTCCACTTACGATTAAATTCTAGATCAAATGCGAACCTGCAGAACTCTTATTTGAATCCCTGGTGATTAATAATGAGTACATTTGTGAAATGCTCTAAATATCTGAAGGGACAGCATTTCACTAAACGCTGAACAAAATATGTCTTGTTGAACACGGAACCCTCCATGTAACTGAGTGCTGAACATCAACGTAAACTCTTAATACAAGAGTAAATTACAGAGGTCCCTTTACACAAGTGGTTTCCACATTTTAAAAATATTAAATGTAGATTTACAGCATTAGAACGGACTTTACTGTTCAAGGTTCTTCTTTTTATCAACTGTAAGAAGTCAGATAGCCAGTGCTTTCTAGTAATTAAATGTGATCATTTTAGAAACTCCAATGCTTTTCAATAACCTTTCTACCAAGTCTACTCAATTTATTTCAGTAGCGCTGCTGGTGGTCACAGACAACACAGTGATGACTATATGAATACTTCCTGGCACCAATGGCCATAAAAATAAAAAGGGAGGGAGGGAGTGAACTGTCAAGTGTTCAATAAATACAGCATTATCCTTCACCAGCAATAAAATTCAGTGCCCAGGATCCAAAATTAGGCCTGTGCACAGCTCTCTGTCTATTTTAAACACAAACAAAAGGCATCCATTCAGCCCTTTAGAGCTGTACAATGCCATTCCAGTGACAGCTTGATTGCCCTGTTTATTCAGAGCCCCTGTGTGGTGCTCTGCAGAGGCAGTGGGGGTGCACAATGGACAGGCTCTCTCCTGCCTACTCTATGATTCAGCGTGTGGTGGCAGAACAGTGAGCGTTTCCATGCATCCTCTTTATTATCAAGTGTCTGTTCTGGCCCAGCTGCGGAGCTGGGAGGGAGAGGCTGCCTCAATCATCTCAAACAGCAGCTACAGGAAGTGCAAGCTGTGAAAATTGGATGCTGACAACAAGCTTTGTTATCCTGTGAGCCTCAGGTCTGTCTGGCACAGATATACATAGCCCCCCCCTCTCCCCTCAATGTGGGGCTCTGCCTCTGACCTCTCACTCAGCTACCAATCACTGCTGCAGCCTGCCTCCCCTGATGGCATTTCTATTACTTCTTTCCATGCAGGCTGCTTCAGTTCAAGGTTCCTGAAATCGATGAGGTTTTTAGAAGTTCAGTATCAGGAGGCTTTGTGTCAATTATAAAATAATTTAATTCCTTTTTTTTTCCCCCACTCATGGAGGAACTAAAAAGAAGAAAAAAAAAACAACCAGTACTATTTCCCAGTTCTATATAGTTCATTATGGAACTGAAGAAAACAGCATTAAATACACTATAATCTAGCACTGAACTTACTGAATTAAAAAAAAAAAAAGTTTAAATTTGTATTTGTTTCAATACAGATATTTTTCTTTACTGGAATTGCTCTTTCTGTTTCATTTCTTTCTCTCCTCTCTCTGGCTTTCCCCATCAACCATGTCAATAAACATTTTGATTGGCTCTAATTGCAATTACTCAAATGTGTCTGAGTTTCTGAGCTCAGGAGCTGCTCTGCAGTTCTAGTTGTCTGTTGTAGATAGAAGTAAGAGCCAGCAGTGTATTATAATATAATATAAAGACACTTTGCTGATCCAGCCTACATTACACATGTAATAGGTCAAAAGGTAAGGGAACAGTGAAATAAAAAACACATATTTTTTAAGAAAGCCTTTTCTGTCAATGTGCTTTTTGGATGCTTATCTAGTTAACTTCTATTGCACTTAATAAATAAATAATTTATACAAACATTAAAAATAGTGTTGGAAAGACAACCACTCTCCTTGCCTTGCCTGAAGATTATAACGGCTATTCTTACAGTTACCTGCTCTTGTGATTTTTACTTTATCTGCATTATCATTACTGGTAAAACAATGTCTCAAACCAATGTAAGTTATGTTGCAGCTGTTTTTGTAATTCAGTTTAAAATTCCCTCCAGCAATATGACAGATCTTATTATCAATTTAAATACTTTTCACAAGATAATCAGGACTTTGCCTGCAAAGCATTTCTTTCCCAATGTAATAAGGTAAAAGAGATGGGATTCTGCAAATCAAAATGATATGCTACTCCACATCCAATTTCAAATACAACAAATACTGCTGATAATGGGTTTTAGGGAACTGAGAATCAGGACCATGCCCTGGCTTTCACCATTTAATTGGTTGTGGAGGAAATATAGAACTTTGATTGAATCCCTACAGTGTATCTTAGTCATACTGAACTGTAACTCAGCACCACGGCACCTGCTTAAACACAAACACACACTAGTCCTTCTACACTCAGTCCTCGGTTTCAGACTTCCACTCAATGAAGTCTATTATTGAAATGATCAGGAGCCAGGAGTTTGAGCAATCAGACCTCTGACAAAGAAATTGTTATTCCCCTATAGCTGAATGACTTCCAATAGTAAAGCTACAGACTCAGATAAGACTTATTTATGCTGTGATAAGTACAATCAGTTAATATTTAGCAGCGGCCTGATTGATCATATTCCAGGTCACTTCAACAATATACCTAAACAAGGGAAGTTCAGAAACTTGGGACTAGGTGCAGGGCTAGTGTTTCTAACTCGGTATGTAATGTGAATTCATAAAAGGGAAATGGTGGCGAGTATTCAGTGTGTAGAGCAGCATTATCAGCTGTGTGTGTGCGCACATCTATTTAAGGTTTCTAATGCATAGTGCAGCATTATCCACTGTGTGTATATAGTAGATTGAAACATTACAAGTGACTAAATTAACTTTTATTGTAAATAATAGTGTGTTAGGTCAGAGATATCTGCGTTCCCAGCACAGTAGACATTGCAAAAGCAGCACTTGGTTTAAGGACTAAATGTACTCTAGTTGTTTTAAAAGATTTTGAGCATAACGTGTGTGTGTGTGTGTGTGTGTGTGTACTGTTCATAGAGGAAAATGTGAGATTGACAATATCACAGTGATTTAGTGGAATTACTTTGTTCGCACAGTCTTAGTGTAATAGTGTTTGATTTAGTGGAATTATTTTGTTCGCACAGTATAGTGTAACAGTGTGTGATTTAGTGGAATTATTTTGTCTGCACAGTATAGTGTAACAGTGTTTGATTTAGTGGAATTATTTTGTCTGCACAGTATAGTGTAACAGTGTTTGATTTAGTGGAATTATTTTGTCTGCACAGTATAGTGTAACAGTGTTTGATTTAGTGGAATTATTTTGTTTGTACAGTATAGAGTAACAGTGTGTGATTTAGTGGAATTATTTTGTCTGCACAGTATACTGTAACAGTGTGTGACTTAGTAGAATTATTTTGTTTGTACAGTATAGAGAAACAGTGTGTGATTTAGTGGAATTATTTTGTTAGCAGTGCAGTGTAACAGTGCATGATTTCCTTTCTCCATGTTATGTAGTAAACGGCAAACAGGTTTCAGGAGATTGTTTAGAGAGAAGTGACCCGCAGTACCTTGTATCTCATTTTTGGGCAGGAGTGGATGTAAAACCCCATGTAGTAGTAGCGCAGCCTGGGGGCTTTCTTGTGAAGCTGCCTGGTGAAAGCGAGTTCCCTGGAAAAGAACACAAAAGAAGAGCCTTAATTTCCAACCTAGTTCAACAGTGCTAAGGGGGGGGGAAGGGATGATGACTAGGTCAAACTCTTACCAAACTGTGGCCGACGGAAAGGGTAGGTTTCAAAATTCCCAGCCTCGGCAACAAAGGAGGGAGAGAGTGCAAAATGAATATGAATGAGGAGGGTAGGGAGGGAGGGACTGGTCAGGAGGGATCTATTGACAAACCCAGTCCCCAGGCTGATGCTAGAAGCTATTATCCCCAACATAGCAGGGTTTGTGTTGATATTCATGCTTCCCAGCCTTGAGTCGAAGCTCTAGCTCCCCTTCCCATCTTTCATGTAATAAGCAAGCATCGAGAGAGAGAGCGAAAGAGAGAGATACTCCTTGAACAATTCACATGCAAATGCACACATCTGCAGATAAGAGTACTGTGTGCGGCTACGTTGCCTATTACCAGTACGCTCTCCAATTGGGAACTAGAGTAGATGGTAATACACTGGTAAATACATCTCAGCTTGCAATGCATGCTTTCAGACAGTGTTGCACTTCTGTGGTCATTTCACCTGGACAGAGCCCCCCACCCCTTCAACGTGTTCTTTGCTGTTGGTAACCAACAGTTTGTTTCCTGTGTTGACTGACATGCTTGACACGTAAGGTTTGTGACGATTACTCACTTAACAGTAAAGTTTGAAGAGACAGGAAAATAACCAGACCGCTAGTAAAATAAATAAATAAAATGTTTAAGTAAGAGAAAATTCACAAGAGCCAAACAGTTTTTGTTTATTATTGTATATAATATTATGCTAAAATATTAATTTTCAAAACCAGGAGGTGCTATTTGCAGATGGATGGAAATGCAGCTCACTTAACTGGCTTCACAATCGCCCTGTATATTAAAAATAAAGTCAACCTTAATCTTTTGCATGTAAAGTTCAGAATGCCGCAATCAACAGAATAAAACAGATGAGGTTTAACACAAAACGTATTTGACTGGCAAGCTGAACAAGTTTACATTACAGCTTGTTTCCACTACCCAGTCAGGACTACAACCCCCATCCCCCCTGCCCCCACCAGCTTCAAGGTCTGCCCGTCTGCCCACCTGCCCACTACCTCCCTGGAACAATGCCTGGCTGCTGGGCTGCAGGGCCCCCCTCTACCCCGGCTATCACATGCATGTGGTTGGCAAACAGAGCACTTTACAGTAATTGCTCTTGCTATTTGGAAGATGGGAAAAATAAAATAATTTAGAAATGTTAGCCTTTCAGAATGTGCCTGTCTTTGTATGCTGCTAGGGCCAATCACTTCCAGCATTAATTCTTATGTCAATTATTAGTGCTTCTAAATTGCCATTTGTCAGCATCTGTTAGTTTTTAAAAAATCAATGAACAGATTGAACAGAGAAACTACAGATAGATGGTTTGCTACATTAAATAGAGAGATAGCGAGGTTAGATACCTTTGAAATCTCAAGTCCCAGACACAGGGCAAAGATTCTCAAACTGTTGTCTTTTGGGGGACCTTTTTAAAAAAAAAAAAAAAAAAAAAAAAAAACTATTTTAAAAAGGGACCTGTGGAAAAGGCAAATCACAAACAAGAAAATAAAACTGCAATGCACTGACGTCAATGTTGAATGTGTACAAGACTGCAAGAACATCCAGAGAACTTGACGTACAGTATTGCTTGTCACTGTATCTCAGGAATGACTGTTGTACTGACTTGAAACTTGGAAACTACAACAGCCCCTAAGACGGAATTTGCAAATCAATTGCTCCAAAATAGCAGAATGAATCACTATCAGGTTTTAGAGTGCGATTACCATTCATATGATAGAGAAGCGATTTGATTTTGAAGATGATCTGATAAAGGGTGGCACACTGGCACAAAGGGTATATATATATATATATATATATATATATATATATATATATATATATATATATATATATATATATATATATATATATATATATATATATATATTATATATATGCCTCACGGAGTACACTAATGCAGATATAAAGTTTTAAGAGAAAATAAAAATACAGAGACAAAATACAACCAAACATCAGATGGAACACAGTCATATGTCTCATGTACAAAAAATGAAATGGCAGAATGAATGTCTGTGTCTGAGATGGAAAAAGGCATGTGGAAACACAGCCCATTGATTTAATCAAGTGCAAATGAGGCATACAAGTTTTGTAAAGTGTACAGGACAGTACTGGAAACAAGACTAATTGGAGCTCCTATTCCCCTTCACTGACTATGGAGATACAGTACAAGAACTCGCATGTAAGATGGACTTGACTCTTGATGCATTATTCATACTTACTAGAAGTACAAAAAAAAAGCCTACTACCTACTACGACTCCTACTACTAATAATACTATTACATTTAAAAAAAAAAAAACTTGATATGTGAAAATTTTATTGCGTTTATAAAATACAAATATAACAATGTAATCAATCAATACAAGTAACATTTCCATTCAAATCTTTAAGATAAAGAAAAACAACACCTTGTTTTGACTGCTTGTTTCGATCACAGTAACCTTAAGGTACACGGGACGTATGCTAACTTTCTGATTTTTGTAATGAGGGTCATGAAACAGGTTTCAAATTTACTGACAGGTTGGATCTGGTCATTCAGTTTCCTTGTCATACTTGAATCAGAAGAATTTACTAGATTTGCCACAAAGTTCAGTCCTGTACAGTCAAGGCTCTTTATTTTCATGTATTATTTTATGTATTTTAAGTGCTGTGTGTGTGTGTGTGTGTGTGTGTGTGTGTGTGTGTGTGTGTATGTATATATATATATATATATATATATATATATATATATATATATAATATATATATATGATATATATTTTTATTTTGTCACGTGTATGAGTAAAAGAGAGTTTTACTTCTATCCTCAATGAACTCTACTAACTGTCTACAGTAAATTAAAGGGACAGCGCTGTAATGGAATCTACTGAAAGTAGTGCTGGATTTTCTTTGAATAAATAAAAAATGTTTGAGTGGGACAAACTTTTTTTGTAAAAATTATTTTCCAGTAATAATAATCTAAAAAAAATAATAAAAAAAAAAACTGGAAATGTGCTTTGTGTGCAACATAGACAGCTAATAGTTTGTCTCCCCCTTTAATTGTAAGTTGTCTAACTGTAGATATCAAGGGACCGTACTGTAAACGCAGCTGTAAGGTTCAAAAGCAGCAGGTACAAAAACAGTTGAACTGGCTCAGTGAATTATCAAACGAAAACCAGAGTATATAAATAATGTGAGACTCTCCACTGTGTCTTTATGAGAGCGCAGGACCTGGTGGACACACCACAAACATTTTGGGGGTGTTGCTTTTGGATAGGAGTCTGTGAACAAGAGGGTTATTTTTGCTGACTTGAGCAGATTTTAAAAGTTGGAAACAAAAATGGTTGTATTTACTCAGATTGTATTAATCAGAATTTATACATGCTGGCAAAGGCACACAACTTCCTTTTATAAACAAGTTTAATATGTGGGGGGGGGTGGGGACTGGTATCAAGTCTCTAGGAATTGAAGTCAAAACAGATATATTGTACCGCAAGAATTATTCACACATGCAAAAAAAAAAAACTTAACTAGGGCATGCACATACAGAGGGGCCTCACAATCCCACAGGATTTGAAGATTAAAAATATTTGTATAAAATCGAGAGTTCAGCAGATAATACCCAACTGCAATCTGAAACGCTTCTGGCCAGCTAGGAGTGTATGATAAAGGTTTGGTGAAGACAAAATCAAGACAGTTATCGTGTTCATCATGCAGAATATGGGAGACTGGCAGACGGGTGGGCGGCTGCGATCAATGCATAAGGGTCCCCATTTTTTGAATGAGGTGCCTAGTAAGACTCTTCATGTTATAAAGTTCTGCGTCTGGAACATCATACCATACATCACCATTTCATTTAGAGTTACCTTGGGGAACTTGGATTAAACTGTTTCTGTTTTTCTGGGTAATGTAGGGGCCTACATCTAATTAAAGCCTGTATCTCTGGATCTTGATATCCAGATTTTGTAGTGCAGGAAAGAATTAGCTGAGCAACTAAGGGTTATATCTTGGAATCCAGTTGTTGGATTTTGACGAAACTACGAATGGACTTAATGTAAAGGGTTACTTGACACTATTAACATTTTTGGAATATTTCATTTTCCATCTGTTTCAATAACCTTTTTTTTTGCTGGAATGGTTGCAATAAATAATGAAAACAACAATAGAAACAATAATAGTGAATAGATGGAGAATGACAGAGCTCAGTTAAACATCCCTTTAGAGATTACAGTCGATTTAATTGATCTGAACTGCAGGGTTATATAACCCTGCAAATATGAAGTCACAAAACTAAATGTTTTGCTCTGGTATATGTTGTACAGTTAAGTAAATATTATTAATAGATTTACTTTAATGACATGGTTTAATCAACCAAGTTTTTTGGGTTTTTTTTTAAATGTTTTTGACTTTGTATTCAAGAATTGATGTGAGAAGCTGTAGATGTAAGTCATGCATCCACAAAACTAGAATAAACTAGCCAAGTAGAAATATATTTCAGCTAATAAAGGCAAAGTTCACTAGACTTATAGTTTGTGATATCTCATCTGTAGGTCACGATGACCTAGTAGTTATTTTTATCTTTGGTGGGCTTCTTATTTTTGTGACGACTCTCAGTAAAGTGTGCCTTTCACAGATTGTTCCACAGAAAACAAACACACCTGCAAAAATCAACAAACGAAGACTGCCATTGTAAATCTGTTAACATAGCTAATTACTATGGTGTTAATATAGCAGGGTGATTCGAATTCGATTACAGGGGTTATCACTGCTACAAATAGCAAGCTGACTTCCTGCTGTTATTGCAAAAGAGAAGTGCCTGCTTTGTCTGGAATCAGCCGCACATATTTCTCGGTCACTCTGCAGAGAAACAAACTCACTATTAGCATGATGAATTGTTTCCTCTACAAAGTAAAATACATCTCATCCCTCATCGGGCTGCGTAATTTAAAGAGAAGCCAGCTTTCCAAATAGGCATTAATATACGCACGCACTGGGAAATGGGAAACAAAACAAGCTTCTAAAAAAACAGTGTTGCATTATGAACTAGAGGCATGTGAGTAGAGCTGATGCTGTGTTTCGAGGAAAAAAGCATGTTTGTATAGCTAAGCCTATTACTGTGAGACTGGTGCTGGAAAATATAGGATCAGTACTAAATGAGTTAAGCTAAATAAAAGCGCTCTAAAAACTTGCTGGTTTTAGTTAGCTTTGCTGTAATGCTGCTGCGGATGAGTTAAAAGTTGAGCCAGTTCAATACTAGATCACTATGAACAGGGTTCTGAAGATTGAGAAATAGTGCTGAAAGTTCACTCCAGTACAACCCTGAGACTAATGCTTCCAAAATACACTGACTTCAATGAAATAAAGTACAGTATTCTCTTCTTCAAGGTGCCAAATTCTCCACCTAGGGACCCACTCATGCAATGCAGGAGTATAACCAACACTCCAGTTAATGACATTTACTGTATCCGTTATGCAGCTGATTGCCACACTTGCAAACACAGCAATACCACTGGAAATATATCATAAGGTTGGACAGTTTACAGGCAAGACTGCTCAAACTTGTACAGCACTGTAATGTTGTGACATATAAAGTAGCACAATACAGCACACAGAACAATGGCGTTTACACACAGTATGTAAACTGTACTGAATGAACAGAACCGATATTATTGAGCAGAATAGGTGCACAAAGTAAACACTTTAAATGCTTGTTTTGTCAGGGTATTGGGGCGCTCCTCCAAATCAACTCTATTTACTGTCACCCTTCTTACCTAGTCCCTTTGAAGTGATGTTAAGAGGGGTTAAATAAGTGTAGCATTCCTATGCTTCACACTTCTCATTTAAGATAGAGATCACAAGCACAGCTGTTAGAACTCTAAGTAAAGATTAGAATGGCTCACACTGATAAACAGTTTCCATTTCATTAAAAAAAAAAAAAAAAAAAGAGTACCACCTGGTGTAACCAGACATACCTAAACCAGGGCATGCACAATCAAAACTGTCCATAAGAGGCTATGATTGTATGACTTAGTGAGGACTGAATGGTATCAGGGTGGTGTTCTGGTCAGGACTGAGGTATGCTGTCTCTGTGTCTCTCTCTCTCTCTCTCTCTGAGTTCTGAGGGGAAGCTCTCATGGTGTCTGACTATAGCCAGTGCTGTTGTTCCTCCCCTTTCATAAGCTCTACATGCCTGAGCCCCAAACCGTACCTTAGCGCTGAGTAGACTCCAAGAGACATCCCTGAGTAGTCCGGGTCATAGTACAGGTACACAGAGGAGACACAGGCAGGAAGGATGTCAATCACACCCACAGCGATGATCTTCCCGTTCAGACAGTACTGCTGGTGGAAGGAGCCGTAGCCACAGTCCGGCCCATCGGAGGGGTTCTCTGCCTGGGACAAAAGCACAGGTGAGACATAAGCCCAGGCAGGTGAGACACAAGCACAGACAGGTGAGACATGCACACAGACAGACAAAGGAACCTGTGTGACTGGAGGAAAGATACTGAAAGACTCTTATCCCAACTGTTCAACAACTACACCCACAGCTTCATAAATTAAAACAGACAAACATTTCTGTTAATGCCTTTGGTATGTGATAAAGCAATGATTGTGTATAGTTTTGCACACAGTTTCACGCAGTGCATAGAATGATGCATTTCCAGTGCTCTGTTCATCCAGAAAGAGTAAAATCATAAGATAAAACTGAAAAAAGCCAAGTCAAACAGTTGTGGCCTTTTCTGATGCAATTACAGTAGATTATGGATATATTGTGGTAAACTTGATTCACTACGAGTTCCCTAATCAGGACACCAATGTACAAAGGTCACTGTGTCATTAAATCCTCGATTTTAACACATGGCTCAAAATAGACCAATTCCTAGTCACATTGCTTTAAGCTGTGAGGCCATGCTGACCTCCCAATTTGTTTTATTTTATCCAAACTTGGCTAATCTGAAGGTTGTCATTCCCTTCTGGATATGGTGGCAAACAACCATTCAATTAAAAATAAAATGGAAAAATGTTTTGATAAATGATTAAAAAAATAATGTGTTAAGAGTTAAAAATCGCATTCCCTAGTTCATCTCAATCTACAGTATACAGAGTTTCCTGAAGCGCCATCGTCAATTACCATGGGCCACTTACTACTGTGCTAAGTTAACAAAAAAGAAAACACTTATGTTAAATGCTTCAGACTAATTAAGTAATATAACCTGAAGAAGAGGGCTGTAACGTCTGGTAAGGCCTGTCTGTTGCCGTTAAATGTCCTGAGAAAGGCCTTACCAGATGGTAAAGCCCTTTTATGAGGGTTCTATTGCTATTAGAAAATGGATTAGCTAAATAACATTTTACTTTTTTTCTGCTCGTTTTTTTCCTTATTTTATGCAGCACTAGTTGTCGCTACTAATGAACACATTCCATGAGTTAGCTCAGAATTCCATGTGTGCTCTGGTAGCCTTCAGGCTTCAATATCCTAGCGGTGGACTATGCCGCATCGTGGGTATTTCCAAAACCATAAATCCATAAAATAAAATCTTGCAATTCAAAGGAGCTGTTCTTCAGTTCAGGTACCTCATGTAAAAAACAAACATGTATGTGAACTGTTATATTTTTTTAATTAGGATTTGATTGCAGGTTCGTTGTATTTGTTTAAGTTTCAGTATTTAAATTACCGTTCGGTCCTAAAATGTATTGGCAAAATAAAATACATATGTTAATGCTGATCATGCTGTTTGTTCAATAACTTGTTCACAGTGTGCTCAAAGCCTCTTCAAGGCATTATTTGTTGGAGAAGTGAGTGCAATCCTGTGTTGTTACTGTGCTATGCTGAACTAATGTTGCGAAAGTATATTGGAAAACTAACTATTTGCTGTACTAATTTTAAGTAGATCGATAGAACATTTAAGACATTCAGGAAGCATACTTAATCTATATTGACAGACAACAAAAAAAACTTAATATACATGGACACTGTATTTACATATTTTTTCGGGTGGATTGATTTAGTACAATGACTAAACATAGTTTAAACAATAACTTTTGAGGTCCTTTACCAGAGATTAAGAACCTCCTACTGACCAATCAGGTTAAAGGAAATCTTCAATCCATTTTCTAATAAGATACAAGAGGCATTTCCAAGTTCTGTTAGATTTGCAGTTTGTTTTTCGTTGTACAAAAAAAGGTACAAACTGAGTGTGGTGCTAAATGCTTGTGAATATGCATGCTGTGTTTAATTCTTCAACAAGAGCAGGAACAGAAAAGGGTTTCAATGTTTAATTTCATAGCTAAGAGTAAGAGTGTTTAATATATTTTCAGAAATAGAAGTGTTAGAGCACGGCAGGTACTCGAATTAAGGAACTAGTCTATGAGTCTCGATTAAATAAATGAATACAAGACAAAAGGCAAAACAAAACATTGAAGGCTGTTTTAGCAACACAGTATTTATTTAAAGCTGAAATGTTAGTGTGATGTGGAGCATAACAACTGTCTTAACAATAATTAATCCTGCTTACAAGCAGTCACAGTATACAGTACTGATCATCTAAGCACAATCCTTTTGTTCACGTCTGGCAAGAAAAAAAAGAAGACATTCACACTCAAGTTTTATTTTGATAGATGACTAAATAATACATTGAAACATCAAAAATCAGACAGCAGTATTATTATACCACTTGGGTCAACAATTGTCAACAGAAATGGAGCAATGGAGTAGTGAATGTGAATTCTAAGCATCATAAAAATCTTTTTATTAGCCTGGCAGAAAAATATTTGCAGCCTAAAAGGATGCGCTATCGCCTCACTGTATTTTTTCCAGTCACTTCTGCACTGAGGAACTAAGCGACAGCCAGGTGCACATTACAATTATCACTGGACATAAAACTATCAGGTTCTTCCAGACTGCCAACAAACAGCTGGTTTGCTTTCAAATTTAAGTGATAACAGAGTTGGAATAAAAATATTATTTCGCAAAACGTCTCCTGGGCTAGTACTCCCCTGCGTCTTCTGCAGATAAAATGATAAATGGCCATGCTTGCTGGCTCAACAGAGAGGGTTTCCTCCACCCTGTGTGTCCTCTCCATCTCCTACTCCCCTTTCAGTTCTGAGAAGCTAATCGGACAGGAACTACAGCTGATCTGAGCACAATTCATAGCAGTCTGAAAGGATTGCTAACCAATGATTTCAGTTCAGTTTCTTCTATCTTGCTGGCTTGAACAACATTATTACTGCCCTCCCCCCCCCCTTTTTTTTTTTTTATAACATTAATTAGGATATACAGATACAGTGCAACTAAGAGACCAACAAAATGGGACCTTGACAGGGGATGGCCTTACTACTGAAGGGACATAGGATTTCATGTAACAAATTAATTATTATTTAAAAACTTCTTAGTTTAACCATTTTCTATACTGTTTACTTTCTTTTATGCAAAACTGTGATCAATTCTGTTTTAGTTGCTTATATCTTTTTTGATAAATTACACAATGTTCTAACCCATTTCTCAGGTAGTTAACAGTGTGCTGGTCTTACTAGAGGTGTGATATGTTTGGGAGTGCAGATGGTGGCCTTAATATTGAATACAAAGCTGTCCTTCATATTGTTGTCAACTGGGTACTGAGGTAGCCTTAAAGTAAGTCATACTTTATTTAAAACACCGCTGTAGATAAACTAGTACATTTAATGCAGGAATGTGTCTGACAGCAGAGAATACTGGAGTGAGTTACCAGGAAATAGCAGCAATATTTCTTATATAGGGTTGTCTTAATAACATACATATTTCAAACTGGAGTATAAAATACAGAGAGCCAAACAGAAGAAGAGAGGGACCAGTGGAAATACTGCCACGGCTAGAAAAAGTTAAGCAAATTGATTTTAAAATGTGATTAGCACTCCTTTATTGCGATACAAAAGCCTGCTGTTACAGAGGTGGTTATTTCACAACACCTGAAAACTACTTACACATATCCAAGCTGGTGTAACTCTTCACTATTGCGATCTACAGGGAGGTGCACAGAACAGCAGCCATCAATGTGCCCCGAGATGAGAAGGGTTAATTTCATAGACAACTCTACATTTCAGTTTGTGCATTTAAACTGTTTAAAACTCTGGGAGTTTATTATTTACAAAGAACATCTATTGGAAACCATACAGAGCCACACCACAGCACACAAGGCCAGGCTCAGGTATGTGGAGGAATGTTCTCTGGTTATGGGATACTATTTCCTCCTGTCACTCCGCAGGCTCTATCAGCTCTGACACTTTCTGTTCTCTACTCCACCCTTGTGTTACCTTCCATTGCAACACACATTACAGGGCCCCATGCTAATCACAGGGTGCACACTCCTCATCCTGCTCTCACTGACTCTACATAAACACACCCCTCAACATGCTTTCACTGCTCTACATAAACACACTCATCAACATGCTCTCACTGACTCTACATTAACAGACAGGCTTGTCTTTCTTGCAACTTCCTTTCTGCTTCCAAAATATATTTTTCCAAACAAACACACACACAGTCCCGTGAAAAAGTATTTGCCCCGGTCTGATTTTCTGCATATTTTGATACTTATTAAAGAAAGTTATGCAACACCCAATGCCCCGTGTGAAAAGTAATTGCCCCCTTAGACTCAATAACTGGTTACGCCAACTTTAGCCGCAACAACTGCAACCAAACGCTTCCTGTAGTGTCTCACAGCGCCGTGGAAGAATTTTGGCCCACTCCCCCATGCAGAACTGCTTCAACTCAGTGACATTTGTCGGTTTTCGAGCATAAACTGCTCATTTCTGGTCCTGTCACATTATCCCAATGGGGTTTAGGTCAGGACTTTGACTAGGATATTCCAAAACTTTAAATTTCTTGTTCTTCAACCATTCTGATATAGACTTGCTTGTGTGTTTCGGATCACTGTCTTGCTGCATGGCCTAGCTGTGCTTCAGCTTCAGCTGATGGATGGCTGGCCTGACACTCTCCTGTAGAATTCTCTGATACAGAGCTGAATTCATGGTTCCTTCAATGACGGCAAGTCGTCCAGGTCCTCATGCAGCAAAGCATTCCCAAATCACGACACTACTACCATCATGCTTGACCGTTGGTATGAGGTTCTTATTGTGGAATGCAGTATTTTGTTTTCGCCAGACATAACAGGGCCCATGTTGGCCAATAAGTTCCACTTTTGACTTCTGTCCATAGAACATTGTTCGAGACAAGCATTCATGTTCTTCTTAGTGAGCAGTGGTTTCTGCCTTTCTACTCTGCCATAAATCCCATTTTTGCCCAGTGTCTTTCTGATGGTGGAGTCATGAACACAGACCTTAGCCAAGGCGAGAGAGGCCTGCAGATCCCTGGATGTTGTTCTAGGGTTCTTTGTGACTTCCTGGATGATTTTATGTCTTACTCCTGGAGATATTTTGGCAGGACAGCCACTCCGGGGAAGATTCACTACTGTCCCAAACTTTCTCCATTTGGACAATATGGCTCTGACTGGTGTGGTGGAGCCCCAGAGCCTTAGAAATGACTTTGTAATCCTTTCCAGACTGATAGGCATCAACAACTTTTTTCCAGAGGTCTTCAGGAATTTCTTTTGATCGTAGCGTGATGTGCCTGTAGAACCTGTGTGATGAGAACTTCACTCTGATGGTAAGGGAGAAAGTTAGTCAGATTTATATTGGGCAGGGCTGGCCCAAATCAGGCCTGATTGTTAACCATAGTATTAAAACAGCTGACCCTATTTATCCCTTTAATTGGGTTGAGTTAACTAGGAGGGTAATAACTTTTTGACACCTGAAGATTGCATGTTTGATTACCTTGCACACCAAACAAATGAAAGAAGCACCAAACTTGGGTGTTATTTTTTTCTCTCAGATCTGACCAAATTCAATGTGAAAAATCTGCACAACAGCAGAAAATCAGGCATGGGGCAAATACTTTTTCACGGCACTGTACAGTGGTTTGCAGAAGTATTCACCCCCTACCAATAATGTCGCATTTTGTTGAATTACAAATAATGTATGCACAGTTTTTCAAACAAACCTTTTTTTTTTATTCAAAGCTGTAGTGGTTAAACTGAACACTGTTATATGAGGAGGAGTTTAATGTCAGCAAAACTTGCAAAGAAAATGTACAAAATTAAATTTACTGGTTACATAATTATTCAGCCCTTATGTCAGTACTTGGTAGAAGAACCTTTTGCAGCAATTACTACTATGAGTCTTTTTGAATAGGTCTCTACTAGCTTTTCATAGTTGGATGGTGACATTTTTGCCCATTTTTCATGGGAAAATTGCTCCAGTTCTGTAAAGTTTGTTGGGGATTGTCGATGGATTGCAATCTTCAAGTTTCGCCATAAATTTTTGATTGGTTTAAAGTCAGGACTTTGACTGGACCACTCAAGAACATTCATTCTCTTCTTATTCAACGACTCCACTGTGGCTTTGGCTTTGTGCTTTGGGTCATTGTCCTGCTGAAATGTGAAACTTCCTCCCCAGTTTCAGAGTCTTGGCTGACTCATAAAGGTTTTCCTCAAGGATTCACCTGTACTTTGCACCATCCATTTGCCCACATATCATGACAAGCTTCCCAGTCCCTGCTGAAGAGAAGCATCCCCAAACATGATGCTGCCACCACTGTGCTTGACAGTTGGGATAGTGTTGTGCAGTGTTGGGCTTGCGCCAGAAGGAACACTTATCTGACCACAAAATCTTTGTCTGCAGTATCATTTACATGCTTTTTTGCAAACTCCATATGTGCTTTAAGATGAGGCTTTTTGAGTAATGGTTTCTTTCTTGCCAACTGTCCATACAGGCCAGCTTTGTGTAGGGAAAGGCTTATTGTTGATGTGTGAACACTGACTCCCATCTTAAACACAGAACTTCAAACCCTCTCTGTCGAGCCAGCAGATCTCTCAAGGTCATCATTGGCTTCAAAGTGACATCCTGAACCAGTTTCCTGCTTGCCTAGCTCCTCAGTTTGGGACGGCGACCTGATCTGGGTAGTGTCTGGGTGGTATGATGCATCTTCCTCTTCCTAATGATGGACTTCATTGTGGTGAGACGGATAATCAGCGCCACTGAAATTTTCTTGTACTCTTCTCCTGCTCGGTGCCTCTCTACCACTTTATCCCTAACTTGGTCTTCATGGTTGCTTTGTTGGATCACTATGTGAGTTGCAGCTTGAAAGTCTTTATATACCTCAGGAAATTATCTACAAGTTAAACCACTTTGAGTACACACAGGCTGAAACCATTTCACTAATTGTGTGACCATTCAAACAAATAATTTGCACCTTAGCTGATTTAGGGCTGCAGCAGCAAAGGGGTTGAATAATTATGCAACCGAGATTATTCTGTTTTTCTCTGTAAATCTTACTTATTTATATTCTATATGCATTTTTTATCTTTATAAATGTAGAATCTATACAAACTACGCCACATGTAAAGTCTAATTTGAAAGTGTTATGGAGTACGCTCAGGTGACAAAAAAATGTGAAAACTTTGCAGGGGGGTGAATACTTATGCAAACCACTGTATAAGTATCCCTTATAAAATGCTTCCTATAGTAAAAACAAAGCAGTGTGTAAGAAACCCTAGTGAAAGCACAGTAAAAGCATGGTTACCACTGTAAAGCTCAGAGAGGTACATAATAATATGGTAAAGCTAATTAAAAAAAGCAGAGCAGATCATGGTAAATTATAGAACAAGCATAGTAAAACCATCCGGAAAGCATGGAGAAAACATCAAATTTACAGTGGTAAATGTTTATAAGGGATATTCCACATAGAATAATAGACCAACTGGACTGAACTACAAGGTTACTATTTGCATTATTTGCACAATTCTGGTGATGTTTTGACAGTGATACAAACAAAGTAACCAGAA
Source organism: Polyodon spathula (assembly GCF_017654505.1). Lineage (NCBI taxonomy): Eukaryota > Metazoa > Chordata > Actinopteri > Acipenseriformes > Polyodontidae > Polyodon > Polyodon spathula. Next base: position 22,075,237 of record NC_054546.1, read on the forward strand.
CTCTGAAGCAAACTCAAACCAAAAGTAATTCTCAGCAGCCTCATCTGTTATACTTAATATCATTCCATGGATTAGGTTACTGTATAATAAATAAATAAATAAATATATATATATATTATATATAAAAATGTGTCCGATTCTCTAGCCTCTTATACCTGTTTAAGGCATGTCTTAACAAAATACACACTGTACTTTGTTATTCCACTGAATGATAACAATTGTAAGTCACCCTGGATAAGGGTGTCTCTTCAGAAATAAATAATAATAACTAGAAGTTGCAGGCAACTTTAAGGCTTCCAGGCATTTATAGCAGAACAAGATGTCATACTAACATTTTGTTAATTGGAAAGCCTCATTTTATAGTGGGTGTTTTTTGTAGTGGCCCAATCATAAAGTACTACAATCATCATATTTACACTAATGATGAAGACTACTTCAACATTATTCTTATAGAATACGTGTACAACACCTTGGAAAGTCGACGTATAAAATTTTTAAATGGGGCGGCAATTTAAAGACATGTCGGACTCTAGTGTCATTACAATACTTTTTTTGCAAGTTATATTTTTTTACGTTTCAAAATGTGAGAATTTTTTAAATTTCACCCACACATTATATATTATATATATATATCTATATATATATATATATATATATATATATATATATATATATATATATATATATATATATATATATATACACACACACACACAAACACACACAGTGCTTTGCAAAAGTATTCAGACCCCTGACCAATTGTGTCATATTACTGAATTACAAATGGTACATTGATATTTTGTTCTGTTTGATATTTTTTTTTTAAAACACTGAAACTCAAAATCAATTATTGTAAGGTGACATTGGTTTTATGTTGGAAAATATTTTTAAGAAAAATTAAAAAAATGAAATATCTTGCTTGCATAAGTATTCAACCCCCACACATTAATATTTCGTAGAGCCACCTTTTGCTGCAATAACAGCTTTAAGTATTTTGGGGTAAGTATGTACCAGCTTTGCACACAGTGTCAGAGTGATTTTAGTTGGTTGGACAACGCTTGTGGACCGCAATTTTCAAATAGTGCCACGGATTCTCAATGGGATTGAGATCAGGACTTTGACTGGGCCACTGTACGACATTCACCTTTTTGTTCTTGAGCCACTCCAATGTTGCTTTGGCCTTGTGCTTGGGATCATTGTCCTGCTGAAAGGTGAATTTCCTCCCAAGCTTCAGTTTTTTAGCAGACTGAAGCAGATTATCTTGCAGTATTTTCCTGTATTTTGCTCCATCCATTCTTCCTTCAATTGTAACAAGATGCCCAGTCCCTGCTGATGAGAAGCATCCCCACAGAATGATGCTGCCACCACCATATTTCACTGTGGGGATGGTGTGTCTTGAGGCATGGGCAGTGTTAGGTTTGCGCCACACATAGCGCTTTGAGTTTTGACCAAAAAACTATGTCTTGGTCTCATCTGACCATAAAAACTTTTCCCACATCGCAGCTGGGTCACTCTCATACTTTCTGGCAAACTGGAGACGTGCTTTTAGATGGTACTTTTTGAGTAACGGCTTCTTTCTTGCCACCCTCCCATACAGGCCAGTGTTATGCAGAGCTCTTGATATGGTTGACTGGAACACCATTACTCCACTCCCAGCCACTGAACTCTGTAGCTCCTTCAAAGTGATTGTTGGCCTCTCTATGGCTTCTCTCACAAGTCTCCATATTGTTTTGAGGGACGGCCTTTTCTTGGCAGTGCCTGGGTGGTGTGATGCAGCTTCCACTTCCTGATTATTGATCCAACTGTGCTCACTGGGATATCCAAACACTTGGATATTATTTTGTCCCCTTTCCCTAATCTATGCATTTGTATTACTTTATCTCTAACTTCTGCAGAATGCTCTTTGGTCTTCATTTTCCTTCAGATTCACAGCCTTACCAATGATCCTTCAACAGTGAGGTTTTCACCCAGAAAATGTGACAGCAACTTTAATGGTTCACAGGTGGAGGCCAATGGTAAGGTAATTGTGTCCTTGTTAGGGCAATTTTTTTCATCGGTGCAAACTGGGAGCTTCAACAGCACAGGGGTTGAATACTTATGCAAGCAAGATATTTCAGTTTTTTATTTTTCTTAAAAATATTTCCCAACATAAAACCAATGTCACCTTACAATAACTGGTTTTGAGTTTCAGTGTTTTAAAATAAAATATCAAACAGAACGAAATTTCAATGTACCATTTGTAATTCAAGTATTGTTCTATGCACATAACACTGTCAGTCAACCAGAGTAGAACGATCTAGTGCTTGCTCTTCATAAAGCAAGCAACTCTGAACAGTTCTCATAATATTTTTCATTACCTACAATAATTAGTTCAATGAACGATTTGCTCCCAAAGTTGCGCCAACACTCTCCATTAAATTGTCTTAAATTGCACACCGGCGACTTCGTTGCCAGATTCAGGACTTGTGGTTGTTATTTTATCACAGTTTAGTCTTAAATAATTGTATTCCGATTTTTAAACAAACAGCATTCATGTTTATTGTAAAGATCATGAATATTTTATTGTTTCGAGCATTTAAACAGCCTGGTACACTTTTTGTTCCCCCCCGAGTAGATACTATACCTGCAACCACACTGTTGTATACCGTGTGTTACTGTAAAATGATATCAAAGTTTCCACTGCAATTACTGTGTTAGCCAAGAGTTACCTTAGCCAGCCACGAACAATGGTGGATTTAAAGATTTTTTCTTTACTGTTTTCAAAGGCCCAGCTGTCCCCAGTGGTTGGAATGTGTAATTGCATGTACCCAGTGTAGAAAATTTCATTTCAATGTAAAAGTGGACAAAACTGACATGTCATCCATATTGATTGGCTCATGGTGGCCATATTGTTTTATGTAACAACTTTTCCTGAATAACTTTTTAGAAGACAGTGCATAGACAATGTATACACGTTAATCAAGTCAGTAGGCCAAAGGGTTCATGAGATGTTGTCGTTTAAGTGTGTTATGCTAAATCCAACGTGGAAGCCACATCATTTGACCTAAAAAAAAATCCTTAATAAGAATTAATCTTGGACTTGAGTGGACTATGTTTAAAAAAAAAAAAAGTACACAGCTGTAATATTTATCATTCAAAATGTATAGGCATTTGTATAGTTTTGCATATTGCATAGTGTAATGTGATACAGGTGTCAATTTAGACTCTTTTACTTATAACAACGTAACAATCGTTTAAAATGAATTACACTAAAACATGTATGTTTCAAATATCTTATTTAAAACTAATTATAGTAATATTAAAAAATGAAATGAAAAAAAAAACAATTTGACATGGCCCCATGCTGGATCCGAACCATGTCCGTGAAAGAGAATTTGCATAATGGAGTAGTGCATTGTGGGCTTTATTTTACCCACCGCTATGGAAAATCTACCCTTAGATAGAGGGCCCCCCAGCCTTGGAAAACATTAATTCATGGTACAATCTGGAATCACTAGTCTTAGTGATGGAAGATAAGTTACCACTATCGTGATACATAATTCTTGGTGGCTAATTAATAGCTTTTAAGCTGTTATGTTGGAGAATTAATAATGTCTTATGTTTAAAATGTTTTTTCTCAGTCTGAGCTTAATGCTCATGGTTTTTAGAGAAAACCATTAATCAGTCAAAAGATAGACTAGCTTTTGTAATCTTCTGTTCTTCCTAAATGTTATTTACACATGCAACATAAATAGAATAAATGCATAGTGAAGAAAAATGTTAGTGAATAAAAATCATGGGGACATCATTTGCTTCAAAACTAAACAAATGTAAGAAAGATTAATTAGACTACTAATATAGTGTTGCTGTGTTTCCTATAAGCCATCTCCGCGCAAAGCTTTAAAAAAAAAAAAAAAATCTAAACAAATGGTAAATGTACAATAACCTGCAACTGATGGCTTCTTTCTTAACTCTTGAAGTCCCTGCCTCCCTAGTTCTGCTTTCTTAATATCACTCTTTCTTCATATTGCCAACACAACCAATAAGAAGCCTGGTTTGAGTATTGCTAAGGCTATTTTAAACAAATGAGCATTGCATTTATGAAGCTTGCTTTGTTTAATTCAAATACATTTAAAAGCTACAAAAACACGTTGTCAGTGTCGGCAAAGTGCGCACTATCATATAAACACTTTGCACAAAAAAAGAGTAAAACACTTTAAATGGTGTATTGAATCATCGCTGCTACACCTCTCGCCTCTCTTAAAGGGGAATGCACCAAAAGGCTGATTGCTACAACGCTTGCTTTCTGTTTGCATTGCAGATGCTGCAATTGTTGCCAATGTCATTACTCTCGTAGCCTATTTGTAATATTTATTTACTTAGCGAGGTGGTTAATTGATCAGGTTGGATAAGTGGCTTGCTATATGTCTTACATAGTAACGATGACCCTATCTCCACTCTATAAGGAGTTACAAACAAGAGTGGTCCATGTTAGCCATCTTGGACTGATGAGAACTCCCTATTTTAATAACTTTTGATGCTCCTATGTTTACTAAGATCCCTGGAAAGTTTCAGCTCAATCGGTCCAGTGGTTCTGGAGGAACTGCATTTTAAAGCTAAAATGCAGAATCCAAAAATGGCGGCTATGTGTCACGTCATGCGATATGTGTAATTGCACACCCCTCCTCAACACATGTGAGACATTTGAGAGCAATAGCAGCAATGGTTTTTGTTGTTTTAGTGTCTTCAAAATGAGTTACCAAAAATACAGTATCCAATATCGCTGCCAAACCATGTGACCTATTCACTCCATTTTTTTTTCCAGGGTCAACTAGCCATAGTCCTGTACCACCATACCAAACTGCAAGCAATTCCATGCAAAGGTTTTTGTATTATGGGCTGTTAAAGTCCTTGGAAGACGATAAGAAATAACAACAGGTGATAATACAATCATGAGAGGCCAAAGGTCACAGACAATGACTGTTTTTGATAAAACACATATGGGTTCCTATATGTGATCCATTGTAATAGTGGCCCTATCTGTATTCTATAAGGAGTTATCAACTACTTTCACTTTTGACCTCTGATGTCATAAACATGGCTGCCATTGACATGTTAACATGACATGTACAGCAAGTTTCAGAGCTCTAGCATAAGTGGTTTCGGAGGAGAAGAGTTTTGAAAATGACCAAAATTTTGCAAAAATCCAAAATGGCTGCCCAATCATGTGACCTTTTGGTTCAGGGTCAACTTCCCATTGGTATCTACCAACGTGCTAAACTGTGAGTCTCTGTGTGCAACAGTTTTCATTTTATGGGCTGTTAAATATTTACCATTGCGACGGAAGGAAAGAAAACAACAATAATAATAATCTTTTGAAGAACAATAGGCTTCTAGCCATTCTGCTTGGAAGCCTATTAATAATAAGAAGAAGAATCCTTACAACAACAAGAGCGCTACAATATAGCTTTTAAAAAACTGGAATTGGTGCTTCCTAGTACCCTCTCACTTCCTGTGTCATTGTCCCCTTGTCCAACCAGAGTAAGGCAGGGATCACTGAACACAGGATGTGACAGGGTACCAGGAAGAAAAAAAAACCTCTTGTGAACATGTTACCAGTGCAGACAAAAACAAACAAACAATTTGGCTAGCTCTCCTTTAAAGCCCGCTTACAGGACCTTAAATGGAGCAATGCCCTCGTTAGTCCCTGGAGAAATAAAAACGCATAACCACTGCTCGGACAGTTTGAGAAATGCTCTTTGGATTCTGACAGGCACCAGACAGTGCTGAAGCAAACGTAATGGAGCGGGAGACAGGTTCGTCTTGGACTGAAGTTATAAAGTGCGCAGTCTGTACAGTAATGACTCATTAGATCCAGGGTGATTGTGTCTGCTGTTGAATAAATATGGGCTTCTGAAACAGCAAAGGCAAGCAATCCAAGGAGGGAGACGAACCCCTAACTCAGGGCTCCAGAAGCAGTAGCTGCTGTCTTCACTGCTGGTTTCACTAAGAAACTGAACACGGACATTAGACCTTCTATTAATGCGTACCACATGTTGCGTATGTGTAATAAGGAAGGGTCTGTGGTTGCAACTGACATTCATGAGACTGGGGTTTTATTTAAAAGTACTAGGAGGAGTAGTCCCCTTCATTCAGATGAGGGAGTGGTTGGAATCCAGCACCCATGACATTGAATAGTACAAATATACAAAGAAACAAGGTGCTAAAAGCTATACTAAATACAATTTTAATTAAACAACCAGTGAATAGCAAAACAAAATAGACTGGTACCATGCTTTCTTGTTCTGAATTGCCTGCCTATTTTTAGATGACAGATTTTCTTTATTACAAAAAAAACAAGAAATAGCCCAACACTTTCAGCTGGTTTCACAGGCTCCAATTATTAGCACTATTCTCAATCTACCTTACCTAGAGTAACATTGGATAGTCCAAGATGATTGCTAACCGGGGTCTGTGAAACAAGCTGCAAGTGTATAGATGTTATTCCGTGCATAGAACATAAGACTCAGTTATAAAGTAAAAAACACGCACACACACACACACACACACAAAGAAATAAAAATTTTACATTGCAAAAGTTTGGGAAGACTGCTCAGTGTCTGCTCAGGCAAGCTGATGATGGCTGCTAATGGTAACTGAAGACCAACAATAGAAGAATCCTCCTGATTCCAATGGAGGACTCTTCTACAAAACCACACTGGAAAACCAGGCTATATCACAAGCTCCACCTTCAAACAGACATAAAAACAAAAACGGGAAAGATATGGAAAATGGTTTAAAAGTTGGATTTTTGCTTGACATCCCATCTGTAACAGAATTTAATTTTCGAGAATCATAGAATACAGGCTGTAAAGAGGTTAAAAGAATATGGCACTAAAACATATGAAGTCACTACCTCACATGGTTTCTTAACACTGATGCTTAATTGCTGGTCAATGGGGCAAGGTAATTATCTTGGTTTTATAGTATTTTTCGCAGTGTATTTGAATCTCTACTGCCTGTTTTACAAATAACGGTGAATACAAATCTGCATCACATGAGGAGGGTTTACTACAGCCTGTCAACATGTGTTTGGAAGCTGAAAAAAAAGCAACAACAGGACAGGACTTTCTGGCACAGTCCTTGATGAACAACTGTTGTATTGTCAGTATCATACATCAGAAGCAATCTAAAGATTTCTCATTTTCCATTTGCTCCAGTCACCCCATCTGGTCACATAACCCACCAAGAGTAAACAGATTAAAGCTGGCTGGGGCCGGAGCTCATTTATTTATTCATTTCTTTTGTATTCCTCTGGGGCTTGTCTTGTTTACTCAACTTCTCCATTTCATAATTATAAAATACACTTTAATAAATGTATTACTCCACTCTGTGAGAAAAGATTATGACATTTACGTGCTCTAGTCAGGACCGCGGCTTCATGCCAAACTTGAGTCCAAACAAACGATTCTATTATTTAAAGCTGCAGTCTTACAATCATTTCTGCAATTTTCTTTTCCTGTTGAATTCTAATAGCTTTTTAAAGATGCATTATGTTAAAAATGTAACATTGATGCATCACCTTGGGTTACCTGTTTCCGAATTTCTATCTTGTGAAAACATTATTTTGAAAGGAAAAACGAAGAACTAATGTCTAACACAGTTATTTATGTCTAGATAGTGTAACTGACCGCAGCTGTCGAGGCCACTTAACAAAAGAAAACAATGAATATCTACAGCTTGTGACTGCTGCTGAGCACAGTGATGCTTTCATAACCCAAAACACCATCTTTAGTTCTTTAAGATATATTTTGAAATTGTTAAGCTGCTTGAAATATTTGTCGCAGTTTAAAGAAATACATTTTTTATTTTAGTTAATTTTGTGATGTCCAATTAATCGCCAACATAAATAGCTGCTCACTGAGCTTTACAATATACTCTGCCTTACTTTACTGTATGTAAAACAACAGGAATTCATGAGAGAGAAACAGGAACATCTTGGACAAAGTTTCAACAAGAACTCCTGACAAAGTCTTTTGGTTTTGAAATGTTTTCAATCTAATTTTGAATCGCTAAAAAGTGGATAGTGCGGAAAAAAATATTTTTTACTGTTTACCTGTAATTAATTTACATTGATTCTTATTGGTTTCACAACCTAAAACCTATCTGTCAACACTCCTCAGAGTCTTGTACCTCATTTCCATGGACAGCCAACTCGAGTCGATTTGTGTGCGCTCGAATTGGTCTGAATTCTCCCAGAACTCGAGTTGGTGAAAAAGGAGATGTTTCCATTCTTTTCCGAGTTATAATGCGAGTTCGCCAGGAAATACTTGCGAGTTAAAGGTCAAGATATGCATTCGCTGCAGAAAGTACTACTGTCAAATTGTCAGTGATTTAAAAAGATAAATCCATCTTTCATCAGATATTCTTTCACATTGTTTCATGCAGTACATATACCTCTGGCAAACTGGTACGCAAAACAGGGAAAGAAGTGCTGGGACAAGGGAAATAATGTGTTATATGTCAAAGTGGATATCAGAATGGCAGTGATGAAGACAATTTGCTTGAAAACATAAAAAATTAAACCAGGCAATTCCATCAAAGGATTAAAAAAATCTGGAATTGGTCTGATGCGACCAGAAACCCAGAGGCACTGTAAACTGCACCTGTTACTGTAGTAGGGCTGTTCTTTTTTATGTTAAGAATTTTTCGTGTTTTTTTTTTTAAATTTATTTATTTATTTTAAATTAACAGCCACAATTGTTTATGCCAGAGCTGTTAGAAAGTCTGCAACAAAATGGTTGAATGTTATTGTCAATACATTGTAGATATTACTAAAGACACCACCGTGCAGATATCGCAAAGTCCATAAACAAAACAAAACATTAAAATAAATGAGTTCTGCACCATATAAAACCTAGCATATTTTACCAGTGCTTGCTAGTCTAACTGATTAGAAGGCCTTCTTTGTTGTTCTCCAAGTTGCAGCAGTGACATTGTAGATGCTAGTATAACGACTTACTGTAAATGAGATACTGTTTTAGCAGACATATTTCACTACGTAAACATTTATTTAAATCTTTTTTGAATGAAAAGTATAAATGCAAAACTGTGTTGCATTTTTCTTTATGACCGTCAAAACATCAATTCAAAAACCTTAAAAAAAAATCCCCCAAGGTAGCAAATCCGTCAAATTTAATACCAGCCAAAATGTCCTGTTACACAACATTTTTGATTGACATTTAGTGATGTAATTTCCTCCCAGCCCGACTTCGGAGCCAACTACAGTAATTTAAAAACATGAACGGAGGTGTGGGGGGGGGGAACTCGAGCACGTACCTGGGTTATGTGGTTCACGGAAACACGCTATTGGATTCAGCAGAATATACTGCGCGCTGTATAGGATTGCGAAAACATTGCGCAGCTACTGCAGTACAGTACAGCTACCCCCCCCCCCCCCCCCCCCCCCCCCCCCCCTCTGGTCTTCTGTGTATAATGCACTGTTGTCTCACCCCCTTTCCTGCACAGCCACTACACTGTCAGCCCCCACAGTGCCCCCTCAAAACTAATTCTATCTGCCTCATCATAATGGGAAAACAACATCTGATTATCTTCCCACTGTGCACAGCTGAAACCCACTCAAAAACACAGGACCAGCAAACCAGCTTCTGCACCCTCTTATTTTTTACATTTGTCTACACTGCAGTTATACCTCCTGTTGCAGGGCATAAGCACTGCAAATGTAAATAGTATGTGGGAAATGTGAGGTTGGCAGGGATGGGGTTAAATCTGTCCCTGCCAACAATCACCGATGTGGCCATTCCCCAATTAACAGTATAAAAGGGGAGAAAGGGAGTAGGTGAACTGTGGTGTAAACTGTGTGTTTATGATGTAGTGAAGGCAAGTGTTCAGTCTATATATATTATTGTTTTGTTTAAACCTTTTGTTTTGGCCCTCGTGCCCTTTTTATTTGTTCAGTTTGTTTAGTACAGTGTACAACAGCACTTTAACTGCAGCATTCTGTCTCCGAGTCTCTAATTCCTGCTAGTAACACCTTGGATTGTGACCCTTTGGTGCTATGACAGTATTGTCTACAAGGTGCTAGAAATTTCAATATGATAATGCAGAACCTAATTCTAGAATAGTCTAGAAAATGCTTGATTTTAGGTGAACATTCTTAGAGTGCAAAAGGGTTAGGCATAGGATGATTGTTGTCATTACCAATAAGTCAATGTGGGAAAAAGTGATGCTTTCATAACCCAAAACACATCTTAGGCAGAGAATGATTTATTGTCATAAAGCTGGAGAAGGATACAAGAAGATTTCCATCTGAGTATCCCAATTTCAACTATTATTTCTATTATCAAGAAGACTAATGGTACTATCAAAACAATTCCTCGGTCTGGAAGAAATAAGGTTCTTTCACAAAGAACAAGTAGAAGAACTGGGGTTTCCATTTCAACCATCGGTCGAGTATTGCATGGTGAAGGAGTTCTGAATTAGCATTTTCAGAGTTTTGCAAAAAATAAAAAAAAATAAAAAAAAAATAATAATAATAATAAAGCTGAAATAAACCATCGTTAACTTTTTAACATCATCCACAAAAGCAAAACTTTTGCTGCAAAAATTTCTAGAAATTACAAATTTGCATTGGGGTATGTAAACTCTTGACTACACACACACACACTGTTGTGTGTGTGTGTGTGCGTGTAATATATATATATGTGTGTGTGTATATATATATATGTGTGTATGTGTATATATATATATATATATATATATATATATATATATATATATATATATATATATATATATATATAGATATAACATCTGCACATCCTATCTGTACTAAAAGAGCAATTCCTAAAAGACAGAGTATTTAAAAGGATAAAAATAACCTGTACTGATAAAACTGACTACAAAAAAAACAAAAAGGATTTAAATAAATCTTAAGAAAAGAGGATATAATAAAACTAATTCAGAAAGAATTGAGAAAAGTTAACAAACTCAATAGGAAAGAACCTTGGTTATAAGAAAGAGGGAAGAGAGGGTTAAGACAGTACCATTAACAATTACATATTCTAAATTATTACCCATATGTATATGCTTCCAAAAATTGTTTGGAAGCATATACATATACTTCATAATTCAGAACATTTAGAAGGGATGCACATTTGGCTGATATCTTACTCCACAGTAAACAAAGGGATCATAGCTACATTAAGGGACATTAAAACCTGTAAAAGCGCATGGAAAGTGTGCATATATTGGTAAAGATAAAAGTAAAATCACAAATAAAGAAAAAAAAATGTCTTAAAAAGTCCGGCATGCAAGGGCTGCAACCTTGTATATGGTATATTTAACATAAAATGTAATAACAATAAAATGTGTGAGTGACAGGTACATTATTATATGAAAGGATACAGAACCAGCTATCAAATATAAGAAATAAAAAGTAAATGAACCAATAGTTCAGCACTTTACAAAGAACAGACAGACCATGGGTGGGTTTAGAAAAAATAATTAGATAACGTACAGTACAGAAGAATAAAAGAACTGTAAGTTGCAGGCAACTTTAAGGCTTCCAGGCATTTTCTTCCTGCTGGTTAATGCAAACATTATGGCAGAAAAGCTGCTCATATAGCTGCAATACTCCACCTCCTGGTTAACATCTCTACACCTAGCAAGGTAGGATATGTCTCTATCCTATTACACTAGTGGGAGGACATGCACTGAATCACTAGCCAATAGCATACCGCTGCCACCCTCCCGAACCCCGGCATACTGCAACCAAAAAGAGAAGGTGCAATAGGCATAAGATTATGGCTGAAACAGCGAGCTACTCAACACTTCACAGAAAAGGGAGGGACAGGACCATAAAAAGTTCAAAGTTTTAATTTAAGTTATTAAAAATCCCATGTACGGGGGCTCCCACGTGGTGCATCCAAGTGGCATTCCCCTCCGACGCTATAGCTCCTGGGTGGCTGCATGGTGAATCCGCAGTGTGTAAAGAAGCTGTTGGCTGACGGCACAAGCTTCAGAGGACAGCGTGCTTTCATCTTCACTGCTCCCGAGTCAACGCAGGGGTGCCTAAATAATAATTGTGAATACGGGCTTAATAAACTGTAGGTATCGCACAATCGCTTCCAGGATTTGTTTCCAAAGCACGCCTCTGTCACGGGCTGTCACTTTCACGAAACAATCCGCACAACACACAGCCTGTGCCGGAATCAGCCTGCAACAGCTTTCACGAACAGTAGCAATTCGGCCTGCAACTCCCTCTCTCAATTTATTATCCCTCCCTTATATATTGACAACAGTTAAGCTACTTGCATACTCACAAGGATATTTCAGTCACACAAACAAAACAGGTGCATCATTATACAACATCAGACTTTAAATGAACACGATGAAAACTGAACAAGCAGCACGATTAGCAATAACACCTTGGCTAACAGATGTCAGATTATATTACTTTCGGTAGGTAGTACTAAATACAGTAAGTTAGGGTCTACTGACAGCTACACAACGAACACACACTGAAATATGTATTTAAAAATTAAAAAAAACATAGTAGGCTAGTTAAAAATAAACAGTTGACAAACCATTTTTAAGGTACATACACCGAGTGTAAATTATTAAGAACATGTTTTCTACTTGCTGTTTACTGCGCCTCTGGGATACTGAACCGAAGCCTGAACAGGGTCTAACCTAGGCGAAAACCAAGTGGAATACTGAGGTAAGCATTTTGAAAACAAAAAAAAAAAAAGTTTAATATTGGGGGAAAAATAAATAAAAAATCAGCGAAATTAATATAACTAGCTTATTTTGTATCTGGCCTGCCCATTCCCACAGTCGTCAATGATGAATGCAAATTAATATTTGATCGCTGAGACCAATTTTGGTCGGCCCTGGCGATCCACAGCTCGCAAATTTGAGCCCTGTGTTTGGCAATGATCAGTACATTCTACTGTGCCTCCAGCATTTGAATAATGCTTTACATTACATCAATCAGCATGTGACTAAATACATAACCTTTACAGTAAAATATGGGTTACTTACGATATATAATGGTAATTAAACCACATATATGTGTGTATGTATGTATAAACATTGCATATTTAGTAACATTGAACAACAGAAATCAAATTTGAGTACATTTTGACTAGTTTTACCGACGCAACCAACAGTCTATTAATAACATTTGTTAATATTTAAACAGCTTTTTCAGGCTCAGAAATTATTTGTAAAAAAAAACAAAGCAAAAAAAAAACAGGTAGACAATATTGTTTTTTCAGAAATTGCATTGATTTACTACAGCGTTACTCATCACCACAGCTACTTGTCTCAGGTAAGATTAGCCTCTAATCAACCACGATATAGATGCTATTTTTCTGGCTTGCAAGTTAAATCGCTAGAAATATCAAGAGCACAATACTGTGTATACTGCACTATTATTGATTTGTACCGACATCTAGTGGTATTGTGTTAAACTGTATTACAGCTGCAGTTTTGACAGAGCTAGGCTGACTGAAAAATATGTCCGGGTTTGGTCTGTGGAAAAGGTTGCAGCCCTACTTACACTGTGTGTGTCAGTATGTGTACCATTCTGTACATGCCTTCATGTCCACGAGGTTATTTTAAGTAAACAAAGATTACGGCAGAAAAGCTGCTCAGCTCTAATTATACTAAAATGTCTGCTTTTTTGGGGGGATTTTCTGTGGATAACCCTGCGAGCTTCACGGTTACAATTGTATTTCATATAGCAACCCGATTCTGAAGAGTTCTGTCTACACTTTTCATTACCTAAAATAATTAGTTAAATGAAAGAATCTGCTCGCAAATGGTTATACGCTCGGCTTCATTGCAACAGATTCAGGATTTGTAATTGTTGTTTTACCACAGTTCAGTCGTAAACAAACTGTATTCGTGTGACTTGTACAGCCCATGTATATGGAGCTACTTGTCCTCGATCAATTTCAACAGGGTTTGCCAAAGGAAGTAAGGCGCTGGGTTGGACAGAACGACAGCAACACTGTGGATCAACTGGTGGCATTGGTGAAGCAATATTTTACTGCAGCTGCAGTGGAAAAACGACAGGACCCCGGACCTTTTACCTCCTAGTCCCATTGTTCCAATAAACCCAGTAAGCCTTTTCCAACATCTGTGGGGGAGGAGAACAGTCAGCTACCGGGGGACGGGACAATATGGGGGGGGGCAGACAGGAGGTGAATTCAGAGGCAGAGAAAGATGGAATCCACCCTTGTCTATAGAATAATTGCTATAAATGCCATAAGCTAGGTAATACTGCAGCATACTCTCCTGATAAAGAGGAACTGATGGACTGCAATGTGGGAGAAAGAGAAACTGATGATACTATGTACTATGCATGCCCTGTTGTTGTCACTGCTATAAGGCCACCAAGGGGATAGCCAAAGATCTCTGTGTTGCTATTCAGTCGAGTAGGATTCCCAAAAGACATACCGACTGACCATGGTATCCTGTTTATGTCACGCGTTCTGAAGGATCTTTGCGGAATGCTGAATATAAAACAAATGAGAACCTCGGTTTACCATCCTCAAAACGGACGGTTGGTTGAAAGGTTTAACAGAACTAAAATCTATGCTGAGGAAGGTAACTCGATAAGGACGGGAAGAACTGGGATTATATGTTGCCGTATTTGTTATTTGCAATTAGAGAAGTACCGCAAGCGTCTCTGGGATTCTCACCCTTTGAACTATTATACAGTAGGCACCCTAGGGGAATATTAGACATCGCACGGGAGACCTGGGAACACGAAAGCACCCCTATAACAGCGTGACAGAGCACATCAACACCATTAGGGATAAGATTGCCACAGGTCAACCCTATTATACGAGAGCACGGTGAGAGTGTTTCCATCAGGGGATAAAGTAGTGGCATTGGTACCCACGGTCGAGTGTAAGGTTTTAGCTTAGTGGAGGGGACCATATACAGTAACAGAAAGGGTGGGAGAGGTAAACTACAGGGCCAGACAGCCAGGCCGCCACCCAGAGATACAAATTTATCATGTAAATTTGTTGAAACACTGGACAGAAAGGAAGGTGCTGACCATGTCACACCCTGATATCTCCCCCACAGCCCCCGAGGTGAAGGTTGCACAGACACATGAGATGAAGGTATTTGTGCACAAAAACTGACAGGCATTTTCAGGAATCACAGGTAAAACGCATTTGGCCAGCCACAACATAATATCCCAGCCCGGTGAAAAAGTGTATATGCGCCCTTATCGAGTGACAAAAGCATGCCGTTCGGCCATAAAAACAGAGGTAAAGAATATGTTGGCCACAGGGATAATACAGGAGTCCTTCAGTGAGTGGTCAAGCCCTATAGTGATGGTTACAAAACCTGACAGAAGTTGGAAATTTTTTAACGATTTTAGGTGAATGAAATTTGAAAATGTGATGCTTACCCTAAGCCAAGGATAGAAGAGTTGTTGGAAAGTATTGGGAAAGTCAGATACATAACAACACTCTCTCTAACTAAGGGCTATTGGCAAATACCACTCTCACCTGGGACCAAAGAGAAAACAGCCTTTGCTACATCCGACGGGTTATATCAATACACCATCATGCCGTTTGGTTTGCACGGGGCCATTTGGTTTGATGGATTGGGTTCTTAAGCCTCATAGAAGATATGCCACAACCTATTTAGATGACGTAGTCATACAAGGTACAGACTGGGAAAGCTATTTGCCCCAAGTACAGGCAGTGTTGGATTCAATCCATCAGGCAGGGATAACGGCAAACCCCGAGAAATGTACTAAACGCATGGATAGGCAAAATATCTGTGATAGATTGTGGGAAGAGGCCTAATACAACCCCAGGAGGCCAAGATTGAGGCTGTAAGAAAATGGCCACAATCCATCAACAAAAAGCAGGTATGGGGGGTTTTATGCCTAATTATGCAACCATTACATTTCTCCTGACAGAAATGACCCGGGGTAGGAGGCCAACAATGGTCAAGTGGACCGAGAAAGCTGAGCAGGCTTTCGAAAAGTTAAGAGGTTTTGTGCAGTAGAGGTCGGACTGGGATCGGACCTATCACAGGAAGTGAACGGGGTAGATCACCCAGTCATGTTTCTTAGCCAGAAGTTAGAAGACCGAGAAAAGAACCCAGGGGAGAGCTAGTTGGGATCTAAGTGAAGGAGTAAGAAAGAGCTTTGTGCTGGGAGAGGGAGAGAGTGTTTCGTAAGTGTTTTGTGCTTTTGTTTGTGATTACCCATGAATTGACGTGGATTGTTTTACCGCCTGCATTTTTGCCTAACCCTGGAATTATGCTGAGAACCTGTTTACATATGCCAACCTTTGCCTGATTTACCGACCTGCCACGATAAAAAGAAATTCCTGAAGACCTCTGGGGAAAAAAAAGTTGTTGATGCCTATCAGTCTGGAAAGGGTTACAAAGCCATTTCTTAGGCTCTGGGGCTCCACCAAACCACAGTCATATTGTCAAATGGAGAAAGTTTGGGACAGTAGTGAATCTTCCCAGGAGTGGTCATCCTACCAAAATCTCTCCAAGAGCAAGGCGTAAAATCGTACGAAATAAGTCTAGAACAACATCCAGGCATCTGCAGGCCTCTCTCTCCTCGGCTAAGGTCAGTGTTCATACTCCACCAGCAGAAAGGCACGGGGCAAAAATGGTATTCATGGCAGAGTAGCAAGGCAGAAACCACTGCTCACTGAGAAGAACACGAATGATTGTCTCAAGTTTGCCAAAAAGCACCTGGATGAGCCACAAGTGTTCTATGGACAGAAGTCAAAACTGGAACTTTTTGGCCAACATGGGCCCTGTTATGTCTGGTGAAAACCAAACACTGCATTCCACAGTGAGAACCTCATACCAACGGTCAAGCATGGTGGTGGTAGTGTCATGATTAGGGGATGCTTTGCTGCATCAGGACCTGGTCGACTTGCCATCATTGAAGGAACCATGAATTATTCTCTGTACCAGTAATTCTACAGGAGAATGTCAGGCCAGCCGTCCATCAGCTGAAGCTGAAGCACAGCTGGGACATGCAGCACGACAGCGATCGGAAACACACAAGCAAGTCTACATCAGAATGGTTGAAGAACAAGAACATTTTAAAGTTTTGGAACAGCCCAGTCAAAGTCCAGACCTAAACCCCATTGAGATGTTGTGGCAGGACCTAAAACGAACAGGTTTATGCTCGAAAACCCACAAATGTCACTGAGTTGAAGCAGTTCTGCATGAAGGAGTGGGCCAAAATTCCTCCACGGAGTTGTGAGAGACTGAACAATAACTACAGGAAGCGTCTGGTTGCAATTTTTGCTGTTAAAGGTGGTGGAACCAGTTATTGAGTCTAAGGGGGCGATCACTTTTTCACATGGGGGCATTGAGTGTTGCATAACTTTCTTTAATAATTAAATAAAGTATCAACATTTTGTGTTACTTGATCACTCAGGGTCCCTTTTATCTAATATTAGATTTTGGTTGAAGATCTGATTTTTTTGAACACAGTCAAAAAAATTCAGAAAAAGGGGGCAAATACTTTCACGGTACTGTATATTTTTTATATATATATTTAATTTAATTACATCTAATTTAACATACCTTTGTCAACAGAAAATGTGAAGAGTGGAGTTAGTTAAGCGTTTGATGCCCTGGCAACTTCACTCCCTTATTTTTATTTAAATTATTAATGTGTTTGTGATGCCATTTACTACATAGTTAATGATCTAACACTTTACTATTCCTCTCTATTTAAACCTTCAGGCATCATGGTATTGAGTCTATTTATCCATTAATCTTCCTTTATTCTTCTGTATTGGACATTATCTAAATTGTATTTCTTCTTGTATTACATTTTTGACAAAATATACCATAAACAAGGTTGGTATTTTTGCAGGACGAGTTTATTGTGACTGAAAATCTATTTTCACTATTTGCGATTTCACTTTTATCTTTACAAATATCTGCATACACGTGCCCTAAATGTCCTTTTCGTGAGTCTATGATCTTTCTGATGATGTTTAAGCAAGATGAATTAAATACAGAGGGATCATTAAGACTGTAAAAACACTTTATAGATATCATATCTGTTAGTTTGTCTGCAAGAAGTGTTGCTTTGACTATGAAAATACAACATTGGTGTGAAATTCCGAGTGAGACCTACTGTGTCTGTGAGTCATGTCTGAGACTGTGAGTTGTTCAGATCACCCTAATCGAGTAATTTCCCAGTAAAACCATGTTGGCAATTTGATCATTTCATCACAGTTTGCAGAGAAAAATTTACAGTAATATTGTATATGACTCGTATTCATAGAGAACCCCCCCCCTCCCCAACCAAAAAAAGGGTATTTTTTAAATGGTGTAAAAAAAAAAAAGAAAAAAACAGCTTTCATTCACTGTAACTGAACTAGGCAACTTCGGCCCTGTCTTTGTTTCTTAACTCTTGAAGAACCGCGATCGTTTTAAAAGTGGGCTTCTAGGCCCGCGATTGTGTTAACACGATAAAAAACGCACTTCATTTTGATGACTTACAGGGACACCGTACTTTGCAGTACAGGCTTGAAATACACATTATTGGATGAGGGAGGGATGGAATTTCATTGCCTTTCACTATTTTTTTTTTTCGTGTGACTAAAGGGCAGAGCACGCTTTGGTAGCACTGAGAGTGAAGACAGTGTGTTCAGAGGCAAGAAAGACACGGAAAAAACTGAAAATCTTATTTTATTTGACTTATAATGATATTAAAAAATGTATTCTGACTCATTTGTTTGAAGATTAGAGATAGTTTTGTGGTTTCTGAAGTACTTTATAATGTTCCTCAGTGTTCTAAAAAAAAAAATTCCACAATTTCCAAGATGTTACTGTAAAAAATGTTTTTTGTGAATTTTTATAGGAAGAGTCAAATACCGCCAAAAACGCCTGGTCATGGGGGCGCATCCCACTGAAAAACACTTGGCCCTGAAAGGGTTAAAAACACAAGGTACATTTTATCATAATGTGTGCATTATGTTTTGAACTCTTTAGTTCTTCTTGACCAATTTCATTGCTCCAGATATCAATGTGCCTCGATTTCAACATATGATCACGTTGCTCCACGATCCACCATTTTACAACAAGCCTCAGAAATTGTATACGGTCTAGCAGTGTTGATAGTCACTCAGCTCCTTCAGGAGCCTGTTTTGAGTACTGTATTTGTAATGTCCACGTGCCAAAACATATCGGAAAGCATTCTGGAATTTAATTAAAAGAATAATTCTGCCACGCTACTCAAACTAATGGTTCTTAATCTGTACCACACTAGAACACTCTCAGATGTGCTCTAGTCAGCTGGGGCCCGATGTCTGATTTGTTAAGTATATTGATACAACCTTTTAAAGACTAAATGAACTGAGTAATTACCTAGGGGACAGGGTCACGTCACGGGACAGGGCCGGTGTACACTCTCTGTGCCAAATTGAATTCCCAGGCAATTGTATTTGTGTTCATTGGACTACACAATCACACACACATGATCTCATTTGAAAGTTTTTTCTTTTTTTTTTTAAAAAGAGTATTACTATAGGTAGAACAAGACATTTGCCAGATTTCTATGGCCCAGTGTACTGGATTGGACAAAAGAGGGCTGCCTATTTTCAAGCAGTTAGGCAGCAAAGATGATAAGGTGCTAATGAATAACTATGTGCAGTAGTATTGCTAAATCTCTTATTGTAGGAGGGAGTAGCTAAGTATAAGTAGCACCTATCTTTGTGAGTAGACTGTTAATGGTGAGGTGTAGAAGTGAATGTTACTAGTATATATATATAAAAACATACAGCTCTGGAAAAAATTAAGAGACCACTGCAAATTTTTCTTAAATCAGCATCTCTACATGTATGGCAGTCATTCCATTCCAGTGTTTGTTGAATTCCAACACAGGCACACCTCATTCTACTGAATGAGGTACTGATTAGGGGATCACCTGAATCAAATCTTATTTAACGAGGATAAGTATAAAAACCACTCCTGTGGTCATCACTATCCTCTTGCAACAGGACCAGCTGGATGGAAAAACAGTGCTAGTAGTACCTCAAAAATAATTGGAATCAAAAAATTACTATTGGCCATGCCCAAAGAGTTGAAAAGGAAAGTTTTGAGTGAGGAAAAGAAGGGTTCAATTCTGGCTTTACTGGCAGAGGGATACAGTGAGCGTCGGGTTGCTTCCATCCTTAAAATTTCAAAGACGGCGGTTCATAAGAACAAGGTCAAGCAGCACACATTGGGGACAACAAAGCTACAGACCGGCAGAGGGCGAAAACAACTCTCCACTGACCGGGATGACTGCCAACTCATTCGAATGTCACTCAGCAACCATAGGATGACATCAAGTGACCTACAAAAAGAATGGCAAACCGCAGCTGGGGTGAAGTGTATAGCGAGGACTGTTCGAAACAGACTCCTAATGGCAGGGCTGAAGTCGTGCAAAGCTAGAAAAAAGCCCTTCATCAATGAGAAGCAAAGAAGAGCCAGGCTGAGGTTTGCAAAAGAACATAAGGATTGGATCGTAGAGGACTGGAGTAAGGTCATCTTCTCTGATGAGTCCAATTTTCAGCTTTGCCCAACACCCGGGTCGTCAATGGTTAGACAGAGACCGGGAGAGGACTACAAGCCAAAGTGTCGCTCACCCACTGTGAAATGTGGTGGAGGATCGGTGATGATCTGGGGGTGCTTCAGCAAGCCTGGAATCGGACAGATTTGTCTTTGTGAAGGACACATGAATCAAGCCAAGTACAAGGTTGTCCTGGAAGAAAACTTGCTTCCTTCTGCTCTGACAATGTTCCCCAACTCTGAGGATTGGTTTTTCCAGCAGGACAATGCTCCATGCCACACAGCCAGGTCAATCAAGGTGTAGATGGAGGACCACCAGATCAAGACCATGTCATGGCTAGCCCAATCTCCAGACCTGAACCCCAATGAAAACCTCTGGAATGTGATCAAGAGGAAGATGGATGGTCACAAGCCATCAAACAAAGCTGAGCTGCTTGAATTTTTGTGCCAGGAGTGGCATAAAGTCACCCAACATCAATGTGAAAGACTGGTGGAGAGCATGCCAAGACGCATGAAAGCTGTGCTTGAAAATCAGGGTTATTCCACCAAATATTGATTTCTGAACTCTTCCTAAGTTAAAACATTAGTATTGTGTTGTTTAAAAATGAACCTCAACTTATTTTCTTTGCATTATTCGAGGTCTGACAACACTGCATCTTTTTTGTTATTTTGCCCAGTTGCCATTTTCTGCAAATAAATGCTCTAAATGACAATATTTTTGTTTGGAATTTGGGAGAAATGTTGTCAGTAGTTTATAGAATAAAACAAAAATGTTCATTTTACCCAAACACATACCTATAAATAGTAAAACCAGAGAAACTGATAATTTTGCAGTGGTCTCTTAATTTTTCCAGAGCTGTGTGTGTGTGTGTGTGTGTGTGTGTGTGTGTATATATATATATATATATATATATATATAGGGTTTTAAATTCTGAGTTAAGGTTACCAAACAACAAGCAATAAAACACAACACGTTCATGTGCATGTCCAAATATGGAAATTCTGATTAAGCGGCAAAGGGTTAAACTGTGTCAGGCCCACCTAATCTCTGTGTACATGTACAGTATATGAAGAGCAGGTGGGGCTAGCTGGGTTAAGGTCACATTGGCACATGATTTGAATGGAATGAGGAAGGCTGTTCACTCCTGGATTCTCCAGACAAGCTCAAAGCTTTTCAAAGCCAGATTTAGAGAAAAGAAAAAGCCCTCATAATGATTGCAAACACTACAAAATAGTAAAGCAATTCAAATTCTATTTGAAGCTACTTGGTCTTTCACAAATGTCCCATCCAGTCGTTATATAGGCAGCATGCTATTAAATCTTGGCACATTTTGCAGATGCTCTTATCTGTTGTGGAGCCCCAATTCCAGTTGTTCTAAATTAGCAATACTTGCCCGAAGGAAGTGTACTATTTCAGTTTCAATAACCTTAGGTCCAAGTTTAAAAACATTTTTGGCTTGTTTCTGAAAATCACCAACAGCAAATAACAGCAGGTTAGAGGGGAGTCAATAAAATGCATGTTTCCATGTTTGTGTGAGTCTCGCCTCACTATCGTTAAAGCAGTATGGTGGTGTTCAGTACGATCTTTTGGCTCCCAAACCACCACTCCGCTCCTCACTGGAGCTGTCATCCAGGCTTACACTCATATTTCACATTAGGGATTGGCACAGTGCAGAAGCAGCGCAAAGACATTTTCGAGCGACCTTGTGCCAAGTATGCAAAAACAGGATGCTGTTCTTAATTTGAATCAGTGAAGTAGTTTGCTCCGAGTTTAGTATTGTGTTCCCCCACGTACTGGGTCTGCCCAGACTCAGTGCAGTGTTACACACAGATGAAAGCGATCTCAATAAAAAAGAAACCCTTTTAGGAATATAATGAGAGACAAGGCGACAGGTTTTGTTGACTAAGGGAAGGACTGTGTGTGTATTTGAAATACTGTTGCTGCTGTTGTTTTATCACTGGAATGATTCCAGAAACCCATCTGGTTCTGATAAGACCTGGGCTTGAACCTGGCATGTAAAACACAAGCACACCACAAGAGGATTCCAGCAGAAACAGATACCATGTATGGCAGAGATGCAGTTAACTGGGACAGAATAATTAAACACATGAAAAGAGAAATGCTGCTGATCTAGGTGTTGCAGTTCTGGTCCCCATATCATAAGAAAGACATTGAGGCATTGGAGAGAATACAGAGGACAGCAACACGATTATTCCAGGATTGAAGGGTATGTCATATGAAGAGAGAATGAAAGAGCTGAATCTGTACAGACTATAAAGAAGGAGTACCAGAAGCAACTTAGGGGGTATTTAAAATTGTCAAGGGGTTTAACAAAATAACTGCTGAGAATTATTTTTTCACAGGTTGAAGAACAGAACCAGGGGCCACGGGTGGAAGCTGAAGAAGGGCATATTCAGAATTAAGGGGAGAAGGAGCTTTTTCACAGAAAGGGTGGTGAACCAGTGGAACAGACTGTGGGACAAAGTTGTTGAAGCAGAGCCTGGCAGATCTTTCAAGAATAGACTGGATGCAGTCATGAACAATACTGTATAACCCTCTGTGGCCATAATAAGATCTTTAGCTAGCAACCTGGCAGCAGGGCGGTCCATATAGCTATGGATTCCCAGAGATTTCTTTTCACCTACTGGTTAGGATTTTTCAGTTTATCCTCTCCTGAGTGCTAATGGACCATGCTTGCATCAAAGCAAGCAAGCACGGGTGGGCCGAATGGCCTTTTCTCATTCTAGAATTTTTTATGTTTGATGCAAAATACAAAATGACATTTGTAAAAATAAAAAAAACTGCAGCTTGTTAGGCTACACACACTACACAGACAACAATTCTAAACATCTGTTATCACACTGTGGCAATGAATGGACGCATGGTATTGAAATCGTTCTGGATGAATCAATGCTTCCAACAGGGAGATGCAGCGCCTATATATTACAGAACATAGTGCATATCAGCTATGCCTTTTGCAAAACAGATGAAATCAGTCATTCAAGGGATGGCCACTTACACAAAAGTGTGTGCTACATAGTGCAGATGTTAGTGTGTCCCTGTGTATTCATTTACACAGTTTACAAATAATATAAATGCATGTACAGACTTACGTAAAGCCCTGGGGTGAATTACTATCAATTACAACAGTGCTGTATAAATATCATGTATAGTTTACACAGAAACCTAGCAATGGACTTACCAGCACTGGGGTAGAGTTGCATTTCTGCATCAGTGGCAATGAGCTGGGGATAACACACTGCCAAAAGCACCTCCAGTGATGGGGAGTGACGGACATGCCAATACCATTAAATACCTTCACAGAAACCTGAGACTCCTTCTGGCCTCTGATACTTAACCCCTTTTGTTTAACTGCCCTTAATTAAAGACATGTGTAAGTGGAGCCACACAAAATTGACTCGGGGCTTGGAAATGTCAATAAAGCGTTCTTGGAGAAAGAATGCCAGCGTGGGTCTCGGCAGGGGAGTGTGCACGCACATCTGCATCGCCACACACAAGCAGGGCAGCAATGGAAAGGGCGGCCCACTTTGATGAGGTGCTAAAAGCCCATTTCCTATAAATTCTAAGGAGCTCCATTAGTTTTTGCGTGCAGGAACGTGAATGGTGATGGGGGAGCCAAGCTAGGTAACACATGGCTCTGTTCATGTAAAATACAAAATGGCAAATTACCGGTGTAATTGCTATGACCTGTCAATTTTATTACAGGCCCACAGCAATTTACCTACAAAAACAAAGTCACGCCTCCGCAAAGCTGCTTTCCTTGCTTTGTATACACATCTAAATAACACAAGAACATGTAGAATGGTTACATGAAAACACTAACTGTTGAAACATTAGGCAAAATGAATTACTCCATTATTGAGTTTTTAAACATTTTTTTAGATACTTTTATTTTAATTTAGTAAGTTTTATTTTTATCATCATTATCATCAGCAATTACACAAATATGTTAAGAATGCTCTCGTGCACAAATAACACAATCAAATTCTACAACTCCTTAACTTACTGGTAATATTAATGCCAGTGGGAAAATGTATACAGCTGTATCCAAAACAGATGAAACCAAAAGACAAGCTGTGAATATTTTTCTATTGAATTTCTATTGATCGTTTTCTTTACAAACTTCATTCTTTTGCAGTAACATGGCAGCACAGGCCTGACATACAAAGCATGCACGGGACAGACAAACTTCCTAAAAATTTCCTACAAAGTCAATTTCCTAAAAAGTTTAAATCTTAGGATTAAACAGGTTTAAACATTAGCTGGTTTCAAAGACCCGACTAGCATTACTCTTGGAATACCCTTACCTAAGGTACCATTAGGTAGTCCAAGATTAATGCTAGTCAGGGTTTAACTTAAGCCATCCGTTTGAGTGCCATCACTGTTTTATGATGCCCTGCAACATTGATGTGGATGAGCACAACATCAATGTGTACATGGAAAAATTAATTAAAATTAATAAAGTGCATACATCCTAAACACTACAGTTATCATTGTATTTGCTATATATCTCTGACAAAATCCTGAACATTTAAAATCTAAACTACTGTCCTTAACAGACACAGTTTTGATGATGACCAGTGGAGATACATGCAGTACACGCTATATCGAATGTGATAATGGCACATGGGGTGAGGTGGATAGTGGTAACAATACATGACAGGAGTCTGGTTGACTTCAGATATTGGTGGTTTATGGAGGGCATCTGGCAACCAGATCCAGTGTGGTACATTTCAACCCTGACTTTAACAATCAGCTTTCTTAAACAAAAGAGATGTAAACTTCCTTTTGTAGAAGCCTGCGGTCTGAAGTTAACACCGGACTGGGTACCGGAAGGTTCCAACAGACCTCTCTGAAAGGGTAAAAGGTGAAAGTTTTTCCCCGAAGTTTACAGAGCTGCATGTTTATAATTTTGCATACAAGGCTATCCCTCCACCAGCTCATTAATTAGAACCCACATTTGATGTTGATGTGAACCCGTTTTGTTTATGCAGCACTGAAGTCATTCCTTAAACAAACCAGCCATTAGCTGTGGCTCCTCATGTGGGAATGTTCAAGCCCAGGGCTCGGCTGTCAAAGCACACTTCCTCTGCACGCTTGAAGGAGCACCAATAAACTGACACCACAGATGGGGAACATCTTGCCTCATTGTTTTTTATTATTGTGGATCTCTCACCAAGATCCTTTATCCCCTGTATTCCCCTCTTCCGTGTATATAAATATTTAAAATTGGAGATGAGGCACGGGAAGGGACCAAGCACATTTTTTAGGAGTTTGGATAAAACAGTAATAAGGGAAAAAACAAAACAAAAATACAACATATACAGCTTCATTTTTTTGTTGTTCTCTAAAATGGACGTTTGTCATGCAAATAACAGTGTTGATCTATGGTGTATAAAAGCTGCATCTCCCTGCTGCAAATCAGTTTTTGACACAATGGAACAAAATACAATTATTTGAATTAAATGTATCCCTTAAATCATGCACTGTAGCTTAAAATGGGTGGTAAAGATTAAAAAAAAAAAACATTTTCTTGTCCGTCATTATTAACTTTCTGTAAAGCATTGGTTTTCCAGGCGCTGTACTGCAGGTATTTGGATCCTGACTCACGAAACTCCCTTGGCTGCACTTTAAGGACTTTAAGCTGTGCATCAAACAGGGTCTCGTGTGATTTTACTACCTCCTCCCATAACATAAGAGAATCTTTACGTTCACAATTGTTGGCCACTTTCACTGCAGCATGCGTGTGGGAAACCACAAACCTGCTGCTGTGGTGGTATCTTGGTATGTCATGTATTAAAGCAGTAAGCTTAAGTGTACAATTTAAACTATCATAATTTAAAAGCTTTAAAAATCAATGGTGGTTTCTTATAAAAACAAGACATTTTAAATGTAAAATACAAAACACTTTAGGATTTCTGGTCACCGTTATGATTTCCACTTGTACCATTAACACTTTGCTGTTCTATGTGGACCAGGTCCAACAATACAATTTTCCCTTTCCAGTCTGATGTCGGACATTGTCTGACATCATCAAAAAGATGTAAAGCACAGGTCTCTAGTCATTTTTTCTCTGAGTGAGACCAATAGGAGCTGAATGAAGCCGAAAAAAAGGGTGCATCTCACAGCCCCACGCATTACAGAGATAACAGGACATAAACAAAGGAGCTACTTCTGCATCCAGCGCTCAAAGAATATCACTGATATTTGCAAAGCTTTTTGAGATGCTAAAGTAATAAAATAATGACTTGGATCACATTATTGAGGAGTTTGGTGTTAAAACAAGTGATTGGGAAAGGATTTATCAGTATGTACAGTGAACAAGGGGTGGGGCTTGGCTGGAGATAGACTGCGATTCAGGGCCTTTTAAACCTGTTTTACTCTGGAAAAAATAAAATTAAAACAGTGTGTAAAATAAACAGCGAGTGTGAAAATAAATTGGACCCGACGCGCCTGACAAGCGCTGAATAAATGGATGTGAAAGGGTTAAAAGTACCTGTATCTAAGAATAGCCAGGATACCAAGAACATTCACAGCTTACCTCCAGAGGGGAGTCGCAGAGGAATCTTCTGAACTGCAGTGTTGAATTCAGGTCCATGTAAAAGAAACAAAGATAGAACAGAAAACAAGTTACTTCTCAGTGTGTGTGAACAGAAGAATGCTAACAGAGCGCTGTTATTTTGTATAGTCCAAACTGTGTTAATTACTGCATTTCTAAATTCTCAATCTACTTTTGTAACATACTGTACACAACTTTAAAAAATAAATATCACTGAGACAATAACTTAAAAACACCACCGATACCAGTATCAGTGACGGTGGTACGGATGTTGATGCTGTACAGATTGTTCTAGAGGAATCTACAATTACTGCTTCTGATTCCTCCAGGGAGATTGTGTATATTTGAGAACTCATCACAGGGGTGACATTTGTCATGCGACACAAAAGCAGGTGCAACATATAGTTTCTTTGTCCAGACCAGTTTCACATTGCAAGAAAAGCATATGTAATAATTCCTATTCATGACATAAAAATAAAAAAAGCAGTCTTGCGGTTAATATGTAGGGGGTCTTTTATATAATAAAGTACAAAACCACAGGCTCTTGTGATGCACACCTTGATAGATGATCTGTCTTTACTGACAAAGCCATCCTTTTCCTATCTAACTGACGAACATTTGAGCAGCACTAAGTTGCACTGGCTTAGTAACCTTCGCAATTATATTCACTATGGTATACATATCAAGTGTACAGAAATGTTATCCGCTGTTCTCCTAACAAGTACAGGATGCATGAAACTAAAAACACCAATTAACATTTCAAAAATACTGGTGTCAGTGTCCAATATAAATCAAACAATATAGAGGGCAGCAAAATAATGAGTCACAGAAAAAAAGTATTTAGCATTGTACATATGCTTTGAATATTAATGGCAAGTAGCAGGACTCACAGCAAGTCATAAAATAACTATACTGTAGTACAGTAATTAAGCTACTATACAAAATACTGCATGGAGCTGTGAAAGACAGTAGGAGAAACACAAAGTACTGTACTTATAGTAATTAATTCTGTACTAAAATAGTCAACGCCCCAGGATCTGGTGCAGAAATCATCACCATTAGGTTCTTTTCTGTTCAAAATCTCAGTATCCTGAGGGGAGCTATACAGAGGGATGGATCATATTAACTGACAATGATGCAAATCAGAGTTGCATTAACATACAGTGTTGTTTATCTGTACTCATTAGAAGCTGTAAAATTAGTGAAAGCTTAATACTATTACACTATACTTAATATAACAAAACTCTGCTTATAACAATTATTCTAATTCTTTATTATAGGAAATACAACTCACATTATTATTAGTGACATTTTACGGAAAAGTGGAACTTTCCCAAAACTTTACAATGATGGAAAAATCCAGACTGGCTGGTTACAGACTCTGAAAAGTCAATAAAAGCATTTCAAAACAGGAAACATTTCCTTCTCAAACTCAGTAAATGTTTATGAGCTGAAACCTGCAGTGGCGAGAGGCCCTCCTGTTATATCACTCCAGACCTGGGTCTGTACATTCCTATATGAGAGAAACTCATCCCACTTCAGAATGAAATGCTTCATGACTGAACTCACTTAGAACCGGCTTTAATGTGAGTCTCAGGGTAATAAGCAGGTTTGCCGTGATGAAGATCTGTGTATTAATCCAGTCAGGCACCGGCTCGTCTCTTCGCTTGTGATGAGAAGTAAAGCTTTCTCCAAGTAGCTTTGACCCCTCGCCTGCGGCGGCTGTGCTTTATAATGAAGGGCGAGCCAGTCTGAGCTGAAGCAAGGTAATTTAAAAGCTGCAACAGCTATTTGTCTCTGGAAGCCACTTCATGACAAACGAGACACATAACAGTGAAATTAGTGCAATGAGGATCAGGTAGAGATGCAGAGTCAACGCAAGCAAGGGTCAGCAGGCAATTTTTTTCCCCCCAGACGATTTTTAAAGCATTATTATCATAACCCTGGTTCCCTGAATTAGAAATGTAACCATTACCGTATGGGTATTTACCTCCTAAAGACCCTGAAACCTGAAGAAGATCAAAGATGCTCGCAGAGCCTGTGACGCAGTCATGGCCCGCCCCCGCGGGCATAATAGTACTGCGCTCACAGAACTCTGCGTCATTCTTTCTTCAAGCCTGCTTCTTGGGAAGCAAGCGAACCAGCACCTTGTGGATTCCAGCGCGTGGTGAGAGCACTGCAGCATCTCAACAGGACCAAAAGTACAGTGGCTTGCGAAAGTATTGACCGCCCTTGGCATTTTTCCTATTTTGTTGCCTTACAACTTGGAATTAAAATGGATTTTTTGGGGGTTTGTATCATTTGATTTACACAACATGCCTACCACTTTGAAGAAGCAAAATATTTTTTATTGTGAAACAAACAAGAAATAAGACAAAAAAACAGAAAACTTGAGCGTGCATAACTATTCACCCCCCCACACTCCTGGACCAAGGCAGCAATTGAAGCCTCCACTGGCAGAAAATGGGCCAGACCCAGCTTCTCCGCATCATGCACCCTATATAGGGCGTCCATACATAGGGAAACAGCAGGAGCTGTAGCTGGATGATCCCAGGACGACTGGATTTCAAAAAGAAAGTCCGGGTGCACTAGGGTAGACAACGGAGAGGTTGGTAGGCTCATCATCAAAGATGGATTGCCTCGTTTATCCTTCTGTAGGCCAGGGCACTTGCAAAATTGATGAGCGGTAGAAGCTCTGCCAACAAAATCTTAACCGCAGGGGACGTGCCACCGGACACCACGTCCTCAGATGGGAACGGCATCTCCTATTCACCCACATCTTCAGAGGAGCCGATGGACAGTATGTCCTCCTGTGGCCAATCTGTGCCCATAGCCCCCTGGGGCCCCAAGGGCACAGACGGGGCCGGCAGCACCTAACGTTCATGCAGTAATTCTGCTAGAACCGTTCCTTGGTAGGAAACAGCTGCCCAGAACTTTTTTTTATTTTTTATTTGATCCGAGTCTGTCGATCGTTTGGAACAGCGATTCTTCTTCTTCCTCGAGGGAGGAGAAGGCAAAGAAGAGGAAGATGAGGAAGAACGTGAAGACTGTTCCCTTGACATAGCCATGAGATGAGGACACAGCCACCTCTCCAACAGAGGGTGATGGAGAATAGTGCTGTGATGGAGTAAGGGAAACAGAGCGCTCTGTAGAGCTGTAGGAGAGACGTTTCTCCAGGTAGCAATGTACAGGGATGCCACTGACAAAACCACTCAGTCAGAAAACATATGAAATGAAGGGAAGACTGCTTGTTAGATGGTACTAACAGTCTTCATAATGGTGATGCAGAAAGCAGTCACCAAAACGGCATCAAGATACTGTGGATGAGATCACAAACAATCTCAACCGAAGCACATATCTTGGTCCTGTGAAGTGCTGAAGAGTCCAGCACCTGCTCTCACTGTATGTGTGCAAAGCACCACATAGCTGACTGGTCTGTGCATAGTCTCTGTAAAAGAAACAGAACACACAAGAGGAACTTCTCTACAAACAGTAAATAATGTCTTGTAATAAAATTTGAATAAAATGTCCCATAACAAAAAAAACAAGAAATAATAACTCCAGCTGGAGCTATGCAGCTTAGAGGGAGAGCACAAGTCAGCAGACTGGATCCCTGGCAAGGAGGGACTAAGCTGGTAGCTTAATGTGGGGCACAAGGCTGCAGTGGAACTTAACATGCTTGTTACAGGCTGTAGTGCACAAATTACATGTAATTAGTGAAAAATATTACAGTGATTATTTTAATATTACATACGTTTTATGTGAAAACACAATAAATGCAAAATATCTAGCAGATAGGGGTACAAGTACTTATCTGAACAAGACTCGTCTGTCAGGTCAGTCTTGAAAGGAAAAATGTCACAGGCTCTGCAAGTAATTTTGATATAGCTTCTTCAGCATTCAGGGTCTTTAGGCGGTATATACCCATATAGTAATGGTTACATTTCGTACTTGAAAAGGAACTACCTGTTTTAGATGGCATTTTCAACAAATTCAACCACCAATTTAAACCATCACAAATATCCCAAGACGTTAACCATCTTCTAGGAACGACGAACGACGAACAACTGGGGGTGGGATATTTATTGCTCCGTTACCCTCAATCATACCTCTTACATTAAGTCTACTGGGATACCACAGAATAGATAACCATACAGTCCTCAATAATACACAAAACATTTTTAAAAAACAAGACTTCACACAAATGCAACGGTGCCTCAGTGTTATCCATTTACAGCACTGTCACTAATCCAAAAAGAACCACGCTCATAAATGCTGAGAGCAGCTATAGAAACAAGAATTCAGTGTAAAACATTTACACTATTTGTATTCAAACCATTGCACTTGACATTATTTGAGTTTCATAAATATAAAACACAGATCATACAAGGCAAGTTTTGTATGGTACAGATCATAATCTGTATCTCTAATGACTAAACTGAAGGTCCCAATTTAGCGAGATTTTACTGAACTTCCCGTGCATAATGACGAGGTAGGATATCTGCTCATCATTTTACCTCATAGGTTTTTGCAATGGTAACTGACAAGGTCAAATATTTTCTGGAACCACTGTATATAAATTACAGATCTAATGTTCACTGTAATACAGAATATTTTTAGCAGCAGAAAAAAGCATATAATCTATTTATATATTTATTTTAAGATTTTGAATAGGCCCCAGTTTTGAAGCTAGTACGGTCAACCTTAATATTGTACAGTAAAACTTGTTTTTTCGGGGTGGGGACACGCTTTGTGCAAAGTGGTATTAACTGAATGCTATTCTTTCCGAATTTTGTCAGACAGGAGCTTTGGTTTTGGAAATGGCTAAAGTGTTGCTATACATGGAAAGGCCAAACAAATCACTGACTAGCATCAGGAGCCATGTTTAAGTGAATGAGGTGTACAAGTATATTTAGTGAACTGTGTATGCCTTGTCCAATATTGTAAGCTCCTGTGATTTGGGTCACTGTAGCACTGGTCTGTTGCTTGCTACAATATGTTGCACACATCGTTGAGCCTGATCTGTCATGACCAGCTTGCGACTGGAGCTCTTTCTGATGAAGTTGCGATTCCAGGAAAATCCAGTAGACTGTCTTAATGGACACGTTGGTCAACGTAGCCACTGTGTTGAGGGACTAGCCACCAATGTCATGGGTGCTCACTAACATGCCCTTGTGAGGTCACATATCCTTCTGCTTTCCCATGATTGTTGATGAATAGTTGCACACAACGCAGCTTACACCATGTAGTGCATCACATGACACATTATGTGACCACAGACATTGCAGACTAGGGGGATTTGCAATTTTACTTAAATTCAAGTTTTTTTGACCAGACAGATTTAATTTTTGTTGCAATCTTTGATTATTGAATATAAAAGCTGCCTCATATCCAGATGAAATTCACACTGAATGCCAACAGATGCGCTAAAACTCCAAACAGATGAAGAATGCAAAGAAATATCAACACCAGCAACCCTGGCCTCATGAAGCCCGTGTGGGAGACTTTCTAATTCTCAGCATGTTTGGAAGTAGGAAAGTGTGCCTTTATCTGCTGTGTAAAGGCAAGCTAGATCTGTGAATACAGACAGAGGTGAGTAGTCCAGCTTATTACAGGTCTCTCAATCAATCACTTCAGCCAATAAGCTACAAACCCTGGCGCCAGAGACGTCTGGTATTCATTGTGACGTGGGGGGACCCCTGGGTGTGCTGCATGCTCTCCTGCCCGTTTGGTTTGAGTTATACCCCACAGCTCAGAGAACCGCGCCAATGCTACCGTGGAGCCGGACGGGGGCCATTACTGTTCCACATTTAAGAGCTGTCTGCCTTTTTTAAGACCCAGGTTTAGCAACAAAAACATAACAGATAGTGTCAGGAATCTGTCAATCTGCCTGCTGGCGCTTGTCTCGGCTCTGGTAACTACAAAGTTCACTAACCCAAACATACAGCCTGCTGGAAAGCCAACATTCTTATCAAACCCAGCTTGCTGACATGCTGAAGAGCCATCATAAAATACATTTACCTTCTCTGTTGCACACGTCAAAACCTTTCTGCTAATTTCTCAAACAAAGAAGTTTAGGAAAAATCTTTTGTAGCAAAAGTTTTGCTTTTGTAGATGAGGAAAAAAGTTACAAGAAATAGCTACAATTATTTATTTCAGCATTTTTTTATTTTTTTTTTGCAAAACTCCCAAAATGCTCATTTAAAAGTATTCATGCCTTTTGATGCTACTATAGTATTGTCTACCATGTGCTAGAAATTTCAATATGATAAATGCACAACCTAATTCTAGAAAAGTCTAGAAAATGCTGGATTTTAGGTGAACATTCTTAGAGTATAAAAGGGTCAGGCATAGGATGATTATTGTCAATACCAATAAGTCAATATGGGAAAAAGTAAAGCGCTATCTGAAGAAAATTATTTATTGTCATAAAGCTGGAGATAGATAAAATTGTATTGAGAATCTTTGGTATGAGTTGAAGAAAGCTGTGCACAAGAGAAGTCCTTGGAATTTTAATGAATTGGAACAATTTTGCATTGAATAATGGTCAAAAAACACTGAAGAATCATGCCAAAAGCTCATTGACGATAAAAGAGATAATTATTGCTAAAAGGTGCCTCAACAAGCTATTCAATTTCATTTTGTCAGGGTATGAATACTTTTGAATTAGCATTTTTTGAGTTTTGCAAAAAAACTGCTGAAATAAGGAATTGTAGATCTATTTCTAATAACTTTTTTTTCCCCCTCATTTACAAAAGCAAAACTTTTGCTACAAAAGATTTTTCCAAAAATTCTTTGCATTTGAGAAATTTCTAGAAATTATACATTTCCATTGGGATAAGTAAACTTTTGACTACAACACTATGTATATATAGAGAATAATATATGGGCTTCAGTGAGTTACAGGAAAATAATTCCATCAAGAGTTTGTGACGTCATAAACTACCCGCTTGATCGAGTAGTTTATAAACTGTCACAGAAACCAGAGATGGAATTATTTTCCTGTAACTCACTGAAGCCTATTTATTATTTTTTTATAATACATGGATATTAGTATCTGTAATATAAAAAGGCAATAAATGCCTGTTAAGGTTCAAATTGCAAGTAAATTTAATGAATAATAATAATGTAAATTAAGTCAACATTAAAAGAATTTTAAATGTAATTTTAATTTTTGATAACTCAGGAACAGTGAATTAAAATGGGTAGATAGTGAACTGTGTTTCAATGGTGTCTGCTTTTTTTTCTTAGTCACTGTCAGAGTAGATTATTTGCCTTGCTCATTTGGTTGGTTGGTGCTGCCGTTTGTGAAGATTTGCAATTATCCTCCACCGAGACAGATTTGTTAAAAAATGCCTAAAAACCACAAATTGTGGGTGTTGTCGTGTGATTTAAAACAAGATATTTTGTGTTCAAAAGCGGTCTCGGGGTGCAGGGTCTGGGAGTCAAATATGGGTCAAAGGTTAAATATAATCTTCTAGATGACTTGACTTCACTATCATCCATATATATATAATATCATCCATATATATATATATATATATACTGAATTTTTTGTATTATAATGCCCTACCCTCCAACATGCATTGGGATTGATAGATGCA
The DNA here is from genome assembly GCF_017654505.1 of Polyodon spathula. Classification (NCBI taxonomy): domain Eukaryota; kingdom Metazoa; phylum Chordata; class Actinopteri; order Acipenseriformes; family Polyodontidae; genus Polyodon; species Polyodon spathula. Next base: position 22,109,999 of record NC_054546.1, read on the forward strand.
TGAATGAAGAGCCATTGATTGTCTGTTTACCCCACTTGCTCCCTTGTTCACCAAATGTCCTGGTATTCAAATACATGCAACTGTTCCCTGAAGTAGAAATGTATCCATTACATACGGATACTTTGTTTACCTGAAAATTCTGGGACTTACCAAAGTTGTCATGCAGTGACTGGCAACGTCATCAAGCCAGTCTCCGCCCCTCCTGGAAGACACTAGGCTCCATGATGACAGTTGATCAGCGCCAAATTTTTTCTTCTTCAGCCCGAAGACTGTAATGAATACATTTCTATTTCAGGGAATCAGGGTTATGATAATGACCTAGCATTCCTTTTCAAGTACAAAACGTATCCAATACATAATGGGTAATTATACCCAAGCCGTCACAAAGTGCATTACTTGCAGAACAACTTAAATCCGAGAGGGTCAGACGGTAAGGCTGCCACAATATATAGTATTTATTTTGTACTTAGCAGGAATCAATTCTCTGCAGATGCTTCAGGTATTGACATAGAAGCCACTGTTTGCACTCATTAGCCAGGTTTTTGAGGACCCAGCACATTTAATCTGTAAAACCTTGTAAAAGCATGAGGCATGGCCCATACTGCAGCACTGCAAATGTCAGTGACAGATGCACCCTGGAACAACGCCCTAGAGGTAGACACACTTCTTGTGGAGTGATCTTCACAGGAGGGGCCAAGTTGGCTTGCTCATAAGCAATCTTGACTGTCTCTGCAATCCAACCGGACAGCCTCTGCTTAGACAGGACTTCACCGTGGGCCATAGCTCCATAGCAGATGAACAGCATTTCAGATTGCCTACAACTTTTTGTTCTGTAAACATAATACACTAATGCCTTAACAGGGCAAGGCACATGGAGCTTACGCTCCCTATCCGACTGGAAAGGAGGGGGATGGAAAGCCTCCAGCTCCATCGACTGGTTGACGTGGAAGGTAGAAATACATTTGGGCAAGAAAGCCGGATTCATGTGGAACGTGACCTTGGTCCAGAAAAGGCTTGCATCTCGCTAACGCACTTGGTGGAGGTGATAGCAAGCAAACACGCTGTCTTAAAAGACAGATGCTCCAGCTTGGCTAAATGCAGCGGCTCAAAGGGTGGCTTCATGAGTTCCTCAAGCACTACGTTAAACCGCCACTGAGGAACCTTGTCCTTAACGGAAGGGAGCAGCCTCCAAGCCCCTTTCAAAAACTGCCCTACCAGGAAGTGAGCTCCTGGGGAGACCGAGTCGATTTTAACATAGCAAGCAGAAATCGCTGCCATGTAGGATGATTTCCCTTCATCAAAGAGGTCTTGCAAGAACTGTAGAATGACCGACATAGGACATGTAGTGGTGTTGAAGTGTCACGTCAGACACTAGGTCTGGAACACAGCCCACTTGTACCAGTACTGGGCTCACGTAGAAGCGGCCCTAGCATTTGGAAGAGTTGAAATAACACTCTGACAGCCCTAGCTGGCTAAAATGCAGCCATTCAGAGGTGTAGGCTTGATGGGTAGGAGTGTCACATGGTTCCTTGCGCCTGATTGAGCAGGTTGCGGCAGAGAGGCAGTTGCCAGCGATGGTTGCACAGTAATTGTAACAGCACCAAAACCCTCCTGGGCCAAAACAGAGCTAAAAAGAGCACCATGGCCCAGTTTTGCCTGATCTTCTCCAGGCACATCAGTAGCAATGCTAATCGGTGGGAACGGGTACAGTAGAGCCCTCAGCCACTTGTGGGCCATGGCGTCTACACCTATCGGAACCTTGTTCTCCTGAATGGAGAAGCAGAGGGAACAATGGACTGATTCCACATTGATGTGGTGGCCCACCCAAGGGTGTCAGTGCTGATGATCTCTACCCTGGTAAGAGTCACTCCCAGGCATCACTGTAAGTAAACGACTTGGGCTCACCGCAGGCTGAAAAACCTTGTGATTGAACCATACTTGGAGGGGGCGCATTCGGAGTAGACCCAGAGGAAGTATATAGGAAGCTGCTGCCATCAGGCTCAGGAGCAGCTAGAAGGTGGACACCTTCAGTCTCTTGCCAAGCTGAAAAAGCTCTAGGCAGGACGAGAACCTGTGAACTCTTTCATCTGGCAAAGTGGCGATTATATTGCTTGAGGACTCCCAGGTAGGTGACAAGACCAAGCTTGCCCAAATGCTTGATAACTAGATCCGTGTGAGCTGCTGCCTGTGTCCTCCAGATAATTTAACACTTTGTTTCCCTTGAGTCTCAGAGGGACCAGTATAGCATCCATGCACTTTGAAAAAGTAAGAGGCAGAACACAGAACGCTTACATTTTTCCTTGGAAGAAGTACAGATACTTTCTGTGTAGAGTACCAAAAGTAAAATCCAGACTCCAGTTCAAGGGGATCTACCACTTGAATAGCCCACCTCAGTAACAGGGTTTTCACCTTTTGGGACACCACCAGGGCGTCATGAGAGTTTGTGACTGTGGTCACAACAACTCCTACGAAAGGGGGAGGGCCCTGTTTGAACTGGAGCTGTTAGCCGAGCTGAGCACCCAGATGTTGTTGGTGCATGGTCACCAATGTGCCAGGTGGTCTTAAGAGGAGCAGCCCTGGGCCTGTGGCAGCAAACCCTCAGGGCTGCTGAGCCACAGCAGGTTTCGCCTGCGCCCTCTGAGACTGCACAGTGTGGTGATACAGGTGGCCAGCTGAGCACCAGAGTGCTTGTACAAGAGAATGAGTCAGTAAACACAATCTGGCACAGAAAATACTGCTAGCTGAAAAAACAGCAACTCATACAGTACACCTGGAAAAGAAAACAGTGGAGAAAGTGACACACAGGCAGTTTCTACCACTACATAAATAATCCAGTAACAGATACTGTACAAAACATATTTTTATATATATATATATATATATATATATTGTAATACAGCAGGGAGGGGGTTAGTATCCTCCCTGCAGAAAACATGTGCGTATGCACATTTTGTTAATTGTTTTATTATTAATTATCACCTGCACCGGGTAGTTATTGTTAAATTAAACCCAGGTGCAGGGTATTTATAGAGAGCAGCCAGTTTGCTCAAGGCTGCTGTGAGTGTACAGCCCGGTTGCGCAAAGGCAACCGTAAAGTATCGTGGTGTCGAAAGGGTACGTGAGTGAGTGAGTGTGTGTGCGTGTGTGTTTAGTTTGTTTTGAACTGTTAAACAGGTTAGCTGTCCGGTCCTGTTTCAGTTAGGTTCCAGTTTGTGTTGTATAGTCAGTGCTCCGAATGGGAACTAGGTGTTTATTTTCTGTTTTGTTTATTTCTGTTTATTAAAAGTGCGCGTAAGCGCTAGAAAAATCAATTTCTTGTGTCTTGGGTCTGCTTTTAAAGGGGCAACGAATGGTGTGAATTCAGAGGATCTCTTACAATATATATATACACACACACACACACACACACACACACACACGCCTGAGCCCAGAATAGGTAGTACCAATACAAGACTATCTGGGACTAGACAGCTTGAAAAATATCCTCACGGATACAACTCCAGCCAGAGTAAACCATGACACAGAGAGGAGAGTAAAATGATCCGTGGGGGGAGGTGCAGGCAAACACAGGGCCATGTATGGACTCACAAAAAACACACTCAAAACCTCCAGAAAAAAGCTTACATTATAAAATAATTCAACAATTAATTCCATAAGGAAACATACACTCGAATTACGTAAGTTTAAAAAAAAAAAAAAAAAAAGTAGCTCTGATGAATCCATTTGAAATGATTAATCTCTCTGCAGCTTGCTCGAATCAGGCTGAAAATCAAATGGCGCTGTTCAACTGTGATCATGAGGCCTAGTGCCTTCCAAGAGGGGTGGAGACTGTCGTGATGACGTTGCCAGTCACTGCATGACAGCTTTGGTAAGTCTCAGAATTTTCAGGTAAACAAAGTTGACCCATAATGTAAATGGATACATTTCGTACTTGAAAGAGAACAGCCGTTACAGCAAACAAACCATACCTGTAAAGCTCTTCCATACATTATCCTGTATATGTCTCTAGTGTTAAGTTCTGAAGTTATATCGAACATATTTTTCGGTTTTAAACCATTATAGCGGGTACTACACTAGGTTCATGAAAGTTCTCAGTTTCCTTGCCTTCTCTTCACCATTGCTGTGACTACAAGCCTGTTACACACACACTTCCTGCGTCATGTCTTCTCAGCCAATGTCTTAAAGGTGAAAGCATGTCAGTGGCTGCACAGCTTGTTAATCAGAAGGGGAAGTAGCTGGTTGGTTAATGGAAAGAAGGCACTGAAGGGATAGGGAGACTTTCACTCTCTTGGTGAAATGACCAAGGAAGCGCAACACTATCTAAAAAGCATGGCTTGCAAATAAACTGAGATTTCATGACCCTAGTGTAATACCAGATTGAGTATCATGTTTCAAAATAAACAGATATGTTTGCTATAACATGCAACTCATTGAGGTGCACTATAATATTATTAAATTTAGCTTAATTAGATTTAGTTAGATGAACATCAGTACCTCAAAATCAATTTACAACTGCAAAAAGACAGGGAGGGGCATTTGTTTTTCATTTTACTCCCAAAAATGTCTTTCTGTGTTAAACTAGGTACAAGGCTTGGCATTCACATTCAAAACAGATTAGTAAGAACAAGTCAGCACAGTATTACCTGGGCTAAATGTAATGGCAAAGGCATAACATCAATACTGCCATGCAATGTAGGCCAGCTACACTACTTATTAAACCAGTGCAGTCAGTGGAAACTCTAACACGATCATCTGTGGGTACAATGTAATGCGCAAAGTTTCCAAAACACACTGACGAAATGTTTAAAGTGGCAAGGCATCGACCTATAAATAAGGCTAATCAGTACATTTCGGATTCAGAGCTCATTTTGTTTGGTTATGTTATTTTGACTGTTGGTAGGGTTACTGGAAATACATTTTACATCACTGCTGCAACAGGAAACTCTTATACTAAATTACCTTAAAAACAATACAGATAGCGGATTGATGGCTTTTACATCTTACACATTCCCGTATTTGAAGTATGCAAACTGTGTTTGAGATAGCAGACATGGTAATAGAACGGCTTTACAGTGATAATAATCATACCATTCTGCTTGTGTCAGTCTGCATGTACAGGGTCATTGCTGGATCATTGACAAGCCAAATGCACAAAGCTTCAACTTACAAGTCATGATGCAGTTACAGCACAGAGCACATACAGTTTTGTCTGAAGTATGAAGCTTCAACACTATACTGGTAGGAAACAGGCAGTTACAGAGCAAACCACTTCCACAAAACATCCCACTACAGATCTATCAGCATTCATGTGTGAGCTCACACTGGTGTGGCTGGCTGTGTCAGGCAAGCACCCTTCTACTTTAAAGAATGTTTTTTTTGTTCTGGACGTTTTCTTTAAATCAGTCTAGAACATTTTCATGGTCATCAAATTTAGATGTATTCATAAAAAATATTCTTTAAATACCGTATTCCTTTGAATTTAAGATGCACTTTTGAAACCTTTTTTTCTTCTGAAAAATGGCCTGCACCCAGTATAGTGATGTGTGTATTAAAATCCAACAAAAGACATGACTAACTGAGTGCACAAACAGGAACACAACTTACTGCTGAGAAAAGACAACCAAAAACGTCACTGCCTGATCTCCAATCATCCATGACATACAGGCAGTCATTTTCAAAGATGCGTCACTAGCATCCAGAGGAATTCGAAGAGACGCTTTTACAATGTCAGAGTTTCGTTATTGGGCTACACTCTAACAAACAATACCAGCTTGGTTTGATCAGAAATGCTGATCAGACCCCTGTATTTTTCGACATGTCAAGTAATACCACAGTTCACAAAAAGGGAGAAAAACAGGCGCAAATAATCACAACTGGAAATGAAAAGCAGCTCATAACTGTAATGCTCTGTGTGACAGCAGACAGCCGCAAACTGCCTCCATACATCTTTTTCATATATACGTAATATTTGTTGCATCTTTGTAAATGCAGCTTTATTTGATGCCTTATTTTTTCCTCAAATCAAGGGTGGGAAATTTGAACTGGCTAACGATATGGCTAAGAAAGTACTTTATTTCAGAAAACTTTCAAAAAAATTTCAAAAAAATGCTTCAGATAGTCCTAGCTGACAGATACCAAAAATAACAGGACATGTGATTCTAGTTTATACAATTTGTGGAAAGACAATCCAACATCGTATTTTTCTCCCTCATCAGCTTGCCTTGTGCTCTGCTACAGAACAGTGGCTCACTGAAATAGGCATTACATAATGTGAATGAGCAAATGGGGTGGGGGGATAAGAGATTTTCATTACCTGAGCTTAAACAGATATTAAAAATGACATGCGTACCTCCTTGCTACTGTAGCAGGAGAATAGCTGCTTAGTTCACCGAGTGGCCTGAAAGCTGGACCCATTTAAGTAATGGAAATCTGGAGAGCCAACAAAGACAGGGTCCTGATGAAGCCGAGTGCACAGAAAGCTTTGGAATGATGTAGTTTAAATCCAGCCAGGAAACAGCCAGTATAGCTTAACACTGAACATGACTGTGGGAAACTGCAGTGCACATTATAATTTATTAGTGGCCTTGGAGGTTGACACAGGCTCAAAATATCTTCCGCGTCTTTGACCAGATCACCAGTGCACAGCTCGAACACAGGACAGTTTCCTTCATACACCCCTAGATTTCCGATACTCTGAATAGCTTGTGCTAAAGAATGTTCTTTTCAAGTTTCATCATACAGTGTAATCAGATTGGTGTAAAGCGTGACTTGCATACAGAGGCTTGTACAGACAGACAGCTTCCCTATACCCACACATTATGATACACTCAATAACTTCACAATCAGACAATGAGTTCTCCAGATACATGTTTAAATCTAAGAGCAATATAAAGCCTGAGGCTCAAACACAGACAGACAGTATCCCCATACATACAACCTATGCTAAGAGGACTTTCCTTACCAAGTCCCATCACAATTTTACAAATGGTTCCAGTATTTTAGTCCACAATGACAAGTTCGCGCAGGTCTGCAACTTTAAAATCTCTGTTGTGTCAACATCTGCCACACTGTCCCTGGGCAGAGTCCGGGAGTGATATCAGCATGCTTAGTAGAGTTCCTTCACTGTGACTGTGAGAGACATAAACACTGGCAGAGAAAAAACTAACTCTCAGTGCTCACTCACTCACTTACACAAGAGAGCGCACTTAATTAAATTGATTCATCCAGAAAATGACAGCATGACTCAACCCGGCCGAGAACACAACCACAGGCTATATATGTGTGTTTATGTGTGTTATACCGTGCAGGGGTTGCCTACTCTTATGTGAAAAATGCCAAACTGCTTTTTTTCAGACAATTCAAGCTGTATTCTATACATAAAAACAGACCTTGACTTTGTTTAAAATACGAAAATAAACACTTGCAGTACTTTATACAGTCACTTCCTGTCTGGTTCCCTTTACTGGCTGATGCCTGAAAACATGGCAAAAGTTTCCACTTAGTGTGTCATGTTGTAATAAATAAACCAGATTTGAGAAGATTATTGGAATTTAAAACTCTGTTAACATTGCTGCCTATACATTCAGTTGAATGTGCACGTTTGAGACAGATTTGGGTACCTCAAAAGGCGAGGTCTAACATCAGGAAAAAAAAAAAAAAAAAAAAAAATGATGCAGGGATGTAAATAAGACTCCTTATTGCATAGTTCAGCCATTCCAGGTTTTACCAAGAGTTTGATTAGCTACAGTGTATAGGTAACAAGCTCAGATATGTTACTAAACTCATTATAAAAGCAGGAATGGATCAAACTGCTGTGCAATCTGAGTGTTATTGCCATCTTTGGGAGGTGTATATATGTGTGTGTGTATATATATCTACATCTATATCACGTTTAGTAAAATTATCAAATGTAAAATGCTTGATGTTCTGACTAAAAGCACTGCTTTGTGAGGCCGAGTCATCACAGTATGTTCCAGAAGAAAGTCTAAAAACATACATGGAAATCTCATTAACAGCACTGCTAACTGGAGCTCTACGAACTAGATTACTTTTGTGAGCACGCACCCCGAAGGCAATGGTAAGAAGATCTTCCACTGCCTTGAAGAAAGGGAATGTGATTATAAAAAGGTGGGCTTTGTCATAAGGCATTACCTTCTGCTCAAGAGCTTGCACCAGTATTGCTGTTCCTCAGATTAGTGCTGCACTCATGATTCCCTGTGTATGACTAAAGAAACATACACTATGATATACGATTAGTGCTGCACATGTGTATCATTAAAGAAACGTACACTATGATATACGACTAGTACTGCACATATGTATGATTAAGGAAACGTACACTATGATATACGATTAGTATTGCACATGTGTATAATTAAGGAAATGTACACTATTATATATGATTAGGGGTTTTGAGTTTGAGCTTCTTTCCCAAACCCTACTGCTAGACCACTGTGGAAAGTACTTCTTTACAAACTGTAATTGTGTGTCAAAGTAAAAAAAACCTCATGACTTGTGCAGGAAAGCAGCAATGGAAATATTTGGGAGAAAACTATTCTGAATAATTCCATTCAAAGTGCTCTCTGTTTTCTTTTAGGCTTGTGAATAATATACTTAAATGAATGTTTGTCGTGTCACAGAGGCTTGAAATGTAAAAGTTACAGGAAATTAAGTCATGCAGACAAACGTTTCAGCAAGTGCACTGAAGGAGGAAATCCCTAACCGGCTTTCCTCCTAAACCTGTGGGAACAGCAAGATCACACTCAGAGCGAACAGGTTTCCAATACCAATAACATGACTCATCCAGCAGCACAGTACCTACAAGGGACCCACCAGGGACACAAACAAAACAAATATGAAATATAGAATATTCAGTATTCTCACAGTGCATTATATTATAAGCAATCCATTGAGACAGAAATCATACCAAAAGAAAAATATCACCAATTTTACAATTAAACTACAACAGTGGTAATGAGTTTCTTTATATACACTACACCTTCCATAAATGTGAGTTTTAAATCTCTAACTGCAAGGCTGTGTGTGCTATCAATTCATACAAATGGGAATTATACAAAGCTAATGTATATCGTAGACTATCAGAGAGCAGTGGCTGATGCTCGGCTCAGATTGGTTTGCAGACTGCATATGGAATAGGCTGCAGCTCCAGTTATACTGGAAAGGAAATAAGATTCAGTTTTACACACTAGATTCAAGGTGCAGATAACAATGTGGCATTGCTGTACTGTATCTTTCTAATCATGACCAAAGCCATTTTTACTTTAAATGGCATAAACTACAATGTGTTTGTGTGTGTGACAGGTATGACAGAGTGGTGACGTCAAGCCAGAAGCAGGAAGAAACAGAGGCAGTACTGCAGGCAAAAGACACTGCGGCGCCCTTTATTTTTAAACACAAAAATAAATCAAATTGTTTTAACAAACAGAAACACTTGCTGACCAAGCGAAATAAAAGGTTAAAAAAAAATCATGAACACTAAAACCCATATAGGTCAGGCTGGGCAATCACCTTCACTGATCCTATCTTTTAGTAGTTTTGCTTTTACTTTTAAACTCCTTTTTCTCCTTGCTCACTCTCGTTCCTCCTCTCGAACACCCACCCCGAGTTCAGAGAGCCGCAGGCTTTTATAGAGATGACCATCTCCCAAATTAATCACTTCATTAATTTAGGAGATGGCCACCTTCTGCACGGGGTTTCTATTTACACCCTGGCAGAAGACTAGCAGTCTAATCTCGCCTCTGCCAGAAACAAAACAATAACAAACAAAAACACACGGCTACAGAGTCATATATAAATATAATAAATCACAACAAACACAAAATAATAAACTGCACAGGGGTAGAGGGGTACCCCATTCTAAAAAATAAACGAATACATGTACAAGGCTCCTCACCCTGTTACTGTGTGCTAAACACTTTGTAAGGGCAGCGACTACTGCACCCTTTCTAGATACATAAAAAATATTACTGTAACCAGAACATTTGCGGAAAATGACCAAATGATTATAATATTTTAAATGAAGCAATATAGTACATGCAGTGATGCACATTACTTCCTAAGAGGTGTGCGGTGTCTTACTCCTTGCAGATGGACCAAGGCTATAGCGCTCAAAGGTATCTATTTAGAGGCAGGTGCTGTGTCTTCATTAAGCAGCTGCTTGATTTTGGCCTGTACACAGAGAGCCCCACAGTATGCTGACTTTAGCTCATGCAAATACCAGAGCTTTCTTTTCCCTCGAGTCCAATATATATAAATATATCTCTCTAGTCAAATCCCTCTGGCTCTTTATAACCTCAAACTGGCAACAGGCTTTATAGAGCGACCTGGCCAGCCACTTTGCGTGCTAATAGACTATTTTGCTTAGACGTTTGTATATATAAGCAGTTATTAATGTCAAGAGTGCATAAAATAAACTATTACATTTTTAACTAAAGCAGCATTAAACATTATAGTGCCCATCTCTAATTACGCAGAATTTACCCTTTTTGTTCCAAATCAAAACATCACATTTTGTAAGTTCTTTTTATGTCTATAATATGCCAGTACTTCCCCTTTCACCCATATGTGAATGCAGTCTAGCAATCAATGGCTGTGTCTTAATTCAATCTCGACAGTGCTGAACAGCACAAACTCCTGTGCTGACAGCTCAAAATGGAATTCTCAAGCCAGTCCTGATTATCTAAGTAGTAAAGTTGGATTGAATTGTTATCATCTTAGATAATTGTGTCTGTTCAGGTTACCTGCCATAGACATGAGTTAGCACCAGCTAGTGCATGGGTATGTATTGCCAGCAATAGAAACGGAAACCTCATCCCAAGTACCTGATCACTAGAGCACTGCCTCATACTTCATTATAGCTGAAAAATCCTTGTAGAAACATGTAAGTGTGTGCGTGGTGGAGGAAAACCTAACAAAACTTACCTTATGCGGACATATGCCATGTCCCTGTAATTTCAATGCAGAACTAAGTAATGTGGCTCGTCTAACTTTCATTACTGTGGCAATCCAGGCCCCTCTGAAGCTTAGAATAGGAAATCTACACTATATGGGAGTCAAAGCAAAGTCCTCAAACACTATAAACAAATGTGTGTGTGTGTGAGAACAGAACTCACTGCATGCTTCTCTCTGCACCCACACATTTTTTTTGATGGCTGAAGCAGAGTTTAACTATCACTGTCGAAAGGGGACTTCAAAGTGTTGCTAATGTTGTTCTTAAACGCCAGCCATTCCCGTGCCTGGGTGTATAACATTGTTTGATATCCATCACTCAGGGAGGATTGCGTTACTGTCAAAACACTAACGATGAGTCACTGTGTTTAACTAATTTATAACAATGAGTCCTTGGGTAAATCAGTCAACCCCAGCCTGGTGCTGGTTTAACAGTCTAAGACAGGTAAAAGGAAAACTGGATTGAATTGTATTTTCAAAAGTGAAAGGAATCTCACATTTCTTCCTCACTGTAGATGCCTTTAACAAGCAGGTCACAAGGGGCAGTGAGAACAGAATTCTAAAAGCTTGAAAGCTTTGCTACTCTGTTGTTTCAATGCCTGTGCCAAGCAGATGTGACTGGAGCAGTGATTTTTCTGCCAGCTGCTGTTTGTTTTTAGGACAGACCTGTGCTGAAGTTCTTATAAAAACATATTAGTGCTGGGATTAACATTCAAATGTTCGAACAAGCACAGCTTGAAATGTAATTGGTGTAATCATTACCATGTTTGCATAACAGAAGTTATTAATTACTGTATCAAAAAGATATTATGCAAAGGAAATCAATGCGTAAAAATGAGGTCTGAAATAAATAACACACATCATATTGCACAGAGAGTGTTTCTCTCCCTTCATTCTTTTTTAATAGGCCATTCGATGGGATACTGCAGTATACTACAGGAAACGTGATTTGAGTTATGGGTGCATTTCACCTTTCGGAAAAATATGTGGCAATAACAATTTGGTCTAAGTTGACATCTGTAGATTGAGAAGTAAAATCCCTTAATAAAAGTTTAGCAGTTTCCCATAGTAAAATCATAGCAAAATGTAATGAAGCATATTGAAAGCATGGTAAAGCATAAGTAAGTTTTGTAAAGACTAGCGAGATATGGTAAAGCATATATAATAAACATGGCAACCCAGGGAAAACTATGGTAAATGCTGAGTATAACCATGGGAAAAGCACAGCGAAACTCCAAAAATACTGTGGTAAACTTTTATAATGGACTGGATATATTTTACTCTTGAGAAATTTTTAATTACTGTAATTTGGTATAGGTATACTTTCCAGCTAAAACAATATTTAATAATATTTGTCTAACCTTTGAATGATATTCAAAACATGAAAAATGTTCGACCCAGCATTAAAACATTTTCAACTACCTTATAGGGGCAGCACCAAACTGGCAGCCAACTAAACACATGTCACGAATGGAAGAGTGATCGTAGACCTCAGGAACCGGCAGTCAACCAATCGCACATCACACGATTGTGAAGTGTGCAGTTACGGTTGTAATTCATTAACCCTTTGTGGTCCATTTATTCAGCGCTTGTCAGGTGCACAGGTCTAATTTATTTTCACACAAGCTGTTTATTTTATTCACAGTAAAACATGTTTAAAAGGCACCGTATATCAGCATCTCCAGCCAAGCACCACCCCCTGTTCATTGCATTTATCACATATCTCTTCATATTCATGCACACTGCTAAATTACTCAATTTATCACCAAACTCTTCAATAATGCTATCCAAGTCATTATTTTATTACTAGAAAAAGCTCTCAAAAAGCTTGGCAAATGTCCACGATTTTCTTTGAGCTTTGGATGCTAGTTTGTTTATGTCCGTGTTATGTCTGTGGTGAAGGGACTATGCGTATTGCTCAGATCCGCCCCCCACCCCCCCTTCTCTCGGCCTCTCTCAGTCATTGAAAGCTTTTCTCGGCTTTTTCCAGAGAAAAACTGACGTCTTTATGATGATGTCGACAGGATCCGACATCGTACCGGAAAGGAACATTTTTAATGTCGGACCTGGACCGACATATGACCGCAAAGGGTTAACATACAAATGGCATTTTAAGCATAATAAATAGTTTTTAAAAATTCAAACAGGTTTTAAATATAGTGCAGAAAGAGCAAAGTGTTACGAAGCAGTATGTTCTCAAATAGAGCACCAGACATTATCAAATAAGTGGGGACTAGTTCACATGACCTTTTACCTCAACTAAACTCAAGTTTGTAGCCATTCTACCCCTACGACATAAATTAAACAATACTGAATTACCAATATTAGAACATGGTCAATGTGTAGCAGTGTTTTTTTTTTTTTGTTTGGTTTGTTTTGTTTTTTACCAGACCGTGCTGCATAATTAGAATAAATGGTCGCTCAGTTAAAAATCTGCAATGCAGGAACATTTCCACAACTTCATTTATTAACTGCTGTCGCTATAGAAGAGTGAGGTGTGGAATGCAAGAACTGCCACATGCACATTTCTTCCTTTCACCCAAGAGGCACCCGTGTATATCTTTCAAATTACACAGAGCCAAAAATAATATTTTACCAAGCACAGGGTCAGGAGGGGGCGTCAGGATACCTTCAAACTGTGGGAGAGGATATTCCTCCCATAGAGCTGCACTAGAAATATATACAGGTCACACTGAATCTGTATATGGGTTTCACTGAACCCAAGGTTTTAGTTCAAGGCTCCTGATGAACTCGAATGAAGGGATTAATTATTATATCATCTACATTCTGTGGCGGAGTGTCCCGCCCCTTTATGTTTGTCAGTGTTTTATGTTGTATGTAGTGTGGTAATGTTGGTGTTTATGTATAAAATACACGGGATATAAATATGGGTAAGAGCACAATAATCAACACACTTATATACAGCTATGGCAAAGGTTTTCTATCATCCTACAGAATTGATTAATATTATAAAAAAATATAAAGTGGAATGAAACCTGCTGAATAATGTTACGTTAACATATTGAATTACATAGCGCTTTGTAGTTTTCCATATATTTTAACAAAAAACTGACAAAATTGCAAAAATGACATTTTGATATCTAACATGAAATGCTGTAATATAGCTTCTGTTAGACTTTTGCAATATAATTTTGTAGTTTCTTTGATTACATGTTAAAAAGATATAAATTATGCTCGTGTAGTTTTTTCTTTTCTTCTTTTTTAATGATATTTCAATCCTAAAATTCTAGGCGATGCAAGATGTTGGCCAGAGCTGTTGTACAGAGCTGTGCTGTAGAGCGATATAGAGCTGTAGAGTGATAGAGCTGAACTGTAGTGACAGAGCTCTACTGAAAATCATTGCATACAGCAACATACAGAGCTGTACTGTAGTGACAGAGCTGTGCTGTAGAAAGATAGAGAGCTGTGCTGTAGAGCTGTACTGTAGTGACAGAGCTGTGCTACAGAGCTGTGCTGTAGAGGTAAAATGTGTGCTTGCCTTTACTTGTTCCAGCTATCCGCATTGGGATTACAGTGAAGTGTTAACCAGAAAAGCAGAAATCTTCAACTTCATGAGAATTCCCCTTTAAGGAACGTCATTACCAAGTTTCATCACTACTGGATTAGCAGTTCTCTGGATATACTGGTATTTAAAAATGTGAGAAAAGTGATTGTTTCTGCTTCTTCAGCGAGTCAGTCTTTAGTTGCAGACAGGACTTATAAAAGCTGCAAATAAAAAGAGACTTGGCTTCCTCACCCTCCTTTCACTCTGTAAAAGCCAACTGATGGAATATTTATGTTCCCCAATACTATTAACTGCTTGTCAGGACGCAGGGAGGGATAGGTGGCACAGCGGGTAAAATGCACAAGCACTGCATGTCTGGAGCCTTGGATTCTTGCTCAAGGCACTCTGGCACAACAAGTGTGGTACCAAGCAGTGTCAAAAAAACAAGCCAATGAAAAACAAAAAAGGTCACCATGATCCAGTGTAGATCCACAACATGCACAGCGTTCACAACTCTAGTCCTGCACCTTGTCCCAGGTGTCAGAACTCCCCTCAGCTAGGGGTGGTTTGTAGTTCCCATTTGATTCCCTAAACAGTAACACATTTTAATTTGAATATATTGGGAATGTCTGTAACCAATCAGAAAAGCCATCATATGAAATTACTGCAATACTGAAAATAAAATAAACTGGCCTGCAGTGTACATTTAACCCTATGTGAAAACCATGGCATACAGCAACATTTAAGGGTGATGAACTGCTCCTAATAGTAAACCTACATACTCAGGTGACACTTATTCATACTGACTTATAGTGTGATCAGTTCAGATTTAGCAAAGGGCCAGTTTGTTCAAATCCCCGTACTATATCAAGTTTATGTGATTTTTATATGGAGTGGGCTTCTGTGTCTAATAGTATGGGAACCTGATAATGACAATTAATACCGTTCATGTGGGACCGGATAGCGTCAGCAATGAGACGAGTGACCAGAATGATGCAGTTCAAGCACTCGTGTGCACTTATTTACAATTACAAATCACCAACAACACAAACACAGCACCGCACCGTACCTTCACCATCACTATTCTAAACTAACATCTGTGATATAAACCTGTGGCATAATTAATCTTGTAAATAATGTATTCAATTCACCACTCCAGCCACATTCCCCACATTTTTGCAGGGAGGAATTTAACACACACACCAGTGTACTGGTAGGGCTTTCACCCTGCTACTCTGCCACATCATGAAAAGAAAAACAGAAAAAAGTGAGATAAAAGGTTGTGACTGAGGGATGAACACTAACAATGGTAAAGATTAAGTCATTTCAAGTTTTGTTGTACATACTTAATCCTATTTTTGGTGTTCTGGGTTGTTATTCCAAAATATCTTCTTCTCTAAATCTGCCTTACCTGGCTTTGAGCTGCATTAAAACAAGACATTTAAGCTACTATACTAGAACTAGTTGTTAAATGTATGTTTTAATTTGTTTAGTTTTTCTTAACATATACTGAAAAGTAGAAGTCTAAAATAATATTTGTTAAGGAGAAAATTAGGAACAATAACAAGAAAATCGAACCTACAAGTTCCTATTAAGGCCTGTTGGGGTTGACTGCAATGCTTGTATTTTGTTTTCTGACAAAAGCCGAGAAGTTGATAGGGTTAAATGCAAATGAAGGCAGGCAATTTGGTTTGCAACTCCATTGTGCATTCTGGAGAGCCGGCGAGGAAGTCTGTGTGCATTCTGGAACACGCTCCATTATAGCTATAACCATTAGACCCCAGAGAAACACACACAAGATTCCAAAGCACATAAGCCAGGAGCCCATCGATAGCTTGGCAGCCAGCAGGATTAATATGGAAAATACCAGAGGGACCTGCTTAGTATTTCAATCCACCAACATTTAAAAAAAATGAATAGAGCGGTTTGAGTTCACTTCCTGTGTTACAGTTAGTAGGACCACTCCTGCACCTCAGTTGTTTTCTTTATTGCTGTTTCCATGTACCTGCTTAAAAGTGTTCATGTTTAAAATGAGCTGGTTCCAAATAGTACAAGATATAGATCTGGAACGAAAACAAAGGACTACAAAAAACACTAAATAAAAGTAATAATAAAGCATCTTTTAAACTGTACCTTTGGTCAATGTATTTCAAGACACAGCGTAGTGCATTAATCTTACGCTAAAATACAGTACACAGCACTCATACATGGCTAGGGTTATAGAGCTACAGTATTATAGGGAGCGGGTAGGCCCAAGCTTGCATGCGTAACAAGCTGCTGCTGGTCTGCAATAACCTCGACAGCAGCTGAGGGGAAGTCCCCGGGGTTCTCCTCAGCGTTCCTTTTCTCAGAAATAAATATGTTCTCATATTGAGCTCACCCAAAGGGCTGTTTTCATGGTGATAATGTCATTTGATGATAATTTTATAAAAAAAAAAAAAAAAGTTGTTCTACAGGACAGGATTTCTTAATGAAAATGATTTAATTCCTGACAAGCTTTGGGATATTTTGTAGATCAAAACTTTAATACAGTCAAAGAAACCCTTTTAAAATTCTGAACAGGTTGAAATGTGTTTGCTTTTATTTCAACCCTATAAACAGTTAAGGCTTAAGGCAACAAATTATGGTTAAATACTTATATAAGTACGCAGATCATCATATAATGGTTATTGGGAACCTTAATAACCGCTATACCATCTACGTGCCAGTGACTGGTGTGAATGATTTTAAAATTGACTAGATAGTTGTGCTAGACTATATATATATATATATATATATATATATATATATATATATATATATATATATATATATATATATATATATATATATATATATATATCTTTGCTTAAACCTTTATTAAATACTATATACTTACATATCTACTGTTAACTGATAAATTAATTACAAATGTGAAATAGTTTATATGATTTTACCAATCATTGCAAAATAACACATTTTACTCCTTTACCTTAAAATATATAGCATACAGCACTGCACAGTACTGTAATACCACAGATTGAGGTATTACAACTAGTGCATGTTCTATGAAAACAGTGCAGAAGCTGGCTGTTCTGATTACAGAGGTCTTCGGATAATCACGGTTTAGTTTTACTATACTCCAGGATTTTATTTTTGCATCAGCGGTACCTGCATTGATTTAAACTTCTAATTCTTACAATATGTATGAATGTAGATTTACTTTGCTTATAAGCCATGCTGCATAGCATCTGCAGACCGTATAATAAAACAGCTAAACTGACAATCGCCTCTGAAAAATATTCCTGTCTGCATCTCTCTGCTAGTTCAATTTCAAACCACAGGCTGACATTAAAATATATTTATTTGTATTTTCTGCAGCAGAAATAGATGTCTGTGTGCCTTAATTATATAGTAACATTCATCAGTAAGGACTCTTACCTTCGTTTGTGGTTGATTAAAACACACAGCAAAGCACCAGGAATAGATGTTAAAGGGGAAAAAAGAAATTGAGAAAATAGGCAAAAGATGTTAACAAGCAAGACGAGTCCCAGGTGCAGTAGTACCCTGAATGTTATCCATTTAATACCAACGCAGGTATTTAGCAATTGCAGTAATCCTTGCTTTAAGGGAACTTGTATAGTTCTGTCAGCTTCAATTTCACTGCCACCTCTGTATTCAGTATTGAGGCCACCATCTGCAGGCCCAAAGGTATCATCCAAGCCACACTTACATTTTCTCCTATACGAACGTGCTGTAACCTAAGCTATGAAAGCTCGGATGCAACATGATGCAATTCATTGCATTTGATTTGATTAACAATAAAAACAGTAAATTAGAACAGTTTAAAAGAAAACTAAAATAAATGACTCATCAGTGAAATTCTTTCAGCCTTGCCCCTTCAGTTGTAAGGCCACATTTTATTGGCCCTGAAGTGAGTATAGTTAACATACTCTTCCCTGTCATTAAATATAGCTCTCAAACATGCAGTTTGGAAAGAAACATGTTATTGTAAATGTCATATCTGGTACAACACAAAGTACAGGAAATCTCTGTTTGATAGCCATGCTCTCAGACAGTGTTGCACTTGCCAGTTCACCTGTAGGGTGTTCCCACCCTTTCAACAGCTTCCATGCTCCCAATAACCAACCAACTGCTTCCCTTACTGACCGACATATTTTCAGCCAGTAATATGCTTTGACCCAGAAGACATCACTGAGGTGCAGACCCAGGAAGTACACGTGTAACAGTTTTCATGAGAGTAAGGAATGGAAACTAAGAACTTTCTTTAACCTAAAGTAATGAAAGATATCATGTTTATAAAGAAAATGCATATTAGCTATAATGTGTTTCTTCTAAAACTGCACATTTGAGCTCTATGGTGTAAAGCTGATAGAAATGCAAAATAGGTATGATTTACAGAATGAGTTTGTTAGCTACAACCAGCTTAATAGCAAGGTTTCTCTGTACTCTGCAAGCAAACACATTCTACAGTCAATTGATAGCACCTTGTGGCACCAGAAGGAATTCCTGACTACTGTGACTAATTTTATGACACAGATAATATACAGAATTTGGCCAAATCTTGTTGGCAGCTGAAGTAAGTTTCCAGTCCCGAGGACAAAGATTCCAGCATTCGCTCTAAATTACCAGTAGCTGAAACGGCTCTTGTGTCGATCCACACAAGCAATCGGCCTTGAAAATACTGCCAGTTAAAGAAGCGTGACAGGGAAAACAAAACTCAAAGAGCATTGAGCAGAATTTGAATTGGAAATATTATCTGAAATCTTTATATACAGATAAACGTGGCTCAAGATTAGAACAAGCCGTCCTTTGTAGAAAAGCAATTCCCCCAAATCTGAAACAAAACGTATCTTTGTTACTGAAAAAGATCTCCTACTGTACATAAACTTTCCCCACAAAAAAAAAAAAAAACATATTCTGTAATAGCCTTTTTAATCAGTAATCATTCTATATAATTGCTAGCAGGGAGTGGGTACAGTAAAACCCAATGAATTATGACCTGGTGATATTTCGGGCACATTTATCACATCAACCATAAAAACTCAGGTTAGTTAATACAAAATGAGGGCCATCAGGATAATTGAAAAGGAGATCACATGACCTAAAGTACACATCTACAGCAGTGGCCCTCAAATACTGTACAAATGTGAAATACAATACAAATCACTGGTGTTTTTTTTTTTTTTTCTTTTCTCTTATTAGCACTAGTAATACTGCCACTGTCCAACTTTTCTTCTGGCAAAGATTTTCTGGTTCTGGTTATTTTTACTTCAATCTGGAATAAGCAGATATCCCAAAGATGACAAACGATTCTCTGCACAATGCAAATATCAGTAATAATTAAAGCAGGACTAAGTACAGCTATAGAGTGGTGTTATGTAATAATGCAAGCAGGGTTAATGTACAGCCACAGTAGATCATTAAAAATCAACCCTATTCAGGAGTGAGAATTTTAAAGCACTTGTTGAGATTCTATTAAAGTAATTGTAGCTAACATAATAATTCCATAAATCATACCTGTTTTGCACTTTCATTTGATACATTTATTTTAAATGTGCACTTTTTAAATACTGTAAACACATGTACTAGGTACTACTTTATGTGAAAGGAAGGTCTCAGTTTATATGCCTAATTCTCCTAATTCTTTTTGCCTCAACAGAGTCTTTTGGGTTAAAGTATTTTACTGGCTGTAAGCATGTCAGTCAACAAGGGAAGCAGCTGGTTGGTTTATGACTGGACAGAAGCCATTGAAGGGGAGGGGCTGATTTAACACTCCAAGTGAATTGACCAAACAAGTGTAACACTAACTGAAAGAATGACTTGCAAACAGATGTTTTTATCCAAGTGTAGTACCGAAAAAATCCAAACATGAACGATCAAAATTAAGAAAGCAAAAATAGTTGAGTGTGCTTTCAGCACTGCATTTGTTCTTCTGTGTAGATATTGCGATAGCCCCTAACGAATTCACTCCAATGGGAAAACGGGCAAATGTGTGTCTTTTCGTTCACAGTATAATCGTAAATCTTGAAAAACTACTCGCTTCTAAATCTTTTTTAGTAATTTTTGTATTACTTTAGTATAAATACATGTTAATTTGGATTCATATGTTGTTTTTTTCTGACTATGTGAACGAAAAGACACACATTTGCCCATTTTCCCATTGGAAATAGTAATACTTTGAAAAATCACTGTCCTGGTCAAAAAAGCAAAGTTTGTGGGGAATAATAGCCATTGTCTATACTTTTGAGGCATAAGCAATTACGAAGCAATTAAAAAAAGCATGGTAAACAATGGTAAACTGTGATAAATGCACAGTATAAGAATGGGAAATCATGGGGAAAACTGTAAAATTCAAAGACATATTTCATCACAAACTAATAACTGAAAAAGTGATTGTTAGGAATAACTCAAACCAATCACTACAATCCCCAGGTGCTCCTGTTTCTAATCATCGTGTCAAGTGATGAGAGAACTCTACCCTGGGGATCAGCAACAGCCTTGTCATTTGGAGCCTGTTTTTTACATTTCATTAATGTTTGTTGTTTTGGTTTTTTTTTTTGTTTTCTTTTCTTTAATCTGTACTCAGTAAAACTGGGCCTCAGTTGTCAAATAAGATGAAACACTGAAAATAAGTGGAATTCCATTTGAGCACACAACACAAAACAGCAAAAATCACTTCCAGAAACTTCAGAAAAAAGCAAAGAAATTAAATGAAATTAAAACATACAATAGTGCAATGAGTCACTAAAACACTGCTTTCTGAAATTAATTTTAGTCAACATGCTCTAGCAATTAGTGAAATTCATACTGCACATCTACTAATTGTGTGCCACAGCTTTGCAGTTTTCCCAGGCACTGTGCATTTACCACAGTTTGGCATTGTTTACCAAGGTTTTTAGTATACTTTATCATACCACTGTGCACTTCACAATGCTTAGATATTGTTTTATTACAATTTCCCATGCTTGTATTATGGTCAACTTTTCTAACAGGTGTTTGTGAGATTGCATGCAGCCCAAGTCTAATGTGAATATCTGGTTGTTAAACACAAGAGAATCATAGAATGCAGCTAATATCCAAACATGTTCAGCCTCTCAGTTTGAAGACAGTCGTCTGCAGAGACAACACTTTTAAAGAAATACTTTGGGGTGTAGATTTGAGCAATTTATTTACTGTAACGACAAGCCACAGCTGGGTTTTTTAGAGCATTTTACAGCACTCGGGGGTCATCCTGGATTGCATGAGCCACTCATGTCGTTATCCTGGGATTACACCTAAAAATAAATGGCTGATGCAATCCAGAATGATGTAAAATGTTCTAATGTCAGTTAAGTAAATCAACCCCTCAGTTGCTCGGGTTTTACCTTTTGGAATAATGTAAAGGCTGTTAAAGCTAAGAACATGTCTGCTTGGCCTTTGTAAAGCACTCCACTGCAGTTCAAAGGGGATCACATTTTAGTGTAAAATGTAACACGACGGGGAACCAAGTGGTGCAGCAGGCTCATTCATGTGACTCCTATACATTTCACATTTAGAAGCCTGGGTTCAACTCTAGCTCAGGTGAGAAGTAATCTCAGTTTATTCCACCACAATGATCAGTCTGCTTGGGAGAGGCCCAGTGAATGGCAGACAGGCAAGGGGTGTTTAGGGCAGGATTGAGGGGCGTTCACCACTACAGGAGGTTCTAATGGCTCCTGCCTGCCTGTAGCCAATGCCATTGTTCCCTACAATAAAAATTAAATAGTAACAAAATATGTAACATGATTGTGGAACACTGCAGCTTTAATTGAGAAGTTGTTAAAAACATACCACATACTGCTTTACTGTGAAGAGGTACTGCTCTTACAGTATAATAAGAAGGAGCGACGCAGTCTGCGGTCCCTCTGCGAGATCTGGTGCCACAGTGTCCGCACAATAAATGTTACAGCCCTGACGGGAAACAAACAGGCCAAGCTTCTTGAGCTCTTGCCCATTTGGCTTCAGTTGGCAGACAGTTTGTTTAAGGAAAAACAAAAAACAAAAAAAAACAAGCCTGTCCATGGTATGCAAAGAAAACAGATTAATCTAATAAGGAGTAACAAGCAGGCAGTTGATAAAACTGGGTAAACTTGTAACTTGTAAATTTTGCGTAATTCCTCCAGATGACTCCGTAACCTATAAATGCTCAGTAATTGCTGCTGGTGAGGTTACAGCATAATGAATCCCCCCCCATACAGTAAAGTGTACTAAATAGCTAAGGAAATAAAGCTAACGTCTAGCTGGCTCAAAGCCAAACTCATTTGTAACAGTGGGTGAATCCAACAGGGTAGATGCAGCAAGTTTACTAAAATGACATGACCCTCTCTGTCTCAAGAGTAATGCACTGTAGAGTAAAAAGGGAAACGCAAAGAAGCCAAATAAACAAACCTAGATCTAATCACAATAAAAACATGACAAAATATTAAGTTGCACCCTTAGACAGATGCTGTACATTCAGGTAGTCTGCTATACTTGTAATTCCCATTGACAGGTCAGGATGGGTCTAGGGCGTCAGTCACAGTTCATTCATTAGAGGAAGCCGCTGTCCACCCCTTCAAGCCCATTAACCAACCGGCTGCGTCACTGAATGACTGACATGATTTCAGCCAGTAACATGCTTTGACCCCAAAGGCTTGCAGAGGTGTAACCTAGGAAGTGGAAGACTACCTGAAAGTAAGAGCCCTTCAAAGGAACACTCATCTTCTCAGAATTGAACTGCTCTTCCTTGAAACTATAAATGTTTTTATAATTTTAAAATCTGCTTCAAAATAAGAAGTACTTGAAAGTATTTGAAGTTAGAATACCAAAATCTGAAGGGACAGGAAAAGCAAAGCTCTAAACTTAATGAGTCACAAGAAATACAATTACAACTTATGCATTTTTATTTCAAAACTAACTAGTGATACTTTCTTCTTGCAGTCAAAGGAAGACTAAATATACTAGAATATGCAAAGAAATCACAATGAAGCACATTTAGAAACACACACCCACCAGGTGAGCTCTGATATCTCGTTGGAGCCATTACATTTGAAAAGACCTAATTTATTTAAGACATCCCCTTTGAAACCAGAGTGAATGTGAAGTCTGTGAAAGGGAGCTGTAAAGGGGTGTTAGCTGGCAGGCAGCGTAAAACCAGCTCCACTGAGAGAAAAGATTCAGTCACCATTTCACAAAGCAAACGTGAGGCCCCTGTCCTAAATCAACACTTTAAAGAACACAGTTTTGTGCGTAATAATAAAAAGGTTGACTGAGCTGGCTGGGGCAACTTCCATTCCAAAAAATCTGAATGTTCCCATCTGTAAAAGGTACTACCGGATTATCAGCACTCCAAATCTCTTAAAAGTGAAGTAACACGATACGGTCATTTTGAAATGATCACACCAAGAAAAACATCTCTACCCAATTAATGACAAAGTGTTCACCGATTGCAGCAGGACCTTTTCTGCTCTGAGTAAATGCTCAGACCTCAGATAAGGTTACCAGGCTCTGTTTGGACAGATGTCTCAAGTGACCTTTAAACCTTGAACCATATCCCAATTATTGCCATTGCACTCGCTCAAGACCCCAGCTTCCTTCCAGAGCAAGCAATACTGGAAACTGTGGTGTGGAACCTGTGTGGGATCACTGGGTTATTGTGAATGTGTGAAACTCACCTAGTGTTTCATGCTGAGAGATTTGTCTTGACTAAGGGATCTAATTTAAAAGCACAGAATCTTTTTTTTTTTTTTTTTTTTTTTTAATATATATTCCTAGTGTTTCAGATGGTACTACTTAACCCAGTAGACTATTCTGTGCATTTAGAATCTTTCACCAAAACATCATGTCTGGGCAAAGTTTTAATTAAGATCGGAAAAGCACTGCACTGCAATGCACCCTTATTTTCCCAAACTCTCCTGCTCATTTGCAATGCCCTTCATCACACAGATCACGAGTACCTCAACCTACTGACCCGCTGAGGTCCTCTGATTCTGGCCTGCTTGTTATCCCCAAGTAAAAGTGCACCACAGTTGGAGAACATTCGCATAGCTTCATGACTCCGACTCTCAAACTCTCTCCCAGCTTTGGTGCGTGATGCTTCCGTCGCTCGCTTTAAATCAACTCTCAAGACCCACTTGTTCTCTCTTGTTTTACATGCTCTTTAAGCCTGATATCTGTTATTAGCTGTTGTGTCGTTGCTACTTTTTCTTTCTTTCTCGCATCCACAATTCTTTTTACATCCTAGCCTTGTATTTCATGTATTATGCTTTTTTTTTTTTTTTTTTATTGTATCTTGTAAAAGCGCTTTGTGATGGTGTTTTGCAATGAAATGTTTTGCAACAGAAGCAAAGACACCAGTGCAAGCTCTCCCTAGGACTGCACTACTTCCACATGCTGTACAGGTATACAAATACAAAATACATTGCTAACAGAAGAGTTCCCTTAGCTAAAAGCAAATCTAAAAGTTAAATAAACACATCTTAAAACTTGTGCCCTCGCGCCCCTGCCCTGCACATGTACTTTGAAATGTCCCTGGTTGCCTGTTTCGTGCTTAAAGTATGTACCACTATCACAAAAGGGGGGTGAAATTAGAATTCAAATAAACAAATATAGCCACAACCCTCACCAGGAGAAGAGGATTGATAATGGATGGATGGATAAACAGCTATATTAATGCAATTTACATAATGAGACTACAATTAAAATTTAAAGCTGAATTTCAGGCAATACGATTTAAAAAAAACAAAACAATTTTATGTATTTTGTTCGTTCAACTGCTAGATATATTCCACCCCCCTCCCTGCTGTTGATAAAATAAAACATTCCACTTCTGCACATGTACAGTGAAAACTCAACAGAGTAGAACAGTCAAAATGGAGCCGTTTCTGAAACTGCAACGAAAGGAGCCTGAGCAAGAAAACGAATGCAGTGATGCTTACACGAGTACCAGTGCCAAAAGTACCACCTGTGCAAACGAGCAGCCATCCTCAGTGAAGGTACCAAAATCAAAATCTCAAATACGATGCCGAGTACATTCAGTTCGGGTTTTCTTGCACTACAAAGACAAACGGCCTTGATTACCCACAATGTATGATGTGCTGCGAAATCCTGTCTAATGAATGCCTCAAGCCATCAAAGCTGAAAAGGCATTTACAACAAAAACACCCAAATGAAGCTGGGAAATCTATTGATTTTTTTTTTTTAAAAGAAAGGAATCCCACATTTTAAAACAAGTGAGTACTTTTATGCAGCATGTTACTCTTCCAGAGAGGGCCTTAAAAGGCGTCTTTTCTGGCCTCATACCATGCTGCTTGCACAAAAAAAAAATGCATACAATTGGGGAAGAGTTCATTTTGCCAGCGACTGTTGATACTGCTCGTGAAATACTGGGTGTGGAAGCAGCCAAAAAATTGAAGTAGCGCCACTGTCAAACAACACTGTGCCGAAGGATATGTGAAATGGCAGAAGATGTTCAGAATTCTGCTCAACTTTTGGATAGGTTGCATGCTAACCCGTACTTTGCCTTGCAGTTAGATGAAAGTACAGATTGCAAATGCTGCACAGCTACTCATATATGTTAGGTTTATAGAAGGGGGGGGGATTTGTCGAAGAATTCCTTTTCTGTAAAGATTTACCAGGGAGAACTGGTGATGAAATACTCAGAGTGCTAGATAGAAATATCCAAGAAAATTCAATAGACTGGTCTCGATGTGTGGGAGTGTGCACTAACGGTGCGGCTGCTATGACAGGAAAACGTAATGGTGTTGTAGCTTTTAAAAAGACAAAATTTCCAAATGCCGTTGCAAGTCTCTAAATGACCTTGCATGCTTCACCGAGAAGCACTTGTTGCCAAACCTATGGATGATGAGTTTAACCAGCTGCTGAAGTGATAAAAATAATGATTGCTTCTCTTTGTAGTGAAATGGGTGCAAGCCACGAGCACTTACTGCTCCACTCTACGCTGGTTGTCAAAGGGAGGTAGTCATGCAACAAGTGTTTGAACTTCGACATGAGCTGAAACAGTTCTTATCAACAGAGAATAGACAACTCACAAGTTGTTTTGAAAATCCTACATGGATTCTGAAACTAGTGTACTTGTTGGATATACAGTACTGTGCAAAAGTTTTAGGCAGGTGTGAAAAAATTCTGTAAAGTAAGAATACTTTCAAAAATAGACATGTTAATAGATTATATTTGTCAATTAACTAAATGCAAAATGAGTGAACAGAAGAAAAATCTACATCAAATCAATATTTGGTGTGACCACCCTTTGCCTTCAAAACAGCATCAGTTCTTCTAGGTACACTGGCACAAAGTCAGGGATTTAGCAGGCATATAGTCAGGTGTATGATTAAACAATTATACCAAACAGGTGCTAATGACCATCAGTTCAATATGTAGGTTGAAACACAATCATTAACTGAAACAGAAATAGCTGTATAAAAGGAATAAAACTGGGTGAGGAACAGCCAAACTCAGCTAACAAGGTGAGGTTGCTGAAGACAGTTTACTGTCAAAAAAGTCATACACCATGGCAAGACTGAGCACAGCAACACAAGGTAAAGTTATACTGCATCAGCAAGGTCTCTCCCAGGCAGAAATTTCAAGGCAGACAGGGGTTTCCAGATGTGCTGTCCAAGCTCTTTTGAAGAAGCACAAAGAAACAGGCAACGTTGAGGACTGTAGACGCAGTGGTCGGCCAAGGAAACTTACTGCAGATGAAAGACACATCATGCTTACTTCCCTTCGCAATCGGAAGATGTCCAGCAATGCCATCAGCTCAGAATTGGCAGAAAACAGTGGGACCCTGGTACACCCATCTACTGTCCAGAGAAGTCTGGTCAGAAGTGGCCTTCATGGAAGATTGCGGCCAAAAAGCCATACCTCCGACATGGAAACAAGGCCAAGCGACTCAACTATGCACGAAAACACAGGAACTGGGGTGCAGAAAAATGGCAGGAGGTGCTCTGGACTGATGAGTCAAAATGTGAAATATTTGGCTGCAGCAGAAGGCAGTTTGTTGGCCGAAGGGCTGGACAGTGGTACACGAATGAATGTCTGCCGGCAACAGTGAACCATGGTGGACGTTCCCTGCAAGTTTGGGGCTGCATTTCTGCAAATGGAGTTGGGGATTTGTTCAGAATTAATGGTCTCCTCAATGCTGAGACGTACAGGCAGATACTTATCCATCATGCAATACCATCAGGGAGGCATCTGACTGGCCCCAAATTTATTCTGCAGCATGACAACGACCCCAAACATACAGCGAAAGTCATTAAGAACTATCTTCAGCGTAAAGAAGAACAAGGAGTCCTGGAAGTGATGGTATGGCCCCCACAGAGCCCTGATCTCAACATCATCGAGTCTGTCTGGGACTACATGAAGAGAGAGAAGCAACTGAGGCTGCCTAAATCCACAGAAGAACTGTGGTTAGTTCTCCAAGATGTTTGGGCCAACCTACCTGCAGAGTTCCTTCAAAAACTGTGTGCAAGTGTACCTAGTAGAATTGATGCTGCTTTAAAGGCAAAGGGTGGTCACATCAAATATGGATTTGATGTAGATTTTCCTTCTGTTCACTCACTTTGCATTCAGATAATTGATAAATATAATCTATTAACATGTCTATTTTTGATAGCATTCTACTTTACAGCACTTTTTCACACCTGCCTAAAACTTTTGCACAGTTAAATGCTCTGAATCAAAGAATCCAAGGCTGTGACGTAAATGTATTAAATATGAAGACAAAGTTAAGAGCATTCACTAAAAAATTGCTATCTGGGAAAATAAAATTAATTTAGGAGTGACAGAAATGTTTCCACTTTTACATGAAGAACTTCAATCTTTCAGCATGACCACTAGCAGCATCGTGCCACTCATCATCTCTCATTTGATTAATCTGCAACAGTACTTTAGTGAATACTTTCCAGAGCTCGAAAACAAACATTTGAATTGGTTCCGAAATCCTTTTGATTCTGAAATCGATACAAACCTGGACCTGAAATCCTAAATTGATTGAACTGTCAAACTATGGGACTTTAAAGACGAAATTCTCTGCTGTTCCGCTTCCACAGATGAGTACCCTGTTAGCGAAAAAGCTTTAAGAACTATTTTAACCTTCGCTACAACATATGTGTGAGACTGGGTTTTCACACTGACAGCACTGAAGGCAAAGCACAGAGCACGTCTGCATGTGGACAGTGACATGTAAATATCATTGATTGGAATGAAACTGCACTTTAATGAGCTGTGCAGGAATTATCAAGCGCACCCATCCCATTAGGCATGCAGATCCCAGAGTACTTTGTAAGTAGTATTATTTACTTAAATGTATTTTTATCCTCGTACCTTTTTGTTTTATCATTTAATTTGTTGTTTGCAATGAGTAAGGTGATCTGCTCGGCATCTACAAGAAAAAATGTTGGCACCACTACTGGTCTGTCTTTATGCTACCATATGTCTCTTTTTCTCACGCAGTGACATAATGAGTGGCAAAGTGTTTGTAGTGATGTTGTTACCCTTGCAATGTATATGTAGTACATTATATTTAAGTTTAAAAAAAAAAAAAAGTAAGCTGCAATGGTTAAAAGGTGTCTACAGCTAAATTAATGATAAAAGATAGTTAGTCTGGTAGTAACTAAATAATAATAATAATAGTATAGATTCATTGGGTGGGGGGCCTCAGCCAGGATTCGGAATGTTGTGGGGGGTCTTGAGCTGAGAAAGTTTGGGAACCCCTGGCCTAGACAATTAACACAATAGATCATGGTCCTATACAGATGCTCAGAATGAGCTGGAGGGGTTAGTGACACCTGTGTGCAGTCAACAATTGCGACTGTTTAAAACATGCTTCCAAAAGTACTTAACAAACTGAAGCAATTGTAAGCAAGTTGCCCGAAGCTTTAATATGCCTAATTAGAATATTTTGTATCCCTCATTTGCACCCCTCCACCCTGTTTTTGCGAATTTCTGCAGGAACACCCAGAATTGCATATTAACTTAAGGCTAAAGCGCAATAAGATTGGCTCTTACTGATGCCAGTGTAAAGGACATCATCTGCAGACCTAAAAGGTTAATCACATACAATTTGTGTGCATTGTAGCACTGTAATTTGATACCAAATGTGAAAATCAATGTAAAATATTTTAAATAAACACAATAGTATATAAAAAAAGATGTAAATATAAAAAGATGACAATACTTAAAATCAGGTCTGCTTTTACTCAGAAAACAGTTTAAAAACTGAAAAATAACAATTTTTCACAGGTTTAAATGTTTAACTAGTTAAATGATACAGCAGATATTTTAAGAACTCTCTTTTACGGTCTTTTAAAAAATATGAACAACACACTAAAATACAGGGTTTTACAAAATACAGGGCTTGAATATATTAAACAAAATGAGCTTAAACAAATGCTCCTGAACAAACAGTCCTTAATGTTTTGTGAATAGGGCCCATGGGGTGTATGTTAATGATTTTAATGATCTAAAACAGTGACAGATCATTTATAACTTCATTGTATTGCTGTTGGTGATTTCCCCCAAGACTCATGTATTGACCTTTTTAAAACATTACCACGTAAGAATACAGTGAAATGAGGTATAATGTAAAATCAGGTTTAGAAATGTGAGGGTGTCAGTATTTCAGTATACCGGTACATACTGTGTACACACAGGTAGAAGCAGGGACGGTATTTCTATATACCGGTACATACTGTATACACACAGGTAGAAGCAGGGACGGTATTTCTATATACCGGTACATACTGTATACACACAGGTAGAAGCAGGGACAGTATTTCTATATACCGGTACATACTGTATACACACAGGTAGAAGCAGGGACAGTATTTCTATAAACCGGTACACACTGTATACACACAGGTAGCATGGACAGGCCTGTATATCGCAGCTCACAGACAGACGGAGTAACAAGGAGGGAAGCTTGAGAGAAGAGATGAGGAATGATGCAGGATTGGTACATAGTGCCTTTAAAGCCTTTGAAACCACTTCCAATAGCAACTGTGTTTTGCTACTGCTTTGTTGTGAAGATGTTATGGACCCTTTCCTGTTTGCTTTTGTTTATTAACTGCAATGTAGAAGTTTAAACCACAGCACTGCTTCTGGCACCTAATCTCTTCCTGTGCTGTAAGTCACATGGTCTGGTTGCTGCTGGACTATTTGGACAGGCACTCCAATGTGTTCAAACTACTTCCTGTGCAGTATTGAAGAAGCAGCTTTCAATCTATAGTGCTGTCATTTGAAAAATGACATATAGGAGGCAGTGTGGTCCAGTGGTTAAAGTCGAGGGTTTGTAACTAGAAGGTCATCGGTTCAAATCCCACCCCTGCCACTGACTGACTCACTGTGTGACCCTGAGCAAGTCAATTAACCTCCTTGTGCTCCATCCTGCGGATGAGATGTTAAATCAGTGTCCTATTGTAAGCTACTCTGCATATAATGCACAGTTCACAGCCTAGCTCTGTAAATCGCTTTGTGATGGTGGTCCACTATGAAAGGTGCTACATAAAAATAAAGATATTATTATTTATTATTAACCGATTTGACAGCCTTGGCTAAGACTCAAATAAATAAACAAAAGTGAAACAAGCTATTGTATAAATAAAAATATAAACCATGATAAAGTTTGATGTTAAGGAAGGAAGGAATTATGAAGTAAAAAGCAGCAACGCATGCAGTACACTGTACCTGCGATTCAGAGCATTCCGAGGGGGTGTCCTTATGTATGGCCGTCTGATATTTGGCGTACAGTGCAGCAGACTGGCTGTATGTTGCAGTGAATTCGGGATCATCAAAGCAGACAGGCACTAACCTCACCTTTAGATCAGCAGAAGATTCAACAATGTTTGAGAAGATTAGGATGATAATGCAAAAGAACCTTAGCACATTAGCTACTTACAAACACTCGGGTTTCAGTCAATACAGGGCTGGCATAAAGGTGCTTGGGGTATATCATTTACACCACGCAACTTTATACTAGTCGTGCACTAGAGGACACTGAAGGTGAGGCTAGAGCAATGTCTCCCCATTCACCTCAAAGCCAAGCTCTACCAGTATGCCATTCCAGGAGCGAATAGAAAACAAGAGACACCCTGGCTAACCATTAAAGACAAGTGCAATGCACAAAGCATATCAGTGCTGTTGCAGTACCTTTACTGAACAATAGCTCACAAATGCAAATGACTGTCTGGGATTTCTACTGGTTCCTACAAATTGCTTCAATGGTTAATACAAAGTGCAGTACACTGAAATGTACAGCTTTATGGTATTGTCTGTGCCAGATACACAAAATAAATTCCATGTAGGATTTCAATCAAAGCCAAACTAATATTCAGAAACCATGCAGTTTAACTCCACTTTGCTTAAACAACGCTCCTCCATTTGTGAGCAACACAAACTAAAATTGGCCATTCACGTAAAAGGAAAGCACATTTGAAGGAAGAAAATTAAGTCGAGTAAACTAATACTTGTCTAGTGCCTTCTTTAGTGTAACTACTGTCAGGACCCCTGTCTATGGTATTTTGTGTGTTTAAACAGGTTCCTATTACTACTTCAAAAGGTTTGGGGAGCAAGTTTGGACAATTCATTTTGTACAATGAAGGCTGAGTGTTTCAAAATAAATTATCCCAACATCCCGTATTTAAACAATGTGGCTTTAGACAGTGAAATGTCTGTTCACTTGCCTTTGTTACTAAACACACAAAATATCTTACACGTAGCAGATTAAGTCTTCTGAAAATGTACTCAGCATAAAAAGTGTCCTTTTAATTAATGTTGTGCCAGGTTTAGTTTGAAAGGTTTGGGGAATGACTACCCAAGGTAAATTAAACCAGTTTTGTAATTGCGGCACCTGCTGTAACTCATTACATTGCTGCGTTGAACTTGCAGGATGATAATTAACTGTTAATTCCCCTCCACCCAAGCCCCTGAAAATAACCCTGCCATTCCCCTCCACCCAACCCCCTGAAAATAGCCATGCCATTCCCCTCCAACCCACCCCCTAAAAATAACCCTGTCATTCCCGTCTACCCCCTTGAATATAACCCTGCCATTCCCCTCAACCCACCCCAGTGAAAATAACCCTGCCATTCCTCTCCACCCCACCCCCTGAAAATAACCCTGCCATTCCTCTCCACCCCACCCCCTGAAAATAACCCTGCCATTCCTCTCCACCCCACCCCCTGAAAATAACCCTGCCATTCCTCTCCACCCCACCACCATGAAAATAACCCTGCCATAACGTCCAGCCCCTTGAAAATAACCTGGGCCCGACACTCCAGCGAGCAGGGTGTAGGATGAAGGGGAGATGGAGATGGAGGGGTAGGGGGTGTCTGACCTGGCTCTCGGATGGTTTGTCAGGCGGGTCCTTGTGGACAGTCATCTGGTATCGTTTATAGACCTGGTAAGACTCGTGGAAAGTGGCTTTGAACTGGGAGCTTGGTGGAGACGACCGTACTAGCCTCACCTTCAGGAGAAGTTAAGATAAAGACCGTTGTGTTACAGTCATCAATGTTATGTAACAATACTGTATTGCAGGCTAGAGGGGTTAATTGTTAAAGATGAATCAATTAAATGTGAGAGGTCAACCGATTAAAAAAAAATATCTTAAAAGAGTTTGAATAAAATATCTTGAAAAAAACCCTACCTCTACATTATATTGTATGTTTAAACATATGTACTACTCTTTTTTTTCAAAGGCCTGGTGGTGGTACTCTCTCTAACCCATGCTAAAAGTACTATCTAGGTGTTTATTGTAAAATATAAATCAGAATACAATAAACACAAGCAGCACTCGCATGTGTGTGTTCCTCTTGGAGCTGATGGTACCCATACCCCTCTGCTGCTGCAGGTAGTATCAGACGGGTGGTTGTTTAATTCATTAGAGTGAAAGGGTGGCCAGAAAGCTTCAAGCTTACAGGTAAAACTACCTTAGCGGGTGTAAACAAACTGGCAAGCAAACCTTATATGCATCTGTTTCATCAGAAACAAACTGGTTTCTGATGAAACAGAAGCATATAAGGCTACTCTAGTAACAGTGCTTCCCAGCTCTTATTTTACTGCATGCATGAGGCAGTCTAAAACAAACAATGCGATGTAATAATGTGTGATTCATTAGTCAAGTAATCTAATCAAATTGAACGATTAAACCCCCTAGTGCAAAACAGTTTTAAAATGCTTCTCAAAACACTTGTCCCATTATTGTAGAATGGTTCACCAAAATCAACACTAGTTACAGCTGGCCAAATGTCAGTTAACTGGTTTATTGTTTTGAATGGAGTTCTCTTTCCTAGATCTCTACACAGGGCTGTAATGAGAAGATTTGAAACAGTACATGTTTTAATGTTTCATTATAATAAACTCAAGTACCTGATACAACTTGTTACTTTTATAAGAATTATTATTAACAACTAATACATAATTTCTGGAGACTTTCTGGAAAAACCTTTTGGTCTCACAGATATCCATCCCTGAAATGCATTATTATTATTATTATTATTAATGCAATTTTAAATGTCACTACATTGTATGAGGTAAATACTTACACAAATAAGAATAATCATCATCCTGTTTCATATACAGTATATCCATCCTTGCAGTAAAAATGTATTTCCAGACCAGTGTTTTGCTATAAATGCATTTCCAGAGCAGTGTTTTGTTATAAATACATTTCCAGAGCAGTGTTTTGTTATAGCTCTGGTGTTTGAATCTGGGCGTGTGAAGAGTGCTGTCATGCTGCCCCTTGGTGGTTTTACATGCATACTACACGGAAACTACATTAAAAACACCATCACAATGACAGTGAGTAATACCAATAATTAAACTCTGATGTCATTTCTATTTCAAACAAATCAGAACTAGTTTCCTCTAACTTTACACTAGTATGTATAGTTTTAAAACAGTATTTGTAACTTACGTCTCACTAAAACAACATGTGTTTGGTGTCTTTCCTATTTTCATTGAATATCTGTGTTTTCTGTGTAGAGGTGGATCTGATGATGTACACTACACCTCAAACCAGTGGTCCTCAAAGTAATTTTGGCACCGGCATAAGGCAACAGCATTACTAGGCTGTTTGCGGGCACGCTGACTATTGCTTAGGTTCTTATCTTACACACTGCCTTCTCGACAAATATACTTTTTTTTTTTTTTAAATAGTTTTAGTGAGGTTATTCTTTAAATAGCTTACATAAATACGCAATGCAAATATTTTTAAATCGCATGTTTACACAGATAACCATGAATAAACAGAAATAAAAGAGGATAGATAGCATCTTCATTGTTTCAATTTGGCAAATTTGTCAACACTACTCTGTTTTAAAGATTGCTCATCTCCAGTACAATTATTTATAGAAAGTGGATTCGTAACTAAATATACTACGGTGTTTCCCTCCCTCCCTTTTTCCCTAAAAAAATATAGGCGATAGGAAATTTAATTCTAAATACTGAAATGTATTATTTTTCTCAGTAACAGTCGGCGAAATTCAGTGCTTACTAACATATTAACACCAAGCCTCTGCTCACAAATGACTGGACAGCTGTCAGATCTTTCACTTTCCCTTTGGCTACTCACTCGCCTTCAATTTTTATACAGAATACCGTGAACGGTCTCTGCTTGCATATGATCGGACAGCTGCGTAAAACTTGGCAGATATTTCACTCTCCTACTGGTTAAACTTACTGTTAGTACCTGCACCTGAAAGACACACAGTTTGTGCCCACCCACCTAACTTATGACTGGGCTACCACAGAGACAATGCAGATATTCAATTTATTGATCGTATCGCAGAAGCCATTCATGGAAAAAAAAAATAAATGTTGCGTACGTACAAGCACAACATACGCGAGCAGCACTTTAAACAGACTGCTGTAGCGCTTTTGTTGTTCGCGACCCATAATTTAAGAACAGCTGCCGCGGGCATGATGGCCTGGCTTCGCGGGCACGAATTTGCCCCCGGGTTCCACTTTGAGGACCACTGCCTTAAACTGTGTGTATGGTTTCACTAAATACTTTAGATTAAAAATCTTCGCCACTGTCAAAACTAAACAATTGAAAATGTATTTGAGCAAATATTTGAACATTCACACAAACATGGCTTTAAATCTATTCCATGACAAAAATGACCATGCTTGTTCATATAACAATTTATAAATGGCTCAAGATAAAGGATCAAGATATTGTGCAAAGGACACCAAAGCATTAATCTGAAGTCTGAAACTAGTAAGTGTTCCTCTCCTATCTTAAATAGTTAATTTAGATTTTGTTTATTTATGTAATATGGTACTAATTATACTTTTGTTATGCAGTTAATTCACAATTAAGGAACATTGGAACATCCATTTAAATTTTGAAATAATATTTGAACATGAAAAATCTATATCTGTCCCAGCACTAGAAAATATACTATCTTCTAAACTAATCCATTTGCCTGAGTTGTTGTTAAAATGACAAGTGCTAGATTCTCAAAGCTCTTTACTCCAAATTATCCTTAACGCATTGTTTCAGAAAGTTAAAACTCACCCACTAAAGCCAACAAACGAGAAATAATCAACTCAGACACGGGCTTGTATTCAGTCTGTAGCGTTTTTTTAAATGTATTTTAGAATTGTAATTTTTTTTTTTAATCCTCTTGAGAACAAACTGTACTAATGACAATTTGGAGTAAACACCATTGAGAATCCAGCCCTATTGTGTTTTCTGAATCCCTAACACAGATAAGGATGCTTGCTGTACCTCCAGTTTATACACTGCATCGGCAGGTAAGGACTCTGCTATTAACTCCTCAATGGTTTTGGACGGAGGTGAGGGTCTGGCTGCCTCGGTCTGTGGGAGGCTGGCGCTCCCTGCTTCCCTCCCACTCTGTTTCTGAAGCTCTTTCTGCAGTTTTCTCTCCTTGCGAACCTCCTTTGCCTTGCGACAGGGTGGTCTGCTTGGATCAGCACCAAGTCCTGAAAGAGGGAAAATAAATAAATAAATTAAGATTATTTTCCTGTAGCTGAAAAGAACACAAGCGAAATGACCAGTTTGAAAAGCAGGTGTCCACCATACTAGGCTCCATGACAGAGCACACAGAATCCATGACAGGTATCTGTATTATTAAAAACACAATAGACAAAAGGGAAAAGCAACCGTTTAGGCCTTCTGTGCAAAAATATGCCAAATTAAATTGTTGTTGTTTGAAGAAAAATGCACTGATAATTGTATTACACAAACCACAAGGCTCAGATATTTCTGAACAAGAAACATGACAGCAAAAAACTGGAGAGCTCAAGAGACATATGCACCCAGCACTGAACCCAGAGTTTGGAGTGGTATTTCTGTTAAAAGAAATGCTAATGTTACAGAATGATCAATACATAACTGAACTACATGTAGGAGCCAAAAATATCCTCCCGAGTAATCTATTTGATGCTTTGGAACATCCAAGTTCTGTTTTCTATTTAAAAACTACTTAGCAGTTGTTTTTCTCCTTTCAAAGAAAACAGAAAATATGCCCCATCTTGAAACAATGAGAAATATATTTTATGCTGGATGCAGTATGTTGAGAGTACGTTTATTTTTTTGGAGCGTTCCATAGTCTAACCAACATTTCCTGGTGCCAAAAGTTAATTTATTTATTTATTTTTGTATTTGTTTCATGCTTTTACTTTGCAATTCCTAATTTCAGCTAACAGTGTGTCCTGTGACTGCTGGTCTCATCCTTTGACACTTTGCAACACAAACAGTGAAGCCCTTGTTTCTGTTTGCTGTGCTATGAATGTATGTACTTTATTTCTCTCTCTAGACAGGATAGACTATTGAGCATCACAGGGTTCATACACTTTTTCCAGACTTCCATTTGTTTTTCCCAGACTTGTTTTAGTTTGTTTCTACTAGTTTTCTGGAGGTGCACATCTAGCAAGAGATAATGCAGGTATGCAAAAGAGAAGGATGATACTAAGAAATGTCCAACATTTGAGAACTACGTTGCATTATTTACAAAGACAATATAAAAGGTTGTATACTGCAAGTATACTTGTTCCAAAATAAGAGAATATAATGGAACCAATACTATATCAAAACCAGACAATTCTGGCACAAGTATACTTGCAGTATATTACTTTTTTGTAAGGGATAATATTGGATTCTGATTCAAACTTCTTTATACCCTCTGTTAAATGTTGAACACTATGGGAGGTGAAAAATAACAAAAATTAAATAACAAATGTGTACGCATTATATATTAAAATGCGATAGTGTTGTATAGTAAACATACAAGTCAAATAATAAATACAGTACGCCCTCGCTATAACAACCCTGTTTGGGTCCAAAGCCTTTTGTTCGCTACAGTAAAAGGACAATCCAAAACAAACAATATAAGCTGCTGGAGTAAGTTAAGGAAAGTCACCTTGGATAAAGGCAACAGCTACATTATTACTAATACAACTACTGGTTTTATTCATTGATTTTCTTTATTATTAGAGTATTTGTCACTACTACCACTAATAATAATAATAACAGCAATGAGATTGTGAATAAAAGTAGAATTACAAGTACAGTACCTATTTGTGGTATGCTGCATCCAGTATTCTGGCTATATCCTATTCATTGAAGAACACATCAATGTTGCGCTGGCATGCCGGTTGCATAGAGCTGTATGAGCCAACATCAGCAGCATTTTTTTTTTTTTTAACCCGTATTTAAATCGTGTAGAAGCCCATATAGCGAGGATGTAAATAGGATATATTTTGGCTGTGGTAATGTCCAGTTTACCCTTCGTTTCACAGGAGCAGACAGAGTCATGTGACATATACCAGTGCACTGAATGGATAGGATTGCTTGAGTTGTCAGGACGTTGTCATGAGTGTTACACAGGGCAATCCTCGTGTACGGTGTCAATTTTAGGACATCCTCAGACCTCGCCCCTCCTGAAGTCAATCGTCAGGCATCAGGTCTCACCCCTCGTTGAGTCAATCATCACCCCTCCTCGAGCCAGGCATCAGGCATAAGTCTTTGAGTTGTTTTTTGGGGGTTTTTTTGGCGGAGAGTGAGGGGTTTGACAGAGTCATCTCAATCACCCAATCAACAGCAAAAAAAACTTTTGGTGCTTCCATTGGATGACAGAGATGTCAGTGTAGCTGCTGACCGGTGCATGCATTTTTACCTTTAGCATTTAACATGTATACTGTAAGAATTTTAAAAAATGCTTTAAAAGTTACGATGTGCAATTTCATTATTTGAATTTGTTTGGCTTTAAATTGTAAGGCACATCTTCTCAGCATACAGCATCAGACATAAATGATATATTTTTTTAAACAGTTTCGATGTATAGTTAATTTAATTAAATTTGGTTATTTAATTGAAAAATAACACTTTCAGGAATTATTCCCCAGGACAAAACTACTGCAGTTTAATAATAATAATAGGGGACACTTCCTATCAAAGTAAAGGGAACGGGGTTATCCATCAATTTTATATTATATATATGTATAAATTGCTTTTCATGTAAACAAAGCGCTTCACTTAACAAAATTACATTAAATATACAAAGAAACTGTTTAAAAATAAATTTAAAAAAAAAATTGTCTGATGATGTATGCTGAGAAGAAGATTTGCCTTACAATTTAAATCCAAACAAATTCAAATAATGAAATTGCACATCGTAACGTTTAAAGTATTTTTTAAAACGCTTACAGTATACATATTAAATGCTAAATAAAGGTAAAAATGCACGCACCATTCAGCAACTACACTGATATCTGTGTCATCCAATGGAAGCACCAAAAGTTTTTTTGCTCGTCCGAGTGGGTGTGTGGAAGGGTGGTGTGTAATTCAGTGACACACGGGAGACAGAAAGGTGTACCTGAAACACCGCACAGGTACCCAGTTTTTATTAATTAAATTTCTTTGGCTTCTTTGTTCAATGATTTATTTTAACCCGCAGAAGGCGCTGTTGTCCGTGGCCTGACTATCAGCGATGATAGACAGGACCACGGGAATACCAACGTTGGTAAATAATCCAAATAAAAAGAAAAGGCGAAAGAAAAAGGGAAAATAAAACACAGTAACAAAGCTACAAATAAAAGGTGCTGCACTTGGCAGCGTTACCCCGGTTGTCTCTACCCGCACGACCTGGGTCACCGACCTACACTCGCGGCTCCCTCAGCCTGCTATACACAATACTTTGGGGGTCTGCCCAAGGATTGCCTGCTACCACTATGTTTCTTTCTCCCAGCAGTTCTCGGTCCTGGACCAGCACTTCCGCACGCTCAGCATGTCTAAAAGGGCAGACCTGAAGGAACAGCAGAGTGTTATTTTATAGGGCTAACAATCCCCCCCCCTCCCCCAAAGACCCGCCTCTCGGCCACTCAGAGAGAGGGAAAGCCCACACACCCCCTATGAACACGCCAGCAGAGTCAGCACAGATCTGCCCCCCCGCTACAGGGTGATTCAGACAACTCTGTCCAACCTCTCACTCTCCCTGAAAAAAAACAACAAAAAAACAACTCCTCGTGGACTGACGTCTGACGATAGACTCGAGGAGAGGTGACGACAGACTTGAGAAGAGGTGACAATTGACTCAAGGAGGGGTGAGGTTTGAGGATGTCCTAAAATGGACACCGTACACGAGGATTGCCCTGTGTAACACTCATGACAACGTCGCAGAATTTGGTCACAAGCAATATAGTTGCTACTAGTAAATTCCCTAGATAGTTGCTGCTAGAGCTGCTGACCTGCTTTCCAGATCAATTATTATTAATAATAATAATAATAATAAATAAATCACAGAATTATTTTCATTCTCTCGTGATACTAGTAAAAGTATTCTTTTTCAAGACTTTCATAATGGCGACATGATTTTTCAAGTATTCAAGCCCTGGAAATCAATTTGGCATTTTTCCATACTTTTTCACACTTCCAGACTAGCAAACCTAACTATACAAACCTTGCATCAACAACTCGTGTCCTGGACACATCAAACACTGACTCTCATGGCTAGAATTATCCTTTCATACACAGCAAACACACCACACACAGCAAACACACCATACGCTATATATAACTGTGTTTGTCAGTGAAGAATCTTTGCTAGCAAGAAAGATAATTTTGTGGCCTTTCCTTTGATGTGTGTTACATGCTTGTACTCCTTACGGAACAGGAGTTAGAAGGGATAAAATACAAATAGACAAAAAACTGCAAAATTAGGCTTGAGTTTAACTTGTTAAAGATCATTGTGATTACCATAATTATTTTAATGTAAATTATATTCCAACCCTATTTTATAGACTGTGACAGCAAACTATAGACTATGGCTATCTAGCAAAAGTAGAGCTACCATGCA
This sequence comes from Polyodon spathula, assembly GCF_017654505.1. Classification (NCBI taxonomy): domain Eukaryota; kingdom Metazoa; phylum Chordata; class Actinopteri; order Acipenseriformes; family Polyodontidae; genus Polyodon; species Polyodon spathula. The sequence goes on from NC_054546.1 coordinate 22,150,808, forward strand.
AATAGGCCTATGCGTTTGTGATGGCAATAAGCTTATATGCTACATAAGAATGGACTTGTATCACTGTTTTAGAAACCAGCAGAAGAGAAATTTAAAAAAATATATAAACTATCCAAAATCCATTCACAGTGCTAGCACAATTTAACATGCTGGTGTATAAAGCAGTAATGCAGAAATGTACCTTGGACCCCACGTCTCAGCTTTGGGGGTGCTTATACTAACAGACAGGCATGTGGTCTTGAGTATGAAGCCAAAGGAGTGACCGCATTTACTCAGAAAACACCCAAGTAGAAGCACATGCCTCTAGTTGCATGATTATACGGTACATGCATAAGAAGGCAATGGGTTTATTTATCTGTGTTTCAACACATCCCAAACAACTCATAAGTACTCAATACAAGTCACTTCACATTGTTTACAGCCACCACTGCTCATTGTACCAAAGTGCACTGGCCTCACCACTTACTGTCCTTTCTATTATCAGCAAGAACATGTTTTATTTAAAAAGGACAATAGCACAGTGACCCTTCATTAAATATGCATGATACAAATAAATTCCACAGTTCTGTATATACTTTAGGTAACTGACATTATACAGCTGTGCTGTTAAAAATAACCCATTTTACTGGCTATGCTTTGCCAAGTACAGCACTGTCTCTATCATTCATTTAAAGTGGAAATCGTCAAACACATACAACACCGTGTGCTTATAGTGATGCCAGTGTATTCAGCTCAGCAGTGAGCAGTACACTGAAGAAAACACTAGCCGCAACGTTTGTTATACCTTTTAAAGATTGGGATTATCCAAAGTTCAACACAGTTGAGGCAGAAGGACAACTTTTAAGCATGCTTGATATGCTTGCAATAATTAAAAAACAACAACTTGTGTTTATCATTGCACCCCTTTACAGGATTTTTTACAATCCTTGCAAGAGCTAGCTGCATTTCCACTGCTCCCCTTTCATTGCTAAACAAGGCTTTAAAATCCATTTCTTACCTCACATTCCTTTTTTCAATTGTTTTACTTTATGGGCATGCAGATTTCCATTGCAACACTATAGATTCTTCCTGGGATACGATCACTGACTGGCTGTATGAGTGAGGCTAGCACTAAAGCAGTAAGGGTAAATGCTGAAAATGTGATCAACTGCAGGTGAGCCAAAAAGGATTCTAACATTTTAATGTTTAGAATTGCATTTTGTTTTTGTGCATGATACAAAAAATAGATTTAAAAGTGCAGCTGCTGATTTCTATAGGGATGGGATTTATAATAAATCCCAACTGTTCTACGGTCATGCAATAGCAACAGCAATATGGCTAAAGATGCCATTGTTACAAGTAAGTTAAATAGACTTCCATAGCTGTATCTTCTATTGACTTATAAAACATAGCTAAAGGGTAGTGAGTTGCTGTTAAACTGTTAGTAATGTTAGCAGTGTGCAGGCTAGCACAAGTTATTGCATCTATTTGCAATAACTTTACTTTCTTCCTATAGAAGGCCATGCAATGTACCATTTTTTTTAGCAGTGTACAATGTACATTGCATTGTGTTATTTTTCTTTTACTGCAATGTAACACTACAATACTCTCACTGTAAAGCCATTTGTACTCAAAACAAGAGGAAGAACAAGAGTAGACTGTAGTCCCGACAAGACTGCTTGTTAAAACTAACAATACAAAGAGAATAGAGGTTTTGGAGACAGACATAAAAACTAAAGCCACAAGATTTTCTAAATGATTGTCTTAAAAACAAATCATGCAAGCCATCTGTTATTCTTTAAAACAAAAGAATACTGTTGTTCAGAGAGAACATAATTACACAGTAAAAAAAAAAAAACAGGAGAACCAGGAGATCATGCAGTATATCATATACATATTATACTTCGTGTATAATGAAATGCTTACATAAATATGACTTATGAAGGTTTCCTGATCTTATTGGAAAATATACATTTTCAAACTAAACAAATATTGCAAAACGTGTTTGAATGAGCTCAATAAGGGTGGATTACACACACTCTACGGGATGCAGTCCCTCTAATTAGAAAGACTGTCTGTAACTTGCTGACAGAGAAACAGAGGTCACTCAAACAGGCCAGCCCAGAGTCCAATCTACACAGCACTGCTTCCTGCGTGCGGCTGCTGAGTTAGTTAGTATACTATAGTTAAAATTCCTGATATAGAAAGACATTTCCTCTTCTTCACAAGAGCTGGCTGCTTTCCAGGCCAGTGGTCTTGGCATCCAATGTCAATAGTTTACACTGTTACATCCTGTTTGGTGCAATAAGGAAAAGGCGGCCATTTCCTGCATTTTTTCCTGACAGCACTAACTGTCTATTACTGGTGACCCACAGCACACAGAGCCACAACTGTGGAGCATATACTGACACGTGAAACACCTAATGATTTTTCAAAAATGAATTATTGGAATGATGGCATGCACTAGCATTGTGTTTGATTCCTCTTTGAAAATGTGCTTTTGTCCTTTGCCTGCTGTGCTTAAACTGCAGTGGTTCCTAGCTGATGAGTTACAAGCTTCACACATAAGATATAAAATATGAAAGAACTGTTCTTCTCTCAGGCCGTGGGTACATGGAAAATGCCACAAGATAACATGAAATAAAGCCTTTTCTTTACTGCAACAACTCTTGCGACTGTTGGCTTGCATTTTTCTTCGAATAAACACAAGCAGAACAATAGGTTACTTGAAAAACACCCCTAAAAATGAGCATTACATGTGTTTGTAACTCTTTCACTACAAACCCATGAATCATTCATCAAACCTGCACCAAGCCAAGGAGGCTTGCCTCCAGCAGGGCTTGTTAGAACCTGCGTTGCTTCAGAGGAACAGGGCTGCTAATGGAGGAAGACGAACACCATCTCTCAGACAGCTGCCTGCACGATGTCAACATGCTTCTATTCCAACTTGAAAGAAGCAAACTCAGCTATGTTACTGTGGCTTTTGGACTCATAACATTGAATCCACAGCGAGTCATTCCATTTGCAGACAGTAAACTGCATTTGTTTTACAGCACCAGAATCAGACGTTTTTAGATTTGCACAGGTTATTAAACCATTCTTTAATCTAGTACTATGGGTGCTAAAGTTTCGGTTAACTCGACTGGTAGATAACTTGACACCTTTGCTTAATTCCCAGATTCTCTCCATATAAAATATGTGCATCCAACCCTTTTAATTCGACACACACTTTACTCGTAACTCGACACTTATTACTGTACTGAAGGGATAAAAACTATTGGATACTAGTGGATAACTCGACACTGTCATTTCACGTGACTGAACTCTACTTGATACTCTTGTGACTGACCTCTGACTGGAAACTTATCGTTCGTTCATTCTTTCATTCATTTCGCAACTACCAAGCGCAGCTGGTTAAAGTTTCAGTTCACAATGAGCTTTAAAAGCTCAGGTTATGCGGTATAACAAGCACGGTCAGCAGAACTTTCAAAGTGTGTGTTTTTGCATGCAAAGCAATCGACAATGCTTGACTTCTGTGAAAAACTAAGTTGTTTATTCTTGTATTTGTTCACAGAGTTAACTCTATGATGTACATTTGTTAACTTTTGCTATTTAAGCCTTCAAATTAGACAGTACAAGGCAATAAAGTATAGGTCAACAGATTATGCACAGTTCGTGTTCGGTTTGTTTTCATAAAAATAATGCTCTAGTTCTGTTTCTTACATGCATGTTATTGCCATGGCTCATGTGCACCCATGGTTAACTCGACACCTTGGATAAGTCAACACTAAATGACAAGCCCTTTTTCAGATGTGTAGAAAAGGCTGAAGGGCTTTTGTCTGGAACATCCTGAAATACATATTTTTTTTAAACATTTAAACTTTTGCGTACATCTAAAACAAGCTTTTCATTTGCTATATATAGTAGAACCCCAGAGTTACGAACTGACCGCTCTACCGAACAACCCACTTTCAACCAGAAGTATGCAATCACTCAATTATGTGTGCAATGCAACCAGATAGGCGCTCCTATAAGCAGCGTTCGAGTCATGGAGAAGACAAAATTACTGTACCAATATATGTACCCAATTTCAATGGTAACTTAAAACTTTCATTTATAGTACTGTTTTAAAAACTTTTGAACCAGTATTGCAGTACTGTGCTGTATTCTTGTATTATGAACTTTAATTCAATTCCGCTTTCCTAGATTGACAGATATAGCTCATACTATTAAAGAGCAACATGGTATGGGTGTAACAGAGTTCCCTTAAATAGCCTGCTGTATTTTTTTTCTTCTTTAGATTCACTATAATTTGTTTTGGTCTCATAAAGTTAGAAGCACCCAGTGTCCTCGATAGCGCTCTTGGAACCACTGCTAACACCAAGCACACCAGTGTGTAACCATTAACCTGTCCCCCTGCAAAAAACAACCCCTAGTGGGTTTAAAAATACTACATTTGTTCCAAGTAGTATTTCTTACCAATTTATTTCTTGCATCAACTAGGGGCATTTTGTTGCATGGGGAGACAGGTCACAGGTCACACTCTGTTCTGTTGAGGACACAGCTATTTTAAAAATCAGCAAGAGTACATTAGTTTAGAACTCTGATATTTTAGGCACATACCATTAAAGTGCTAGGATTAACCTTACTGATCTTATCATATAATTAGCAAATGTCTGTTTTGCGCATGTACTCTTAAAAAAAAAATTCCAATCTAAATACCGTTTTAGAAATGGAAAGAAATGACATTTAATCTCTAACTTGTAAGTGGGTGTCTTATTTCAACAAAATGTAGCCTCAGAGTACAGGAAATTGCCTAAGTGAAACACTAAGCCTGCATATAAAGAACACCAAAGGAATGCCTTCAGCTCTTTGGCTCACCAGGTCACAAATTCATTCAATTGCAGGTATGGTTTAACCCCAAGCCATGTGTAAGAGAACCCAAACATGAGAGTGGCACTTGCAACACTACACACATAAGCTCGACACAGCATTTGAAGTTATAAAATAAAACCACACTAAAGTAAATGCTGTGAATACTTCATTGTTAGAAAATGTTTAATTTAACTTGCCCACATTTGCTTTTTTTGTTTGTTTTTAGTTCACTTGTCAGGTGGTTTAAATTTCAATTCTGTTGTAAAAGTTAAATGACCAACATATTTTTGCACTGAGAGAATTCAAAAATAAATCATGCACACAAACTAACAAATAAATTGTCTTTTTCATCAACCGGGAAGTGTGCAAGCTAATCTTTACTCTAAGGATGAACCTATACTAGCAGTGCAAGACTTTTCCTATTATGTATTGTACTTGAGTTGAGACTGGAATATACATATTTCATTCTTCACTGGATCCTTAAATATAAAATTTAATTATTTAAAAGAACATGTCAAGCTGGAAACATCTATTTATCAATTTGCACATGGTGCTCTATGACCAGTACTTGGAATATACTGGTATATGTATTATATCTTAAACAATCCAATTACAGAATGTTTCTGTACAATAGAAATGCACCACAATAGCTGTCCTCCTGGAACATGTGCTCTTTACTTTGTAACATGGAATTGAATCCTCTTGAAGCAGAGGACATAACCTACAAAACGTGCCAGGGGCAGTTACCATTTTAAGAAACAGAAAGGACAACACAAGTGAACTAGTCTGCCTTGGCTGGCGTACTACCTTGCATGTTCTTTCAACATTAAAGGTGATTTGCTGCCATCTACTGTCTTGCCTTAGTACTACAATAGTAACAACAATGTGCTAAAAGGGCAACTTTATAAGGCAGCATTTTCCAAGTGTCTCCTTCCCTCTGTCCAAAGTCTGTATCATCCGGGTCCTGGTTTCTGTACTGCGCTGAAATTATTGGCTAACTTGCTCAACTCCTTTTAAGATTTTAAACACTTCAATCATTTCCCCCTAATTCTTCTTTGTTTCAAGCTAAACAGATTCAGTTCTCTTCACCTACCTTCATCGCTCATTCCTTTAAGCCCTGGGATTAGTCTGGTAGCTCATCACTCGAGCCTCTCCAAGCACTTGAACTAGGGTGACCAGACATCCCGACGCCTTATGTCACAATTTTTAGAGTAGTTGTTGAAAACCCAGGCGTAAAATATGAAATTTTTATTTTCTTGATAGGAAATTTTGTATACGTGGCTGCTGTACTGTCTCACGGTGCAACAAAATACTCTACTGGTATAGGGCGTGTTGTCTGAGTGAGTTGTTTGCACTGCATCTATGCAGCTATCCAATCACTTAACTTGCAGTCATATGATGTGATATGCATTATGTGATATGCATCATGTGATTTTCTCGGTGCGTGCGTGCAAGTCCACCTTTACTGGTGAAGTGTCATGATGGCTGGTGTTTGTTGACGAGTCTGTCACTACAAAGCAAAAAAGAGCAAGTACCAAACGTAGTGGGGAAAAAAATTGATTCAATCATATGCCCATGGTCAAATCATCTAATTAGGATTAGTATTATTATTATGATTTCACTGACATTTCATGGACTTGTAAACATTAAATAGCTAATATTTCAGAGCACTATAAGAGACTTAAAATAGTGGTACTTGCTTCCTTACTAAAACAGAGTGCTGTAATTTGTTAAATGGCAAGCATGTAGCATCTCCTAACAGCTGCTGCCGACTTTCGCTGTCTGGTGTGGATTAGTCTGCATCCACTGAATTGGTTGGAAGTGTACATTGTAAGTTACAGAGATGTGGACATCAATTAGAAGCAGTCCCAAAACTCGGTAACCCAAAGGTATCTGGCATTCTTTATTAAAGTCCATATATGCAGCACGTTCGTTGTCATGTTATTTGTCCCATCCATTCATTTATTTTATCAGTACCGAGTCAAAACAAAGAAAACGTGGCTATTAGGGTCTAAAATTCTAACTGTGTTTAAAATGTAAACAGCAGGTTGTTTTTAACTGAGGTAGCTGTGCTTGATTGTACCTGTAGTGCTGATTTAACTTGGGTACAACCAACACAGGAATACTTTTTTTTGTCTGCACTGACTTTCCGGTTTGTTTATTGTTTGTTGTTTGTTTTACGTTCTGTTCAGCAGTCTCTGTAGTAACCTTTTGTTTAATATGTGATTCTGAAGTTAGCGATCGATCACTGTTTCATTGTCACATTACAAGATGTGCAAAACAATTACCTCCATCTGCATGTACCGTTTATATACTTTGCTTGTTTTGCTTTGTCGTCCATTTTTGGTATTTTACGTCTAATGAGGAAAATAAGATTTTAGCAACCTAAATCAAAACAATGCAGCTCTGACATTGTCCCACCTGCTACACAGAGTACAGCAGGTCACAGAAAAGCCAGTACAGATGCACTGATAGACTGATTAAAACATCATTGTCATCTGAACAGTAAACAAGAAAGTTAACCGCTTTGTGGTATTTATTTTTTAAATGACATTTCTCTAAGTTTTTGTTTCTGCCTAACTGCAATGCAGACAGGAAGCTGAAAGAATAAAAAAGCCTATCTACAGAAGAAAAGATACATAGTTTGCACCGCTTGTGTTGTGCAGTAGTTCACAAGGTTAATTTTCCAACACTCACCAACTGAAAATGTCCCAATTTTTCACTCTTGCTATCTGGTCACCCTAATATGAACACAGTATTCCAGGTGCATTGCATAACCTCATGATAACCTCCTTTGATTTGTACTCTACACTTTCATCACTACAGCAACAACAACAAAGGACCAGCAAAAACATTATCAGTGTTCTTCATCAAGAGTCTTCAGAAGATGTCATTATTCTACATAATAACTTATTACACATATTTAGAAAACTATTATAGCTAATAATTCCATAATTAGCAAATGTTACTGGGTAGCTAGCTATGTGAGCCATGAGATTACAAACAGAGCACCGTGGAGACTGGGTCATCAATTAATGTTTAATCAAGACTGGCAAAATAAAAGCCATGACGATCAGTAATTAATGAAATCAATAAATTGTTGCATCTCTACTAACAACTTCCTCTTCACGGTCACTTCAAAAGGTCTGAAATCTCGACACACAAGCAATTACACCTGTGGAAGCCTCAGAAAGTTGTAAAATGTGAAGGACGGTTTGAGATCGTTCAGGCTTTTCAGCTTCCATCGCAATGGATTGTGGTACATTTTACCCGTCTATAACAGAAGCAGACTACAGTTACCAGAGTGCATTGGGGTGAGTTAAAAAGCCTGAACTGTCCCAGTGAACATGAAGTTATATGGTCACCCTTGTGAAATGTGGGAGGTGGGTCCTCACCGGGTTTGGGAGGGGCTGTCTGCTCTCTGCTCTGCTGTGTTGACTGCCCCGATTCCTCCCTGCCTGTCTTCTCTCCTGGTCCAGCAGATTTTACAGTTTCTACAGGCCCCTCCACAGACACACTCACTTCTGATCCGCATGGGACCGGAGCATCACAGGACCCAGCATCTTCACAGAGGGAGTCCATCAGTTCACCTGAGAATACAAAACAGCAATGTATCAACATTGATATATAGAGGACTTGGGAGTGCAGCAGGAGCCATGCAAGCGGGGTCTGAATCCTGTTGGCACAGGAGTTGCCGATCTTGGCTGTGGTCCCAATTTGGGTATTTCAGTCAGACAACAGGATTTAAAAATGGTATTAAAGAATAAACAGTTGATATAAGCACTATTACAGCATTTTGACTTTGGTTTTGGTGCTCAGCCTTACCTCTGGAGGAGTTTGGTGATCCCTCCAAATGTTGACTGACAGCAGCCCAGAGAGATAGACAGAGAGAGAATTTGACTGCCAGACCCCCTGGTGGGGCTGAAAATAAGGTGGAGGTTGGGGAGGAGGAAGTAAACTCAGAGCATGGCACTGACTGCAAAGAGATGGTTTAAATGTACCTGGCTTGATTATTACTACTAGCTGACACAGACTGAAGGTTGACATGAATGCGGTAGTTACCATATTCCTTTGAATTTAAGACGCACTTTTTAAACCAATTTTTTCTTCAAAAGAATGGTCTGCAGCTTAAATATAGTGATGTGTGTATTAAAATTGCCAACAAAAGATGTGACTGCCCAAGTGCACAAACAGCAACGTGAATGGCTGCTGAAAAAAGACGAATGACGTCATCACGAATCATCCATGACATACAGGCAGCCATTTTCAAAGAAGCGTCATTAACTTCTAGAGAAAATCCAAGAGAAGGTTTTACAATTTCAGCGTTTTGCTATTTGGCTCAGTTCTAACAAACAGTACCAGCTTGGACAGATCAGAAATGCTGATCAGACCCCTGCATACTTTGACATGCCAAGCAATACCATAGTTCACAAAAAGGGAGAAGAACCAGTGCGAGTACTGTATTCCTTCGAATTTAAGACATGCTTTAACCATTTTTTGCTTCTCAGAAATAGCCTGTGTCTTAAATTAGAGTACAGTATAGTGACGCGTGTATTAAAAATCAGGAACAAAAGACGTGACTACCTGAGTACACAAACAAACGTGACTGACTGCCGAGAAAAGACAATAAAGGCATCTGCCCTAACACACAAGCAGCAGCGTGGCACTGCTGAGAAAAAAAACAAACCAAGCTTTCTGAGGAATACCAAGAGAAATGTTTGCAATTTCAGAATTTCTAACAAACAGTACCAGCTTGGACATCTTAAGTATCATACAGTTTGCAGCATAATAAAACAAGCTCCATGGTTAATATACAACAACACTGTTTTGTGTCAGTTTTGTACGATACAACAGCGTAATTGAGGTTGTATCTTTGTAAATGCATATTTATTTGATGTTTTATTTGTTCCTCAAATTGAGGGTGGTAAATTTGGTCTGCTTCTTAAATACGAGGGCATCTTAAATTCAAAGGAATACGGTAATCACGACTAGAAATGAGAAGCAGCACATAACTGTAATGCTGTTTGATGGCAGACGAAATGAGAAGCAACACAACTGTAATGCTGTGTGATGGCAGACGGACGCAAACTGAATTCATACTTCATTTTCTTAAATGAGTAATTGAGGTTGTCAGCTTTATGTAGGATGTTTGATTTTTTTCTCTCAAATAGAGGGTGATAAATTTGGGCTGCATATTAACCCTTTCGCTGCTAAGGCTTTTGGAAACCTCAGAGCTAGAGGTTTTTCCCGAATTTGGGACTGAATCATTTCAAAGTCAAATTTCTCACAAGTCTCTAAAGGAAACATACAGATTGTTTTTTTCAGCACAAACTTTTCAGTGATGTTACATTTGTGGGCATATCTGATCAACTGATTGAGATACTGCAGGTTAAATAAAATGAAATTAAATGTTCCATGTAACTTTAAATCCCTGGAAAAGTTATTTCCTAACATGGTAAAAAAACAAATTGTGTATGTTTCAAATTGCCAATAGGTTGACTATATAAGAAGAAAAAATATATTTTCTAACAGATGTTTCTGTCATGGCTAAAACTAGATAAATACAAAAATTTAAACTATGACATTATTTTGCTTGGAATAAAAGTACAGCTTTCATTTAATTTTATTTATTTAGTTCTTTTTTTGCTGTTCTGTATTTTCTGACCCTCTGCACATACTGTATCAAAAGGAAGCTGGAAAACAATATACAATCGGAACCTGTAGGTTGTGAGGATTACAATGGCACTGGACTAAAACACTATAAGGCTCATTCCAAGTTGAAAACTTCAAATTGGCAAGATAACTGTCACATTGTGTGCTTGTTTCAAAAAGTGCTTTACAAAAAATAGAACATTTCATACTTTCAGTCTGCAGAGCAATGCCACTGACATACATCGCATTCAGTCCAATATAGGGCACTGATTGATTAGTTCTGAAAATAACTGTTTAAAATAAGATAAGGTTTGCCAAAAATAGCCCCTTGGATCCCCTAAATCAGGGGTGTCAAACTCAAGGCCCACGGGCCGAATACGGGCCTCGGTGGTGCTTTATCCACCCATCCGCAAAGTTCATTCATTACAGTGTAATTTGGCCTGGCTCAGAGTCTATTGGGTTATTACACATAAGAACTCCAAATCCCATCAGCCAACAGAAAAGTAGCGGGAAGCTCAGAACTAAGAAACAGAAGACAGCGAGGAGAGCCAATCATATCCCGTGCTTGGTGCTTAAGGCGTGTTTTCTTTAGACAATGTAGCTTATTGGCCGTCAAAAACAATAATGTAACTCTCAAAATGTCCAAGAAAAGAAAGATCGAGAAGGAAGGCAGATTGTTTCAGGAAAGGTGGGAGTTTGAATATTTATTTGTATAGCGGCAAGAAAACCCCACTTGCTTGGTATGAAAGGGAAGTACTGCGGTGATTAAATAATTCAGCCACTATGAAATGAAACAAAGAAAAATATGGAGAGTTTGAAGGAAAGCAAAGGCAAGAAAAGCTGGCCGAATTAAAAAGAACCCTTGATTTACAGCAGAACATGTTTAAAAAGGCAAAACGCGAAAGTAATGCAGCAGTAAAGGCAAGTTATCTTGTGTCAGAGCTAATTGCAAAGTTGTCAAATCACTTTTGTGAGGGTGCTTTTGTAAAAGACTGCATGCTTAAAGTCACAGAAATAAAAGCATGTGTTTTCCAATGTCAGTCTTTCAAGAAATACCGTGGCTGAAAAAGTGGATGACCTGACTACTGATCTTCAAGAGCTCACTGAAAAAGCAAGCGATTTCGTAGCCTTTTCTCTTGCTGTTGACAAGAGCACATATATTACACGACACCACTGCGTTTTCTATTTTTATCCAGGGTGTTCACACACTTCACTAATTCTCAAGAGCTTTTGGATGTTGCAGCTATGCACCTCACTACCACAGCAAACGATATATTTCAACAGGTTGAGAAGTGTGTGCGCAGCATGAAATTACAGTGGGAGAAATCAGTTGGATTGACAACAACTGACGGAGTGCCTCCCATGTGTGAAGGCTAAGATTGATTCTGTCTCGACTGAGCAGTTTTACCTGTTCCTTCCAGCCACATTCCCACAGCTCTGCATTCAGGCTGCACTCGTCATGTCAATGTTTGCCAGTACGTACTTCTGCGAACAGCAATTTTCACTGATGAAGATTAATAAATCTGCTCAAAGATCTCGCCTGAATGGCAAGCATCTACACTCCGTGCTAAAGATAGTTTCAGCACTAAACATGAATCCCAATATTGACAAGCTTGTCTCACAAAAAATATGCCAGATTTCTTCAGTAAATGAGAACGCACAGGACAGCAACTAGGCAAGATAGATAACATGTGTTTTAAATTAATAAGTCATATATAAAATATATGTGTACGTATTAAACTGAATATAAACATGCGTTTTCTATATCACTTATTAAAACGCAGTGTATATGTAAAAGGTGTGCGTTTTGTGGCCCGCGAATCAAATGTTACATTAAGATATGGCCCTTGGTAAAATTCAGTTTGACAATCCTGCCCTAAAGATGTTGTAGCCATCATGATTTGCTCAGATCAAAGCACGATTCTATAGAAATACAAACTTTAGTTGCTGACCACGGATAACCGCTACAGGACGATTTCTATGTCAATCATCCACTGTTTATGACGTGACTGATACACCACTCACACATCTCTAGAGATTAAACCCTCCCACACTCTGAAATTTCTGAAACGATCGGTTACTCACAACCTGCGGGACAGTGAGACATATGGGAGGATGTACACCGTACGTCCCCTAGCATTTCATGACTATATTTTTAGGACGTATGCCATATGTCCCTGTAATAAGAGAGAGAAAGAGTCGATGTTGTAAATCTCCCTCCCAACGAGAAAAGGCACCGTGTAAGGATGGTGGTATGCTGCCTCCTAGAGGGACCATCTTGATGGTAGATGGAAACCGGAAGGCGAACATATTAGGAGGGGCACGTAGTTGCAAGTACCCAGAACAACTCCGTTGCAAGCAGCTGCGGGACAGCCCTCTATTGGAGAAACCATGGCGACTGGTTGTTTGCAGGGAGGAGTGTATGGGTACAAAGGGGAAACAGCTACATCCGGAGCTGCGTTTTGTTATTTTTGTTATGTGTTTGTTTTGTCTTTTGCAGAGGAAGAGTGAGAGCGAGGGGCTGCAGATACGGAGCCAGTCCACACCTCACCGAGCACTTCCCTCACCGCACAACAGCACAAAACACAAACCTAACTTTGTGGACAGCAGAGTTTCGTGCACTGGGGACTTAATTGTTTGTTTTGAGCTCGAAACGCTTACTGTGTACCCCCCCGATACCATTGTTAGTAGAGAGGCGGCTCTTTCTGTTTTATTTAATAACAGACATTTTTTGAAGAATCGCTGTTTGGGTTGCATTGTTTTCTGCACTACACCACTCGAACCTGTCACAGTCCACAGCACTGAATGGGGTTAAATTCAAGGGCGTCTTAAATTTGAAGGAATACGGAATTCCCTTAATCCAATGTCTGCTTGAGTTCAGGTGATGGTTGCAGGGGATTGTCTGTGTCAAATAACTTATTAGCATGTGTATTTAGAGTTTCCTGACTGAAACTTTACATAGTTTTACAATTGATAACAAATTAAAAAAGAAACCGAGGCATTCACATTCCCAAGAAGACTCCAGATTCTGAAGAGGCAGTCTGCTGTGAGACCAAGCGCCTCATTTCTAGAAGACCACTTCAAGTTCCACTCACCGTCGCTGGGAGGCTTGGGAAGCTCTCCTTTGCACAGATATTTCCCCATTTTCTTTAAGATCTTCTTCTGAGGTTTGGAAGGCTGGAAGTTTATAGAATCACACCTGAAAACAAAACAGAAAGGGTTGTAATACTGTCCCCTTCCCAGTGTGGTCCTGATTGCAATTAAGACAAGATTCAGTAAAGAGCAGTTAAAAAGGAGTGCTGTGCACTGTAATGCAATACAATACAGAAGATAGTACTTAAAGAGAAACTTTTCAAAAAGCTGTAAGGTTTCATTATAATGTACTGTTCATACCTTATTGTGTACTGGGGACAGCAGGTTTGATTCATTATAGGTTTGTAGATGTACTTCCCACTCCTGAAAAGAGAAGCATAAGTACTTTACTAAAGGAAGGCATCAGTATTTACACGAGAGTCGCAATTGTGTTGAAAATGTGACACATACAGACAGAGAAGTGGTGACATAGAGACAGACAAGATGTACAGCCAGAGAGATATACCACCAAAATCTCAATTTAAGCTAAATAATGTCAATACCAGGCTTCACAATTACAGAAGGTATATACAATTTTTAGGTATATAGAAAAATGTAAAACATGTATGCCTCTACTATAACCCCGTCCGGGAAATAATTAGAAATGAAAGACATCCAGCATGTCAAAAGCTCAATCATTTCGGAGGTTGGTGATCTTAGGAGCACTGCACTGGCCATCAGAAATCTGTGGTTAGTTCAACTCATCAGCAAGTACAGCAGAGACTTCCCAGTGCCCAACTATTTTACCCCCAATTTTCTCCCCAATTTGGAATGTCCAATACCCTTTTCCCCCCTGAGCTCAATTCCCCAAACAGCTCAGGAGAACTGAAGGTTCTGTGGGTGTCCTGCGATCCCACACCAAGACAGTTTCCTCTTTTACACCTAGGAACTTGAGAGCAGATGTCAGCAAGCTACCGGCCTCTGGAGGACAAAGGCCTGCCTGAGCTAACTAGGCATCTGTTCAGCAGGGTCTGCTGTAGCGTGACGAGGAGAAACAAACCCTGGCAGTTTTGCGTCCCAAAGCCACAGGAGCACTAGAGTCGATACAACGCTCCCTTCGGAATCCACAGCGAAGACCGGCGATTTGTCACAGCCAGGTCGCAAACTTGTGCAGAGTACAATCAGCGGAGCACACCACGTGACTGCTATTACCAGGTGAGCCACTTGAGGACTCTCGACACCCGATTTCTGTAGAGATCTAGCTGAATAAGGGGTTTGTGCAGCATTAGTGGGCAACAGCAGTGGAAAGGCCTGACAGCTGAAACAGAGATTGCCCGTCCTACAGAACGGTAAGGGTGCTGCAGATGGGGAGGCAACATTTCAATGGAGCAGAAAAAACAAAACAAATACCTCCTCCAGCCTCTGTCTATGAGGTCCTGGTAGTCCTGCACAGTCAAGGCGTGGGACCACATCCCTGTAACAAAGAGAGATTACTGCCTGTCACTCACACAGCATGTACACATGTTCAGAGAAACAATCATTGTGGCTTGTTACTTGTGTACCTTACAATGTGGTTTCATTGCTATTGTACTTTTCAACCACAGAGGCTACTAAAGACTACATGCCAGGTACCAAATTTTATAATAACTTTGTTATTTTTATCCCTGAAATTGATGTAAAACTACTATTAGAAAAAAAACAAACCCCACACTCAATGTTTTTATATATATATATATATATATATATATATATATATATATATATATATATATATATATATATATATACACACACATATACATATACATACACACACACACACACACAATACTGTGCAAAAGCTTTAGGCAGGTGTGAAAAAATGCTGTAAAGAATGCTTTCAAAAATAGACATGTTAATAGTTTATATTTATCAATTATCTAAATGCAAAGTGAGTGAACAGAAGAAAAATCTAAATCAAATCCATATTTGGTGTGACCACCCTTTGCCTTCAAAGCAGCATCAATTCTTCTAGGTACACTAGCACACAGTTTCTGAAGGGAGGTTGGCCCAAACATCTTGGAGAACTAACCACAGTTCTTCTGTGGATTTAGGCAGCCTCAGTTGCTTCTCTCTCTTCATGTAATCCCAGAGATCAGGGCTCTGTGGGCGCCATACCATCACTTCCATGACTCCTTGTTCTTCTTTACGCTGAAGATAGTTCTTAATGACTTTCTCTGTATGTTTGGGGTCATTGTCATGCTGCAGAATACATTTGGGGCCAATCAGATGCCTCCCTGATGGTATTGCATGATGGATAAGTATCTGCCTGTACTTCTCAGCACTGAGGAGACCATTAATTCTGAACAAATCCCCAACTCCATTTGCAGAAATGCAGCCCCAAACTTGCAAGGAACCTCCACCATACTTCACTGTTGCCTGCAGACACTCATTCGTGTACCACTGTCCAGCCCTTCGGCGAACAAACTGCCTTCTGCTACAGCCAAATATTTCAAATTTTGACTCATCAGTCCAGAGCACCTGCTGCCATTTTTCTGCACCCCAGTTCCTGTGTTTTCGTGCATAGTTGAGTCGCTTGGCCTTGTTTCCATGTCGGAGGTATGGCTTTTTGGCCGCAAGTCTTCCACGAAAGCCACTTCTGACCAGACTTCTCCGGACAGTAGATGGGTGTACCAGGGTCCCACTGTTTTCTGCCAATTCTGAGCTGATGGCATTGCTGGACATCTTCCAATTGCGAAGGGAAGTAAGCATGATGTGTCTTTCATCTGCTGCAGTAAGTTTCCTTGGCCGACCACTGCGTCTACGGTCCTCAACGTTGCCCGTTTCTTTGTGCTTCTTCAAAAGAGCTTGGACAGCACATCTGGAAACCCCTGTCTGCCTTGAAATTTCTGCCTGGGAGAGACCTTGCTGATGCAGTATAACTACCTTGTGTCTTGTTGCTGTGCTCAGTCTTGCCATGGTGTATGACTTTTGACAGTAAACTGTCTTCAGCAACCTCACCTTGTTAGCTGAGTTTGGCTGTTCCTCACCCAGTTTTATTCCTCCTACACAGCTGTTTCTGTTTCAGTTAATGATTGTGTTTCAACCTACATATTGAATTGATGATCATTAGCACCTGTTTGGTATAATTGTTTAATCATACACCTGACTATATGCCTACAAAATCCCT